>NC_091285.1:321554552-321875052 GCF_032444005.1 Ranitomeya imitator | reverse complement strand
TATTCGCAGCGCTTTGGATGCAGCATATGTGCTGCCGGCTTTTAAACGCAGGTGAGTCTGCATGTGTTCATTGAACCGTGTGGAATCTCCGCGTCCAATAAATTGTACAGGTGAAATTTATCTTGCGGAGACTTAAGTGTCTCTGCAAGATAAATAGTTATGCTGCGGTCTGGAAGGACGCGCCACAGGTCCGTCTCCACAGGTAAGCAGCCGGTGTCGCATTGTGGCCATAGGATTTCTTTAAATCCCATCCACTATGCTGGAACAGCTGGACCCTTTGGGTTGAATGCTGCGGATGTTCACAGTGTCCAACCCGCAGCATTTGCTGACCATGTGCACATTCCCCTATAGGTATATTTTCATAGACAGAATATGTATCCATTAAAATCTAAGGGCATGTTCACATTTTTTTTTTATCCGCTCAGAGATAAAAATCTTTTTGTTTTTTTTTCTTTCATTCGCAAAGAAAACTGGTCGTTTGAACGAAGACTTATGGGTAACATATGCCATATGACTACCATATAGAGGTTTGCTGTTGGCCAAAAAGGGAAAGTGTTTTAACTGTTTAAGGGGCATGGAGATGTTAGGTTGCACTCCTGTGGATGCATTTTATACTTTACTCACAGTTTCGCCACCGTTTTCCTTTTTCACAGCAAAACACTGTGGTTCTACTGCAATTGCTGCAAAAGACTGCTGTAAATCTAGCCTTAGGCCATGTTCACACATTCAATATTTGGTCAGTATTCTACCTCAGCATCTGTAAACCAAAACCAGAAGTGGGTGATAAATGCAGAAGTGGTGATGTGTTTCTGTTATACTTTTCTATCACACACTACTGGTTTTGGCTTACAGATACTCTGGTCAAATACTGACCAAATACTGAACGTGGCCTTAAAGGACCTGGCTCATAAGAGTATTATATAGCAGTCCCATTCAGTTTACCTGGTGCTGTGAATGCTTCATTTCTGTTGTGATTGGCAACAGATTGATCAGGTAGCATACCAAGGTAGGATGATTTTAAAACTGACCACCTAATAGGGTTCAATCATTTATGATAGTCATTTTTTTTAATTAAAAGGAACCTATTGTGTTAAAAAATGATATTAATTTGCAGCTATGCGGTTACTTTGCAGGTTAATAGCATTATTAAGCCTTGCGACTGCCACACAGAAAGCCTGGCTACGGGGAGAAAACAAACTTCATTACCGCTGGCAGCCTAGGCCTTTCAGTCAGCAGTGAGGCCAGCCTCATTTCAGTTATCACTCAGTACATTGGCACTGACTGACAGCTGGTTTTACACTGATGTACTGTAGAGCCAGCTGTCAGTCACTTCTTGGGGTATGCTTCCAGCCGCTGCTCACTATGTACTGTCTAAAGAGTGAAAGCCCAAGGCTGCCGGGAGGAATAATGTTCATTTCCTTCTGTCAGTATGGTGGACGCACGGCTTCAGAACACCATTAGCCTGCGAATTAAACAAATATCTTCAAGTTGATAGCGTTTGCATTTTTTCACATGACTGGTCCTCTTTAACTTCTAGAGGACTATTGTCTCTGGCCAGCTTCTTGCCTAGGCTTGGTTAACCTCCTTCCATGGCTGCTCTGCTAGGGGTTGCTCATATCTGGATATGTGAACACAATGGCTTCCTTATCCAGTAGCGCAGAAGTCTCAAACTCCAGTCCTCAAGGGCCTCAAACAGGTCATGTTTTCAGAATTTCATTGTACTGCACAGGTGATAATTTACCGTATATACTCGAGTATAAGCCGACCCGAGTCTAAGCCCACCCCCCTAATTTTGCCACAAAAAACTGGGAAAACTTATTGACTCGAGTATAAGCCTAGGGTGGAAATGCAGCATTTACCGGTGAATTTCAAAAATAAAAATAGATCATTCTTGCCCCATAGCTGTGCCATATAGTGCTCTGCACCGTTCATTATTTCCCCATAGCTGTGCCATATAGTGCTCTGCACCGTTCATATTTCCCCATAGCTGTGCCATATAGTGCTCTGCACCGTTCATATTTCCCCATAGCTGTGCCATATAGTGCTCTGCACCTTTCATATTTCCCCATAGCTGTGCCATATAGTCCTCTGCAACGTTCATATTGCCCCATAGCTCTGCCATACAGTGCTCTTCACCGTTCATATTGCCCCATAGCTCTGCCATATAGTGCTCTGCACCGTTCATGTTTCCCCATAGCTGTGCCATATAGTGCTCTGCACCGTTCATATTTCCCCATAGCTCTGCCATATAGTGCTCTGCACCGTTCATATTTCCCCATAGCTGCCATATAGTGCTCTGCACCGTTCATATTTCCCCATAGCTGTGCCATATAGTGCTCTGCACCGTTCATATTTCCCCATAGCTCTGCCATATAGTGCTCTGCACCGTTCATATTGCCCCATAGCTCTGCCATATAGTGCTCTGCACCGTTCATATTTTCCCATAGCTGTGCCATATAGTGCTCTGCACCGTTCATATTTCCCCATAGCTGTCATATAGTGCTCTGCACCGTTCATATTTCCCCATAGCTGTGCCATATAGTGCTCTGCACCGTTCATATTTCCCCATAGCTCTGCCATATAGTGCTCTGCACCGTTCATATTGCCCCATAACTCTGCCATATAGTGCTCTGCACCGTTCATGTTTCCCCATAGCTGTGCCATATAGTGCTCTGCACCGTTCATATTTCCCCATAGCTCTGCCATATAGTGCTCTGCACCGTTCATATTTCCCCATAGCTGCCATATAGTGCTCTGCACTGTTCATATTTCCCCATAGCTGTGCCACATAGTGCTCTGCACCGTTCATATTTCCCCATAGCTGTGCCCCATATAGTGCTCTGCACCGTTCATATTTCCCCATAGCTGCCCCATATAGTGCTCTGCACCGTTCATATTTCCCCATAGATGCTCCACAAATATCTGTGCCATTGCTGCTGCTGCTGCTGCAATAAAAAAAAAAAAACACATACTCACCTCTCTTGCTTGCAGCTCCCAGCGTCAAGTCCCGGCGTCTCTCCGCTCTGACTGATCAGGCAGAGGGCGCCGCGCACACTATATGCGTCATCATGCCCTCTGACCTGCACAGTCAGTGCAGATAGACGCCGGGAAGATGGAGCGGCGCCGGGAAGATGGAGCGGCGCCCGGGGGCTGGAATGGGGACAGGTAAATATGTGATTCTTACCTGCTCCCGGCGTCCGGCTCCTTCCCCCGTACAGCTGGTCTTCTGTGCCGCAGCTTCTTCCTCTATCAGCGGTCACCGGCACCGCTTATTAGAGAAATGAATATGCGGCTCCACCCCTATGGGAGGTGGAGCCGCTTATTCATTTCTCTAATGAGCGGTCCCACGTGACCGCTGAACAGTGGAAGAACTGCAGCACCGAAGACAGTGGGACGGCAGGGGGAGCGTCAGGATCGCTGGAAGCAGGTAAGTATGCCTCAGCGCCCTCACCCGCCGACCCTGCCACCCACCTTGACTCGAGTATAAGCCGAGAGGGGCACTTTCAGCCCAAAAATTTGTGCTGAAAATCTCAGCTTTTACTTGAGTATATACGGTAATCACCTACACACATAATGATTCCAGCACCTTGTCGCAATGCTAAGGAAATCTTGAAAACACGTATGGTTTGCGGCCCTCGAGAAATGCAGTTTGAGACCCTTGCAGTAGGGATCCAGCACTGTCAAACTCGCATTACATCATACAGCACTGGCTTTCATACTGAATATTGTCGCTCTTGTCTCCTTGGAAAGGACCGTGGCCATTTACGCTGCTAATTAGAAGCAGAATCCGAGATGTTTTAGAAAAACTATTATTGTCCTCTGCTAACAGTGTGCCGCCACTTATACACTGAAGCAAAGGTACCGTATATACTTGAGTATAAGCCGAGATGTTCAGCCCAAATTTTTGGGCTGAAAGTGCCCCTCTCGGCTTATACTCGAGTCAAGGTGGGTGGCAGGGTCGGCGGGTGAGGGGGAGAGGGCGCTGAGGTATACTTACCTAGTCCCAGCGATCCTGGCGCTGTCCCTGCCGTCCCACGGTCTTCTGTGCTGCAGCTTCTTCCCCTCTTCAGCGGTCACGTGGGACCGCTCATTAGAGAAATGAATAGGCGGCTCCACCTCCCATAGGGGTGGAGCCGCGTATTCATTTCTCTAATCAGCGGTAACGGTGACCGCTGATAGAGAAAGAAGCTGCGGCACCGAAGACCGTGGGACAGGCAGAGGGAGCCGGACGTCGGAACCAGGTAAGTATGTCATATTTACCTGTCCCCGTTCCAGCCGCCGGGCTGTGCAGGTCAGAGGGCGCGATGACGCATATAGTGTGCGCGGCGCCCTCTGCCTGATCAGTCAGCGCAGAGAGATGCCGGAACGAGACGCCTGGAGCTGCAATCAAGAGAGGTGAGTATGGCTTTTTTTTTTTTTTTTATTGCAGCAGCGGCACAGATTTATGTGGAGCATCTATGGGGCAGTATGAACGGTGCAGAGCACTATATGGGGCACAGATATGGGGGCAGTATGAACTGTGCAGAGCATATATGGGGCACAGATATGGGGGCAGTATGAACGGTGCAGAGCACTATATGGGGCACAGATATGGGGGCAGTATGAACTGTGCAGAGCATATATGGGGCACAGATATGGGGGCAGTATGAACGGTGCAGAGCATATATGGGGCACAGATATGGGGGCAGTATGAACGGTGCACAGCACTATATGGGGCAGATATGGGGGCAGTATGAACGGTGCAGAGCACTATATGGGGCACAGATATGGGGGCAGTATGAACGGTGCAGAGCACTATATGGGGCACAGATATGGGGGCAATATGAACGGTGCAGAGCATACAGGGCACAGATATGGGACAATATGAACGGTGCAGAGCACTATATGGCACAGATATGGGGAAATATGAACGGTGCAGAGCACTATATGGCAGAACTATGGGGAAATATGAACGGTGCAGAGCACTATATGGCACAGCTATGGGGCAATAATGAACGGTGCAGAGCACTATATGGCACAGCTATGGGGAAATAATGAATGGTGCAGAGCACTATATGGCACAGCTATGGGGAAATAATGATCTATTTTTATTTTTGAAATTCACCGGTAGCTGCTGCATTTCCACCCTAGGCTTATACTCGAGTCAATAGGTTTTCCCAGTTTTTTTGTGGCAAAATTAGGGGGTCGGCTTATACTCGGGTCGGCTTATACTCGAGTATATACGGTATCTATTTTGTTGCATAACTTGACAATTGAAAAAGTATTTTTTGCTTTAGAGATTTTTTTGAATGTTTCAACCTCTGTTGGGTGAGAAAACATAATATGTGTAAGATTTCTGGCACCAGATAGCAAAATAGACCCCCAAACGCATGTCAGCAGCTGTACGGCAGAATTTATTACTTTTATATCATTTCATTGCATTATTGTCAATTGTACCATTCAAAATAAGTGGTACTGCATGTGAAGATTGGCACTCAAAATCATTAAACTGTACTTGCTATTCACAATACCTTTGTACAGTCATTTTAGCACTATGTTTTCAAGGGTTGTAATTGACGTCTTCCTAGTTTATTTTGGGCGCACATATTTTGTACGTATCATACTGCAGATGTTATTGTGCTAATGCACCAAGTGGTAAAACAATCACTTTTTTTTTTTAAAGTTATATTGTAACTGTGTTCTATTTACGCAGTCAAAAGAAAATGTTGGTGGATTTAGGCACATTTAGATAGGCCAATAACTTGGGGATAAAAATATTGATAATTGTCCCTTCTATACAGGCCAGTATTCAAATGAGCAGAATACTAGTTTGTTGGATGCAATAATTTTTAAATGATCGTGAAATGTAAAAAATCATCATTCTTGGCAGCACATTACCCTACTTAAATAGGTGATGTGTTGCCAATACCATGATGCGTTGTCAGTGATCACCAACCCTACTTACTTTGACAGCCTAATTTAGCTGTGAGAGTGAGCCACGGGCCCAATCCAGCGCCCCCTTTATGGTCATATTGACAGTATACTTATTTCCAGGAGTTCCCACCATCCCCAATTCTGAATTCCTGCATCAAGCACTTCTACCGCACTTTTGCATCTTGGTTCAAGTACCTCCTCTGATAGGATGATTCTTCCTATCTCCAGCTTACCATATTCAAGTTATCTCTCCACCCCCATGTCCAGTATATGCGCACTCCAAATTCTGCTCTTCTGTCCAGTCTCATTCACAAATGTCACCATCTGGATTCCTGCTTTTCATAGCTGGTTGGTAGACTTGGTACTAATGTCGCAAGCTGGCAGACAGCGGAGAACCACACATCACTGGCCCAGAAATCACATGAAGCTGTCGTTAGGGATCCCTGCTTTATGGGCACAGAATTATTTTATTAAAGGGAACCTGTCGCCAGAAAAAAACCCCATTATTAACCTGCAGATATGGGTTAATTTGCAGGTCAATAGTGTTATTAACCTACTGAAAGCTGCCGAGAGAAAACCTATAACTGCGCCCTCGTCCTTGACTGACACTGGCTCTGCATTGGCGCCAACTGTTAGTCAGGGCTGGGGGCGCGGATACAGCCGCCGCTCTGTATACTCAGAGCAGTGACTCAGCCAGCGCCGCTGCCGGGTGTGGGGCGGGGGGATAAAGTTAATTTTCGCCGGGCAGCATTTGGCTAAGTGTGGGTGCCGAGCAGGTTAGTAGTGCTATTAGGCTACTTTCACACTAGCGTTTTTTAAAATCCGTCACAATGCGTCGTTTTGCAGAAAAAACGCATCCTGCAAAAGTGCTTGCAGGATGCGTTTTTTCCCCATACACTTCTATTGACGACGCATTTGCGACGGATTTGCACACTTCGCATCCGTCTTGCGACGAATGCGTCGTGCTTTGGCGGACCGTCGGGAGAAAAAAACCCTACATGTAACGTTTTTTTCTCCCGACGGAACTCCGCCCCCACCTCCCCGCACCTTACAATGGGGCAGCGGATGCACCGGAAAAATGCATCCGCTGCCTCCATTGTGCAATGCAGCAAACGCTAGCGTCGGAATCTCTCCCCGTCGCAATGCGTCGGGGAGATTCCGACGCTAGTGTGAAAGAAGCCTTAACTTGCAGATTAGCCCAATATCTGCAGGTTAATAGCGTGTTTTTTTCTGGCGACAGGTTCCCTTTAATGATTGTTATGTACACACAGAGTACAGGCGGACTGTCTAAACGGGTTATTAAACTACTGCTGATAGGTTTGCATGTAGCTTATCGCCGGTCATTTAATCGCCGTGGTCTGCACGTGTAAATGTGCCTTTACTTACCTCCATGTAATTTCCTACATATGACTTAAAGTGCACATTATAATCCGAGGTTAGTTCAGTTATCTCAGCTTGTAATACTGCAGTGTCTCAATGTGCTTACATAACCCTGCATTCACTTCTATACTATTGTGATTTCAGTTGTGCCTTGTGGGCCTATTGTTTTGGCTTATAATATTACACGGATGCATTTTCTGTTGCCTCTTTTCTGCCTTTCATCTGAATGAGACAGCAGGTGTGTCAACAATACCGCAGATGTTGAGGAGACGGATGAAAAGCTGTACGTTGAGTGAGAAAGCTGCAAAATCGGCTTGAATCCTCATTTCCCCTCTTACTTTAGTGTTGTAGTGTTCTTGAATTTTACTTGCTTTTTTTTAATTTTTTTTTTTACAGTACCGTATTTACTGTATGTTTTGTGTCTTGTGTTTCTTGGAAGAGAATGATCTTGTTCCTAGTTGAACTAATACTGTAGTTGCTTACTGTGTTGGTAAATGCCAGGTCTTTGTCATGTGATAAAAATCACACCATAAGAACAATTTCAGAACTTTTTCCACCTTAGTGTCACTCGTAATCTGTACGAATCCACTGAGAAACAAGCTAAAATAATTTTGCGGAGGGAAATGAAAATAACATGGCTATTGAACACCTTTTTATAATTGGAGATGTGCTTGTTACAGAAACCAGGTGTGGTGAATCCTCGAAATTCAAGGTCCGGATGGGCACATGGACCACAGTCGTCGATCCAGCAGGGTGGTGTTGTACATGGGGAAATAGGAGAGTTACTGGAGGCAAACTAACAGTCTTAAACCCTTTCTGATATGTGGCGTAATGGTGCGCTCATGTTGGACTCTCCCTGTTTGGTGCGGGCGAAGTGGTGTTTGGTGCGGACTCCGGCACTGAGCCCACATCTTTACGGGCACGTAACAACAGCAACAGCCGTTAGTCGCTAATCCCGCCCATCGGTGACCCCGTCACAAGATCACGGGTCACTGATGGGTCGGCATGACCGCCAGAGGTATGCAGCAGACCCCTATGGTTGTCATTGCCAGAATGCTATGAGCACCACCCCGTGGTTGGCACTTCTAGCAAGTGAGCATTTCTGCTGCACAAAGGTGATCTGGTCCTCACCTGTGTGTAGCAGAGGCAATCAAAGTGCGTCAGCTTCTTCTCTTCCATGGAGACTATTGAAGCATGCAAAAAGTAGAAAAAAAACCAAAAAAAGGATTTTAAAAATATAAAAAAAATATAAAAGTTCATATCACCCCCCCATTCAAAATAAAATAATAAAAATAATTATACACATATTTGTTATTGCCATGTTCAGAATCGCCCAATATATCAACATATGGTAATAGAAGAATTAACCCGATTGCTAAATGGTGTAATGAGAAAAAAAATCAAACTGACAAAATTACATTTTCTTGGTCGCCGCTTCATTAAAACGGGCGTTCAAAAGATTGTATCTACACCAAAGCCCTCACCCAACCCCAGATCACGAAAAGTGGAGATGCTACTTGTCTTGGAATATGGCGCCTTTTTTACCACTTAAAAGAATGTTTACGTGTTTGTTGCCTGTGAACTCATACTGACTTGGAGAATCATAATGGCAGGTCAGTTTTAGCATTTAGGGAACATGGTAAAATAAAAACAACCTGTGAAATTGCACTTTTTTTGCAATTTCATGGCATTTTGAATTTTTTTTCCAGTAACACGGTATGTTAAAACCAATGGAAACGTTCAAAAGTACAACTTGCCTGCAAAAAAACAAGTCCTCACATGCCCATATTGACCAAACATTAAATAAAAAGTTATGGCTCTGGGAAGAAGGGGAGCAAAAAACTAAAATTCAATAACTGAAATGCACCTGGTCGTTAAGGGGTTAAAGGTATCCTGGAAGATTCAAGTAGACAGGAGACATCCTGGAAGCCTCAGACAAACATGTAGAGGTAAACTGAAAGTTTAGACCTCTGACAGCTAACAGGTTTACTGGACGCCGCAGACAAACATGTGAAGTCCTGAAGACCACTGACAGGTAGCAAGGTTACAGGAAGCTTCAGGCAAATAGGTGAAGTCCTGAAGACCACTAACAGCAAGTTTACTGGAAGCCGCTGACAAGTATCTCAAGGACTGTAAACCACAGACAACCAGTAAACTGCATGGAGCATGTGGACAGGAACTGTGCACATAAAAACTTAGAGATCTAGAAAGTCTTCATACAATATTAACCACAAGGTGTGTATCTTGGGAGTTCTTATCTAGGGCTAGGTAATAAAACACATGGGAGCACTCCGGGCTAGTTGCAAAGCCTGACGTATAACACAAGAAAATCTAATAGACCTGGTCAGGTGCATAGCAGTTGTATTCAGGATTGGCCAATTATATTTAACCCCTTCACGACATGCGCCGTACTAGTACGGCACATGTCGTGTCTCCCCCTATGATGTGATAAGTATAAAAGTCTCGCACTCAACTTTAGTTTTATTGATTAGTGGATTTTATTGGTGCAAGGTAGCACTGGAAACGTTTCAGCTCATATAGAGCTTTCATCAGTCACGTGCTGTGCCTTAAGAGTGTATATCGGACATGTCATAAGTTGGTATACAGATCATGCCTGTTACAGCCAAATAACTGTTGAAGGATAAGATAGTGGTCCTGTGTTTTATACCTAAACTACAGAATAGAGGAGCTTTTTATAATTAGTATCTCTGGAAAGGGCCAAGGACCTCAAAGGTAGCCAGCATGAGAGTGGGGGCTTATATATGTAGTGTCCGCGGTATGAGGTAGTAGCCTCAAAAATGGCCAGAAAGGAGCAGGGGCTGCTGGGAGAAGCCGCCTGTGTGTGGATAACGTCCCCTGAGACGCGGAGTCCACCTCTCGTCTCTGACCCTCATACCGCGGACACTACATATATAAGCCCCCACTCTTATGCTGGCTACCTTTGAGGTCCTTGGCCCTTTCCAGAGATACTAATTATAAAAAGCTCCTCTATTCTGTAGTTTAGGTATAAAACCTAAAACTACTATCTTATCCTTCAACAGTTATTTGGCTGTAACAGGCATGATCTGTATACCAACTTATGACATGTCCGATATACACTCTTAAGGCACAGCGCGTGACTGATGAAAGCTCTATATGAGCTGAAACGTTTCCAGTGCTACCTTGCACCAATAAAATCCACTAATCAATAAAACTAAAGTTGAGTGCGAGACTTTTATACTTATTGCTGATGGTTTGGGAACCTAGTCTCTGCACCACATATATAGCAGTGCACACGGTGTTTATTTGTGTCCCCCCTTTGATGTGGACTCCGGCGGTGAGCCCACATCAAATTCGCGACATGTCAGCTGTTTTGTACAGCTGACATGTGCGCGCAATAGTGGCGGGTGAAATCTCGAATCACCCGCCACTATTAACCTGTTAAATGCCGCTGTCAAATGCTGACATTGGCATTTAATTACCGCTTCCGGCCGCGCGGCCGGAAATCAGCGCATCGCCGACCCCCATGACATGATTGGGGGTCGGCGATGCGTCAGGATGGTAACCATAGAGGTCCTTGAGACCTCTATGGTTACTGATGCTGGCCTGCTGTGAGCGCCACCCTGTGGTCGGCGCTCATAGCAAGCCTGCAATTCAGCTACATAGCGGTGATCTGATGATCGCTGCTATGAAGCTGAGCTGATTGAGTGGTGCCAGCTTCTAGCCTCCCATGGAGGCTATTGAAGCATGGCAAAAGTAAAAAAAAAAGTTTTTAAAAATATGAAAAAAAATATATAAAAGTTTAAATCTCCCCATCCAAAATAAAGCAATAAAAAAAATCAAACCTACACATATTTGGTATCGCCGCGTTCAGAATCGCCCGATCTATCAATAATAATAAAAAAGCATTAACCTGATCGCTAAACAGCATAGCGAGAAAAAAAATTTGAAACGCCAGAATTACGTTTTTTTTTGGTCGCCGCGACATTGCATTTAAATGCAATAATGGGCGATCAAAAGAACTTATTTGCACCAAAATGGCATCATTAAAATCGTCAGCTCGGTGCGCAAAAAATAAGCCCTCACCTGACCTCTCATCACGAAAAATGGAGACGCTACAGGTATCGGAATATGGCGCTTTTTTAAAAATTTTTAGCAAAGTTTTGAATTTCTTTTCACCACTTAAGAGAAAAAAATAACCTAGACATGTTATGTGTCTCTGAACTCGTAATGACCTGGAGAATCATAATATCAGGTCAGTTTTAGCATTTAGTGAACCTAGCAAAAAAGGCAAACAAAAAAATTGTGGGATTGCAGTTTTTTGCATCAATGGTGTCTTTCAAATGTACAACTCGTCCCGCAAAAAATAAGCCCTCATATAACCATATTGACGGAAAAATAAAAAAGTTATGGCTCTGGGAAGGAGGGGAGCGAAAAACGCAAAAACAAAAAAGGGCCACGGCGTGAAGGGGTTAAGCTAATGCCACATAGTAGTCACTAATACAGCTGCCATCATTTAAAGTGATTCTGATTTAATCACATTTAACCCCTTTCTGACCTAGGACTGAGTAGTACGTCCGAGGTCAGTACCCCAACTTTGATGTGGGCTTCGGCGGTGAGCCCACCCCAAAGCTGCGACATGTCAGCTGTTTTTAATAGCGGACGTGCCCGCAATAGGTGCGGGCAGAATGGCGATCCGCCCGCACCTATTAACTAGTTAAATGCTGCTGTCAAACTCTAACAGCTGCATTTAACATGCACTTCCGGCCATAAGGTGTCGTTCAAAAGTACAACTTGTCCCGCACAAAATAATCTCTTACATGCCCATGTTGACGGAAAAATAAAGTTATAGTGCTGGGAAGGAGGGGAGCGAAAAACGATAACGCAAAACCGAAGAAAGCTCCGGGGATTAATTTTTGTAATAGGATTTTACTAACCTCTTTTTAGTTGTATTTTACAGCAAAAGCCATGGTTTGTAAACTTCTTACAACACAGCAAAGGGATCTCATTGTTGGGTACATTTTTTCTCCAAGACAATAGAAGTACTATGGAACACTGAAGTCATCAAGAAGTGACTTATATTTGGCAATATGCTGACATTACCTAGGAGTTGACATTTTACAAAAATTAATGAAAAGACAAAGAAAATTAGCCTAATAGGCTGCAAAGAGGCGCAAGTTTTCCAGGTCATGGAGCAGCAAAACTGCACCACCATATTTTACTGTTGGTATGATGCTTACTTTATAAACTGCTGTTATGTAATGGGACATACACATTCCAAAAAGTTCAACTTTTGTCTAGTCAGTCCACAGGGTTTGCTCTCCAAAGTCTTGGAGATAATCAAGATGTTTTCTGGCAAAACCGAGACAAGCCTTTATGTTCTTATTGCTCAACAGTGGTTTTGGTCTTGGAACTCTACCACGCAGGACATTATTGCCCAGTGTCTATCTTATGGTGTTTACTTTTGTTATTCTTTTCTAATATTAAAATTTGTTTGGTAAATATGACAAACATGTAAAGGAAAAGGAAATCAGGAGGCGGCAAATAGTTTTTCACACAGTGTACATCTGTGTGCATATATTTTTACAACACATATTGTGTAGAGTATGCAATACATATAATATACAGATAATTATTGCAATTACACATTTTGTTATATACATGTTTATTTCCTTTGGGTGTATTGGAACAATGCAACAAAAGAAATTAAAAAAAGGCAGATTGGACATGATTTCACACACAACCCTCAAAAATGGGCTGAACAAAATTGTGGCACCCTCAACTTAATATTTGATTGCACACCTGTTGGAATAAATAACTGCAATCCATCATGTCCTATAACCATCAACAAGCTTCTTACACCTCTCAACTGTAATTTTGAACTACTCTTCTTTTGCAAACTGCTCCATGTGTCTCATATATGAACGGTGCCTTCTCACAATAGCAATTTTAAGATCTCTTGACAGGTGTTCAATGGGATTTAGATCTGGACTCATTACTGGCCAATTAAGAACTCTCCATCACTTTTTACATCCATTTCTGGCTGCTTCTTGAGTTATGTTTGGGGTCATTGTCTTGCTGGAAGACCTATGACATAGGATGCAAACCCAGCTTTCTGACACTGGACAATACATTGCAGCCCAAAATCCTCTGGTATTCTTCAGATTTCATGATGCCTTGCACACAATCAAGGCACCCATGCCAGAGGCAGAAAAACCACCCCAAAATATTGTTGAACCTCCATCATATTTGACTGTAGGTACTGTGTTCTTTTCTTTGTAGGCCACGTTCAGTTTTCGGTAAATAGTACAATGATGTGATATACCAAAAAGCTGTATCTTGGTCTCACCTATCTGCAAAACTCTTTCCCAGAAGGATTTTGGCTTACTAACCTACATTTTGGCAAACTGCAGTCTAGATTTTTTTATGTCTCTGTGTCAGTAGTGGGGTTCTGACACTAATGCACCCTGAGCCTGCAGGTCAGCTTGAATTTCTTTGGAACTTGATTGGGGCTGCTTTATCCACTGTCTTGACTATCCTGCTTTGCAAACTTGCATACAATTTTCTCTGCTGTCCACTTCCAGGGAGATTAGCTACAGTACAGTGGATAGTAAACTTCACGAATATGCTGCACACCATGGACAAATAAACATCAAGATCTCTGGAGATGGACCTGTAAGGCTGCCGTCATACTAGCAGTATTTGGTCAGTATTTTACATCCGTATTTGTAAGCCAAAACCAGGAGTGGGTGATAAATACAGAAGTGGTGCATATGTTTCTATTATACTTTTCCTCTATTTGTTCCACTCCTGGTTTTGACTTACAAATACTGATGTAAAATACTGACCAAATACTGCTAGTGTGACGGGAGCCTAACCTTGAGATTTATTATATTGTTCAATCATTTTGGTTCTAAAGTCCTCACACAGTTCTGCTCTTTGTTATCCATGCTTAGTGTGGCACACAGAGACACACATTGCAAAGATTGAGTCAAATTCTTCCCTGTTTATCTGGGTTCAGGTGTGATTTTAATATTCCAACACCTGTTACTGGCCACAGGTTAGTTTGAACGAGCATCACATCCTTGGAACATAGTTGTAAACCCACAATTTTGGAAATGTGCCAACAAGTGCCCATTTTTGGGGCTTTGTGTGAAATTATGTTCAATTTGCCTTTTTCTATCTTTTTTTTTTTTTTTTTTGTCCCTCGACACACAAAGAAAATAAACATGCACAAAACAAAACTTGTATTTGTGAGAAATACTTCATTTGTATTTGTATGTATGTGTATCTGTGTGCATAATTATATGTATGTGTGTATACAACCCCTGGCAAAAATTATGTAATCACCGGCCTTGGAGGATGTTCATTCAGTTGTTTAATTTTGTAGGAAAAAAGCAGATCACAGACAGGGCACAAAACTAAAGTCATTTCAAATGGCAACTTTCTGGCTTTAAGAAACACTAAAAAAAATCAAGAACAAAAAATGTGGTAGTCAGTAATGGTTACTTTTTTAACCAAGAATAGGGGAAAAATTATGGAGTCACTCAATTCTGAGGAAAAAATTATGGAATTATGAAAAGCAAACAAACAAAAAACACTCCAAAACATCATTAGTATTTTGTTGCACCACCTCTGGCTTTTTATAACAGCTTGCAGTCTCTGAGGCATGGACTTAATGAGTGTCAAACAGTACTCTTCATCAATCTGGCTCCAACTTTCTCTGATTGCTGTTGCCAGATCAGCTTTGCAGGTTGGAGCCTTGTCATGGACCATTTTCTTTGCCGGCCATGGCATTGACCATATGTGTCTTTTTCAAGGAATATTTTCACAGTTTTTGCCCTATGGCAGGTTGCATTATCGTCTTGAAAAATGATTTCATCATCCCCAAACATCCTTTCAATTGATGGGATAAGAAAAGTGTCCAAACTATCAACATAAACTTGTGTATTTATTGAAGATGTAATGACAGCCGTCTCCCCAGTGCCTTTACCTGATATGCAGCCTCATATCATAAATGACTGTGGTAATTTGCATGTTCTCTTCAGGCAGTCATCTTTATAAATCTCATTGGATTGGTACCAAACAAAAGTTCCAGCATCATCACCTTGCCCAATGCAGATTTGCGAATCATCACTGAATATGATTTTCTTCCAATCATCCACAGTCCACGATTGCTTTTCCTTAGCCCATTGTAACCTTGTTTTTTTCTGGTTAGGTGTTAATGATGACTTTCCTTTAGCTTTTCTGTATGTAAATCCCATTTCTTTTAGGCGGTTTCTTACAGTTCAGTCACAGTTGTTGACTCCAGTTTCCACCCAATTGTTCCTCATTTGTTTTGTTGTGCATTTCCTGTTTTGGAGACATATTGCTTTAAGTTTCCGGTCTTGACGGTTTGATGTCTTCCTTGATCTACGAGTATGTTTGCCTTTAACAACCTTCCCATTTTTGTATTTGGTCCAGATTTTAGACACAGCTGACTGTGAACAACATCTTTTGCAACATTGCATGATGATTTACCCTCTTCTAAAGGTACCGTCACACATAACGATATCGTTGCTTTTTGTGACGTAGCAACGATATCGTTAACAAAATCGTTGTGTGACAGCGACCAACGATCAGGCCCCTGCTGGGAGATCGTTGGTCGCTGGGGAAAGTCCAGGACTGTATTTCGTCGCTGGATCTCCCGCTGACATCGCTGAATCGGCGTGTGTGACGCTGATTCAGCGATGTCTTTACTGGTAACCAGGATAAACATCGGGTTACTAAGCGCAGGGCCGCGGGGACTTCGGGATCGTTGGTCGCTGGAGAGCTGTCTGTGTGACAGCTCTCCAGCGACCAAACAGCGAAGCTGCAGCGATTGGCATTGTTGTCTAGATCGCTGCAGCGTCGCTAAATGTGACGGTACCTTAAGAGTTTGATAATCCTCTCCTTTGTTTCAATTGAATCTCTCTTGTTGGAGCCATGATTCATGTCAGTCCACTTGGTGCAACAGCTCTCCAAGGTGTGATCACTCCTTTTTAAATGCAGACTAACGAGCAGGTCTAATTTGACGCAGGTGTTAGTTTTGTAAATGAAAATTTACTGGGTGATTCCATAACTTTTTCCTCAGAATTGAGTGACTCCATCATTTTTCCCCTATGCATTAAAGGTTAAAAAAAAAGTAACCGTTACTGACTACGACATTTTTTGTTCTTGATTTCTTTTAGTGTTTCTTAAAGCCATAAAGTTGCCATTTGAAATGACTTTAGTTTTGCGCCATACCTGTGATCTGCTTTTTTTTGACAAAATTAAACAACTGAATGAACATCCTCCAAGGCCGGTGATTACATAATTTTTGCCAGGGGTTGTATTCAACGTGTGTATGTATAATGTATATGTATGTATATGTGTATGTATATGCGTGTGTATGTATATATATGTATATATATATAATATATATTGTATATATTATAATATATATATATTATAATATTAAAAAAAAAAAAAAAAAAAAAATATATATATATATATATATATATATATATATATATATATATATATATATATATATATGCACACTGTGTGTGTGTGTGTGTGTATATATATATACCGTATATACTCGAGTATAAGCTGACCCGAGTATAAGCCGACCCCCCGTAATGTTGCCACAAAAAACTGGGAAAACTTAATGCCTCGATTATAAGCCTAGGGTGGGAAATGCAGCAGCTACCGGTGAATTTCAAAAATAAAAATAGATGCTCCATACCGTTCATTATTGCCCCATAGATGCTCCATAGAAAGCTGTGCCATATATAATGCTCTGCACCGTTCATTATGGCCCCATAGATGCTCCATAGAAAGCTTTGCCATATAGAATGCTCCGCACCGTTCATTATGGCCCCATAGATGCTCCATAGAAATCTGTGCCATATAGAATGCTCTGCACTGTTCATTATGGCCCCATAGATGCTCCATAGAAATCTGTGCCATATAGAATGCTCTGCACCGTTGATTATGGCCCCATAGATGCTCCATATATAATGCTGCTGCAATAAAAAAAAATCACATACTCACCTCTCTTCGCTCAGGATGCCGGTGCTTTCAATATTTACCTGCTTCTCGTGCGGCTCTGTCTCCAGCACTGAGGCTCAGCAGAGGGCGCATACTGACTACGTCACCGCGCCCTCTAACCTGAGCGTCACTGCCAGAGGACGCTGCAGACGGAGCCGCACTGGAGCGAGGAGCAGGTAAATATCGCGCAGCGCTCCCCTCACCTCTCCTCCCCGTATACTTACCTGCTCCCGGCGCGGTCCCGACTTCTCCCGGCGCTGCATCTTCCTGTATTGAGCGGCCACAGTTACCGCTGCTCATTTACAGCAATGAATATGCGGCTCCACCCCTATGGGAGGTGGAGCCGCATATTCATTGCTGTAATGAGCGGTACCATGTGACCACTCAGTACAGGAAGAAGTGTGCAGTACAGGAAGAAGTGTGCAGCGCCGGGAGAAGCAGGGACTGCAGGGACCGCGCCGGGAGCAGGTAAGTATAACTATATATATATATATATATATATATATATATATATATAATATAGAAATACCAAAAAATAGGCAGCACTCCATAGTCTTGAAAATCTTGGTGCAGTTTAATCAGACCCACATGTCTTCATAGCAACGTTTCGGCTCAGACTGAGCCTTTCTCAAGCAGTGAGTGAACCATTTGAGTGCATATATATACATTTCACACCATAACAAGCCTTAATTAGCCAATAATAAGTAGTACATGTGCTTCAATATTTCCTATACATATTCTAATCAATATCATAAGGTGCCATAGTGCATATCTCCTGTGCAAATATCGCTGTGTAAACTGTGTATTACTAAACAAGTGGAGCTGCTTACCGGCAATGGAGGACAACAGCGCCCATATCGGCGTTCTCTATGCGCAACTGCGCATGTCCGTTACATCATCATCCTGTGTTCGACCTCGGACCAATCAGCGCCTACGGCGCCTGCGCAGTAATGCTAAGTACCACCATCTTAGTAGTGGCATCAAATATAAGAAGGTCAAATTCTCATTCAGGTAACAGCGCCTGCGCATAAAAGCGCTATTCAACGCTGAATCCACCCTTCATATGCCAACAAAGCATTCTGTTACTATGGGACCATAGTGTATATAGAATTGTGGGCATTACTTCACTTAACCGTATTATAATTAAATCGTGCCCCATGGGCATTCCAACGCTAGATGCCGCTCTGACGCTGCGGGCTCAACCATATTTTAGCCGATGTCCGCAGGTCATACACTCACACACCTTGGGTCGGGTTAACCCTTCCAGGTCAAACCACCCCAGGTTCAGACTGTATCAGCGATAGCGTAGACGTCCCGGCATGTACACTCTATCACAATTAGAATTAGTAAGCCACTAGTATATCATGTTTCAACTGCTTTATTTATTGATACATGGTCCAACACAGTATGAAAAAATTTTTTATATTCCCCTTTAAATATATTTTTTTATATATATTTATTATACATGAATCCTCCATGCCTATCAAGCATATCTCCACTTGGTCTTCCGCCATTTTTAAAGCATCAGACGATATCTAAAATTAGAGAATTATAGTTACATACGTTACATAATATTCTCCAAATTTAAAAACAAAAAGTCACATGACTAACTCATAGGGACTCTATATGATATACAACGAAATTAATACATATATTATATTATTGTATGAATTTTAAAGTCAGCATTAAGTCCTGCCGGTCTCAAAGTTTTCAGTTCATAAATCCACATAAGTTCTTTCTTCTTTAACAACAACTCTCTATCACCACCTCTTCTCTGTATCGGGACAGCATCTATGATTTTACATTTAAGGTCCTTCTCTGTATGTTTGCAATCAAAAAAATGCTTTGCAACAGGGAGATCCAGTCTGTTCTTTCTTATACTGAATCTGTGCTGATTCATCCTTGTTTTAAATTCACATGTTGTCTCACCAACGTACCACAGCTTACATGGGCACATGAGTATATATATAACGTAGTCTGAACTACATGTGAGGAATTGGTCAATATTATATGTCTTTCCAGTTTTTGGATGTGTAAAGGTCGGTCCTTTAACCATATATGTGCAATTGACACAATTCAAACATGGGAAACATCCTTTCCTTTTACTCCCTGTAAGATATCTCTGTGTATCCTTCTTTTTAGGGCCTATATCTGATTGTTTGACCATATCTCTAATATTTTTATTTCTCTTGTATGAGTATAACGGTGGCATTCTTAGTTCAGGTATTTTTGGCAAGCACCTTCCCAGCATGGTCCAATGTTTATTAATAATTTTAGACAATTCTCTACTCTCCTCAGTATAGGTAGACACAAATGGAATTCTATTCTGGATATTTTTACGTCTACTACTCGATTCTCCATGTATTAATTGCAATCTCTTTTTTTCCATAATCCTACTTTTCGTTTGTTCTAATAATCTTTTAGGATAACCTCTATTGAGGAATTTCTTGATTAGCTGATCTACTGTTTTATCAGCCACATCCTCTTCCTTTACTATGCGTCTAACCCTGAGTAGTTGGCTAACAGGGATTGATTTTTTCATTGAGCAAGGGTGATGACTATCATATAAGAGTAAATTGTTCTTATCTGTGTTTTTCACATATAGCATTGTAATTAGTTGATTGTTTCTCTGCTCAACCAATACATCCAGGAATTGTATTTCAGTCCACGACTTAACTATTGTGAATTTGATTGTATGGTCAATAGTGTTGAGATAAACATGAAATTCATCTAGCTCCTGCTCAGTACCTGTCCACAGGAGGAAGACATCATCTATGTATCTCCACCACTCCAGCACATGCCGGAAATGGTGGGACACATAGATAAGGTCCTCCTCCAGGGTTCCCATAACCAGGTTGGCATATGAGGGGGCCATATTAGCCCCCATAGCTGTTCCCTGTTTTTGTGCGTAAAACGCGTCTCCAAACATAAAGTAATTACGTCTCAGTATTATCTCAAGCATTCTCAATAAGAAAGTCTTACCTTCAGATGTATATTGCCCAACATCCAGCATTTTTTCAATAGCCTTGAGGCCTCTTTCATGATCTATAGAGGTATAGAGCGATACTACATCAAATGATGTGAGTAGCACTCTATTACTCAGCTGTATGGATTCTATTTTTTTAAGGAAATCTGTCGTATCTTTTATATATGATTTACATTTTTGTGCTATAGGGTTCAGTATTTTATCTAAAAATATACCCATTTTATTAAAGACAGATCCAACCCCTGAAACTATGGGCCGCCCAGGAGGATCAACTAAAGTTTTGTGTATCTTTGGTGTAATATATAACACAGGAGTGCGCGGGTTGTCTTCCCATAGGTAGTTATATAGATCTTGATCAATAATATATGCATGTAAAGCTCCATTCAACATTTCTTTTATCTCCTCCTGTATATTCAGTTTAGGGTCCCTCTCCAACTTATCATATACACATACATCGCTTAGCTGTCTCATAACCTCTTTAACATAAGCCTGCCTGTCCATGACGACGACCGCACCCCCTTTATCAGCGGGTTTGATAATGATGTCGTCGTCATGGACAAGCCCCTTTAATGCCTCTACTTCTTCCCTAGTAATGTTAGGGCGTCTAAATTGTTTAATATCTTTATCTCTAAGTGCTTCCATATCCATTTTAACTGCTTCTTCAAAAGCTTTGATAACCACTGAGTTTGTTGGAGGAATGAATTTACTTTTATTTTTCAATTTGACCATTTCCAAATCAAATTCACTAGTTTTCTCATTGATCATATCATTCTTTCCCTCAAACCAGTCTCTCAATTTAATTTGTCTAAGGAAACGTTCTAAATCAATTTGCAACTGGAACCAATTCGTGTGTGCACATGGGCAGAAATTCAACCCCTTGCTCAATACCAAAACCTGTGCCTCAGTAAGTACTTTATGGGAGATATTTACCACTAACTCTGTTCTCTCTTCCGTAAATTCGGTGTTCTCTGCGTCTTGCCTTTTTCTGTTTTCTTTTTGTCGACGGTGCTGGTGCTTGCCTCCTCTCCTTTTCTTTCTACTAGAATTTTGGTTGAATCTAAAAAGAACAGAGTTATCATTTTTGTCACACAAATCAGATATATTATGACCATTAACATTTCTATGACCTTTTTTCCTCCAGGTAGTTTTAAGATTATCAGACTGCCATGTATATATATATCCAGTATCATAATCTCCTGTGTCTCTAATCCACTTTTTCCTTTTGGTTTCTTCTAACTCTCCGCGGAGTTTACATATATCTTTCTCCACTTTCTCATAGAACATAGTCCAATCATCTTTATTCATTATCTCCTGTAATTTTTTCTTAGTTTCCCCAACATTAGTCTGTAGCTTTTTGACTTCAATTTGTAAAAATTCCACATTCAGCAACATAACATCAAAGGCATATTTGTTGGAGATCATCATAAATCTATTGCAGAATGAACTATTCCCACTAAATAGATTAGGCCTTATATTAGATCGAAGTCCTCTTGGTATTTTTCTTTCCTTAAGATACTGCCCCAGCGTGGTCAGATGCAGTTGAGTACTAATTAGCCGCTTATAATCATTCAAATATTTGTTTCTCATTTCAATGGGTGAGGGTATTTTCAGGAATGTTGCATCCCCCTCTATATTACCCAGAATGCGTTCTTCATCTTCCGTTGTATAATTAAAAGTCCCAGGTTCCATGGAGGATGCCTCCATGGTACCAAAATATGGCTTAAGGATATGGTAGGTAAAAAATATCAAAAATATATGCGTGCAAACTTTTCCAGACATTAGTATAAAGGAAAAAAGGGAAACAGCACAGCTATTAAACTTATCTGCGGGTGCAAAGCCTATAAGGAGCCCGTCCACCGGCTATCCTCAGTCCATAGAAATACCAAAAAATAGGCAGCACTCCATAGTCTTGAAAATCTTGGTGCAGTTTAATCAGACCCACATGTCTTCATAGCAACGTTTCGGCTCAGACTGAGCCTTTCTCAAGCAGTGAGTGAACCATTTGAGTGCATATATATACATTTCACACCATAACAAGCCTTAATTAGCCAATAATAAGTAGTACATGTGCTTCAATATTTCCTATACATATTCTAATCAATATCATAAGGTGCCATAGTGCATATCTCCTGTGCAAATATCGCTGTGTAAACTGTGTATTACTAAACAAGTGGAGCTGCTTACCGGCAATGGAGGACAACAGCGCCCATATCGGCGTTCTCTATGCGCAACTGCGCATGTCCGTTACATCATCATCCTGTGTTCGACCTCGGACCAATCAGCGCCTACGGCGCCTGCGCAGTAATGCTAAGTACCACCATCTTAGTAGTGGCATCAAATATAAGAAGGTCAAATTCTCATTCAGGTAACAGCGCCTGCGCATAAAAGCGCTATTCAACGCTGAATCCACCCTTCATATGCCAACAAAGCATTCTGTTACTATGGGACCATAGTGTATATAGAATTGTGGGCATTACTTCACTTAACCGTATTATAATTAAATCGTGCCCCATGGGCATTCCAACGCTAGATGCCGCTCTGACGCTGCGGGCTCAACCATATTTTAGCCGATGTCCGCAGGTCATACACTCACACACCTTGGGTCGGGTTAACCCTTCCAGGTCAAACCACCCCAGGTTCAGACTGTATCAGCGATAGCGTAGACGTCCCGGCATGTACAAAATATATTTAAAGGGGAATATAAAAATTTTTTTCATACTGTGTTGGACCATGTATCAATAAATAAAGCAGTTGAAACATGATATACTAGTGGCTTACTAATTCTAATTGTGATAGAGTGTACATGCCGGGACGTCTACGCTATCGCTGATACAGTCTGAACCTGGGGTGGTTTGACCTGGAAGGGTTAACCCGACCCAAGGTGTGTGAGTGTATGACCTGCGGACATCGGCTAAAATATGGTTGAGCCCGCAGCGTCAGAGCGGCATCTAGCGTTGGAATGCCCATGGGGCACGATTTAATTATAATACGGTTAAGTGAAGTAATGCCCACAATTCTATATACACTATGGTCCCATAGTAACAGAATGCTTTGTTGGCATATGAAGGGTGGATTCAGCGTTGAATAGCGCTTTTATGCGCAGGCGCTGTTACCTGAATGAGAATTTGACCTTCTTATATTTGATGCCACTACTAAGATGGTGGTACTTAGCATTACTGCACAGGCGCCGTAGGCGCTGATTGGTCCGAGGTCGAACACAGGATGATGATGTAACGGACATGCGCAGTTGCGCATAGAGAACGCCGATATGGGCGCTGTTGTCCTCCATTGCCGGTAAGCAGCTCCACTTGTTTAGTAATACACAGTTTACACAGCGATATTTGCACAGGAGATATGCACTATGGCACCTTATGATATTGATTAGAATATGTATAGGAAATATTGAAGCACATGTACTACTTATTATTGGCTAATTAAGGCTTGTTATGGTGTGAAATGTATATATATGCACTCAAATGGTTCACTCACTGCTTGAGAAAGGCTCAGTCTGAGCCGAAACGTTGCTATGAAGACATGTGGGTCTGATTAAACTGCACCAAGATTTTCAAGACTATGGAGTGCTGCCTATTTTTTGGTATTTCTATGGACTGAGGATAGCCGGTGGACGGGCTCCTTATAGGCTTTGCACCCGCAGATAAGTTTAATAGCTGTGCTGTTTCCCTTTTTTCCTTTATATATATATATATATATATATATATATATATATATATATATATATATATATATATATATATATATATATATATATATATATATATACAGTGGGGCAAAAAAGTATTGTCAGTCAGCAATAGTGCAAGTTCCACCACTTAAAAAGATGAGAGGCGTCTGTAATTTACATCATAGGTAGGCCTCAACTATGGGAGACAAACTGAGAAAAAAAATCCAGAAAATCACATTGTCTGTTTTTTTATCATTTTTTTTGCATATTATGGTGGAAAATAAGTATTTGGTCAGAAACAAACAATCAAGATTTCTGGCTCTCACAGACCTGTAACTTCTTCTTTAAGAGTCTCCTCTTTCCTCCACTCATTACCTGTAGTAATGGCACCTGTTTAAACTTGTTATCAGTATAAAAAGACACCTGTGCACACCCTCAAACAGTCTGACTCCAAACTCCACTATGGTGAAGACCAAAGAGCTGTCAAAGGACACCAGAAACAAAATTGTAGCCCTGCACCAGGCTGGGAAGACTGAATCTGCAATAGCCAACCAGCTTGAGTGAAGAAATCAACAGTGGGAGCAATAATTAGAAAATGGAAGACATACAAGACCACTGATAATCTCCCTCGATCTGGGCCTCCACGCAAAATCCCACCCCGTGGGGTCAGAATGATCACAAGAACGGTGAGCAAAAATCCCAGAACCACGCGGGGGGACCTAGTGAATGAACTGCAGAGAGCTGGGACCAATGTAACAAGGCCTACCATAAGTAACACACTACGCCACCATGGACTCAGATCCTGCAGTGCCAGACGTGTCCCACTGCTTAAGCCAGTACATGTCCGGGCCCGTCTAAAGTTTGCTAGAGAGCATTTGGATGATCCAGAGGAGTTTTGGGAGAATGTCCTATGGTCTGATGAAACCAAACTGGAACTGTTTGGTAGAAACACAACTTGTCGTGTTTGGAGGAAAAAGAATACTGAGTTGCATCCATCAAACACCATACCTACTGTAAAGCATGGTGGTGGAAACATCATGCTTTGGGGCTGTTTCTCTGCAAAGGGGCCAGGACGACTGATCCGGGTGCATGAAAGAATGAATGGGGCCATGTATCGTGAGATGTTGAGTGCAAACCTCCTTCCATCAGCAAGGGCATTGAAGATGAAACGTGGCTGGGTCTTTCAACATGACAATGATCCAAAGCACACCGCCAGGGCAACGAAGGAGTGGCTTCGTAAGAAGCATTTCAAGGTCCTGGAGTGGCCTAGCCAGTCTCCAGATCTCAACCCTATAGAAAACCTTTGGAGGGAGTTGAAAGTCCATGTTGCCAAGCGAAAAGCCAAAAACATCACTGCTCTAGAGGAGATCTGCATGGAGGAATGGGCCAACATACCAACAACAGTGTGTGGCAACCTTGTGAAGACTTACAGAAAACGTTTGACCTCTGTCATTGCCAACAAAGGATATATTACAAAGTATTGAGATGAAATTTTGTTTCTGACCAAATACTTATTTTCCACCATAATATGCAAATAAAATGTTAAAAAAACAGACAATGTGATTTTCTGGATTTTTTTTTCTCAGTTTGTCTCCCATAGTTGAGGTCTACCTATGATGTAAATTACAGACGCCTCTCATCTTTTTAAGTGGTGGAACTTGCACTATTGCTGACTGACTAAATACTTTTTTGCCCCACTGTATATATATTCACTCTAGATTATGTATAGGATGTGATGGGGTGATAGATCATGGATGAATAGGTAGTATGGTACTAGACTTCTCCCGAATATCCCCCATCCTCTGGAACTCTCTGCCCCAACACGTCCGACTATCAACCACAGTCGGATCCTTCAGACGGAACCTGAAAACTCATCTCTTCAGGAAAGCCTACAGCCTGCACTGACACCGCTGCTGCCTCATCACTATCGAAGCTACCGCCTCCCCAACACCGGAGCTACCGCCTCACCAACATCGGAGCTACCGCCTCACCAACATCGGAGCTCCTGCAACCCTCAACCTACTGTCTCCTTCCCCATAATCCTGTAGAATGTAAGCCCGCAAGGGCAGGGTCCTCGCCCCTCTGTATCAGTCCGTCATTGTTAGTCACCTGTAGTAACTTGTATGTAACCCCTTCTCATGTACAGCACCATGGAATCAATGGTGCTATATAAATAAATAATAATAATAAATAATAATAATAATAATAATAACATAAAGGTAAATAGATAATACAGTCATGGCCAAAAGTATTGACACCCCTGCAATTCTGTCAGATAATACTCATTTTCTTCATGAAAATGATTGCAAACACAAATTATTTGGTATTATTATCTTCATTTAATTTGTCTTAAATGAAAAAACACAAAAGAGAATGAAGCAAAAAGCAAAACATTGATCATTTCACACAAAACTCCAAAAATGGGCAAGACAAAAGTATTGGCACCCTCAGCCTAATACTTGGTTGCACAACCTTTAGCCAAAATAACTGCGACCAACCACTTCCGGTAACCATCAATGAGTTTCTTACAATGCTCTGCTGGAATTTTAGACCATTCCTTGGCAAACTGCTCCAGGTACCTGATATTTGAAGGGTGCCTTCTCCAAACTGCCATTTTTAGATCTCTCCACAGGTGTTCTATGGGATTCAGGTCTGGACTCATTGCTGGCCACCTTAGAAGTCTCCAGTGCTTTCTCTCAAACCATTTTCTAGTACTTTTTGAAGTGTGTTTTGGGTCATTGTCCTGCTGGAAGACCTATGACCTCTGAGGGAGACCCAGCTTTCTCACACTGGGCCCTACATTATGCTGCAAAATTTGTTGCTAGTCTTCAGACTTCATAATGCCATGCACACGGTCAAGCAGTCCAGTGCCAGAGGCAGCAAAGCAACCCCAAAACATCAGGGAATCTCCACCATGTTTGACGGTAGGGACCGTGTTCTTTTCTTTGAATGCCTCTTTTTTTTTCTCCTGTAAACTCTATGTTGATGCCTTTGCCCAGAAAGCTCTACTTTTGTCTCATCTGACCAGAGAACATTCTTCCAAAACGTTTTAGGCTTTTTCAGGTATGTTTTGGCAAACTCCAGCCTGGCTTTATTATGTCTCGGGGTAAGAAGTGGGGTCTTCCTGGGTCTCCTACCATACAGTCCCTTTTCATTCAGACGCCGACGGATAGTACTGGTTGACACTGTGGTACCCTCGGACTGCAGGGCAGCTTGAACTTATTTGGATGTTAGTCGAGGTTCTTTATCCAACTTCCGCACAATCTTGCGTTGAAATCTCTTGTCAATTTTTCTTTTCCGTCCACATCTAGGGAGGTTAGCTACAGTGCCATGGGCTTTAAACTTCTTGATGACACTGCGCACGGTTAGACACAGGAACATTGAGGTCTTTGTAGATGGACTTGTAGCTATGAGATTGCTCATGCTTCCTCACAATTTGGTTTCTCAAGTCCTCAGACAGTTGTTTGGTCTTCTTTCTTTTCTCCATGCTCAATGTGGACACACAAGGACGCAGGACAGCGGTTGAGTCAACTTTAATCCATGTCAACTGGCTGCAAGTGTGATTTAGTTATTGCCAACACCTGTTAGGTGCCACAGGTAAGTTACAGGTGCTATTAATTACACAAATTAGAGAAGCATCACATGATTTTTCGAACAGTGCTAATACTTTTGTCCACCCCCTTTTTTATGTTTGGTGTGGGATTATATCCAATTTGGCTTTAGGACAAATCTTTTTGTGTTTTTTCATTTAAGACAAATTAAATGAAAATAATAATACCAAATAATTTGTGTTTGCAATCCTTTTCAGGAAGAAAATTAGTATTATCTGACAGAATTGCAGGGTTGTCAATACTTTTGGCCATGACTGTACATAGATACATAGGATTGATGGATATATAGATAATCACTAGATAGAAAAGACATATGGGATAGATATATAGATAGGAAATAGATGTGGGATGGATAGATAACTAGATATATTGACTAGCTAAATGGATATATAGATAATAGATAAATAGATATAAAATAATAAATGTATAGATACATAGAGTTATAAATAGTAGACACACACAACACATTATATGCTACACATGCAGTTGCGCAGCCGAACAGCTGATTATCCGGGTATCCAGGGATCCGGGTTCCCAATGCAGCTATTCAGTAATCAGATAATAAGAAGTTATCTGAAGCTATTCGCTCGTCCCTAGTAGCGAGTTCAAACAGGTGCAATTAATAGAGGTAATGAGTGCAGAGTAGGAGGGCTTCTTAACCCCTTTCTGACCTCGGACGGGATAGTACGTCCGAGGTCAGAACCCCCGCATTGATGTAAGCTTTGGCGGTGAGCCCGCATCAAAGCCGGGACATGTTAGCTGTTTTGAACAGCTGACATGTGCGCGCAATAGCGGCGAGTGGAATCGCGATTCACCCGCTGATATTAACTAGTTAAATGCTGCTGTCAAACGCTGACAGCGGCATTTAACCAGCGCTTCCGGCCATCCCGCTGGAAATGCGCTCATCGCTGACTTCCATCACGTAACCTCCTTGAGACCGCTATGGTTGTAGATTCCGGATTGTTATGAGCGCCACCCGGTGGTCGGCGCTCGTCGTAATGCTGTAATTCTGCTGTATAGATGTGATCTGTACATCACCTCAATCTAACATAGTAACATAGTTATTAAGGTTGACGGAAGACTTTAAGTCCATCTAGTTCAACCCATAGCCTAACCTAACTTGCCCTAACATGTTGATCCAAAGGAAGGCAAAAAAAACCCATGTGGCAAAGAGTAAGCTCCACATTGGGGAAAAAAATTCCTTCCCGACTCCACATACGGCAATCAGACTAGTTCCCTGGATCAACGCCCTATCAAGGAATCTAGTGTATATACCCTGTAACATTATACTTTTCCAGAAATGTATCCAGTCCCCTCTTAAATTTAAGTAATGAATCACTCATTACAACATCATACGGCAGAGAGTTCCATAGTCTCACTGCTCTTACAGTAAAGAATCCGCGTCTGTTATTATGCTTAAACCTTTTTTTCCTCCAAACGTAGAGGATGCCCCCTTGTCCCTGTTTCAGGTCTATGATTAAAAAGATCATCAGAAAGGTCTTTGTACTGTCCCCTCCTATATTATACATTAACATAAGATCACCCCTTAGTCTTCGTTTTTCCAAACTAAATAGCCCCAAGTGTAATAACCTATCTTGGTATTGCAGATCCCCCAGTCCTCTAATAACCTTGGTCGCTCGTCTCTGCACCCGCTCCAGTTCAGCTATGTCTTTCTTATACACCGGAGACCAGAACTGTGCACAGTATTCTAAGTGTGGTCGAACAAGGGACTTGTATAGAGGTAAAATTATGTTCTCCTCATGAGCATCTATGCCTCTTTTAATGCATCCCATTATTTTATTTGCCTTTGTAGCAGCTGCCTGACACTGGCCACTAAATATGAGTTTGTCATGCACCCATACACCCAGGTTTTTTTCATTGACGGTTTTGCCCAGAGTTTTAGAATTAAGCACATAATTATACATCTTATTACTTCTACCCAAGTGCATGACCTTACATTTATCCCCATTAAAGCTCATTTGCCATTTATCAGCCCAAGCTTCTAGTTTACATAAATCATCCTGTAATATAAAATTGTCCTCCTCTGTATTGATTACCCTGCAGAGTTTAGTGTCATCTGCAAATATTGAAATTCTACTCTGAATGCCCCCTACAAGGTCATTAATAAATATGTTAAAAAGAAGAGGGCCCAATACTGACCCCTGTGGTACCCCACTGCTAACCGCTACCCAGTCCGAGTGTGCTCCATTAATAACCACCCTTTGTTTCCTATCCCTGAGCCAGCTCTCAACCCACTTACACATATTTTCCCCTATCCCCATTATTCTCATTTTATGTATCAACCTTTTGTGTGGCACCGTATCAAAAGCTTTTGAAAAGTCCATATACACTACATCTACTGGGTTCCTTTAGTCCAGTCCGGAACTTACCTCTTCGTAGAAACTGATCAAATTAGTCTGACATGAACGGTCCCTAGTAAACCCGTGCTGATACTGGGTCATGAGGTTATTCCTCTTCAGATACTCCAGTATATCATCCCTTAGAATGCCCTCCAGGATTTTACCCACAGTAGAGGTTAAGCTTACTGGCCGATAGTTTCCGAGTTCAGTTTTTGTTCCCTTTTTGAATATTGGCACCACATTTGCTATACGCCAGTCCTGTGGTACAGACCCTGTTATTATGGAGTCTTTAAAGATTAAAAATAATGGTCTATCAATGACTGTACTTAATTCCTGCAGTACTCGAGGGTGGATCCCATCCGGGCCCGGAGATTTGTCAATTTTAGTGATTTTTAGACGCCGCCGCACTTCCTGCTGGGTTAAGCAGGTGACATTTAATGGGGAATTTTTATCACTAGTCATTTTGTCTGCCATGGGATTTTCTTGTGTAAATACTGATGAAAATAAGTCATTTAGCATATTGGCTTTTTCCTCATCCTCATCCTCCATTTCACCCAGACTATTTTTAAGGGGGCCAGAGGAAGGCAAAAAAAACCCATGTGGCAAAGAGTAAGCTCCACACTGGGGAAAATAATTATTTCCCGACTCCACATACGGCAATCAGACTAGTTCCCTGGATCAACACCCTAACAAGGAATCTAGTATATATACCCTTTAACATTATACTTTTCAAGAAAAGCATCCAGTCCCCTCTTAAATTTAAGTAATGAATCACTCATTACAACATCATACGGCAGAGAGTTCCATAGTCTCACTGCTCTAGACATAGAGGATGCCCCCTTTTCCCTGTCTCAGGTCTATGATTAAAAAGATCATCAGAAAGGTCTTTGTACTGTCCCCTCATATATTTACACATTAACATAAGATCACCCCTTAGCCTTCGTTTTTCCAAACTAAATAGCCCTAAGTGTAATAACCTATCTTGGTATTGCAGACCCCCCCAGTTCTCGAATAACTTTGGTCGCTCTTCTCTGCACCCGCTCCAGTTCAACTGTCTTATACACCGGAGACCAGAACTGTACACAGTATTCTAAGTGTGGTCGCACAAGTGCCTTGTATAGAGGTAAAATTATGTTCTCCTCATGAGCATCTATGCCTCTTATAATGCATCCCATTATTTTATTTGCCTTTGTAGCAGCTGCCTGACACTGGCCACTAATTGTGAGTTTGTCATCCACACATACACCCAGGTCTTTCTCATTGACTGTTTTGCCCAGAGTTTTAGAATTAAGCACAGTTATACATCTTTTTTCTTCTACCCAAGTGCATGACCTTACATTTATCCCCATTAAAGCTCATTTGCCATTTATCCACCCAAGCTTCTAGTTTACATAAATCGTCCTGTAATATAAAATTGTCCTCCTCTGTATTGATTACCCTGCAGAGTTTAGTGTCACCTGCAAATATTTAGTGGATGCTTTCCTGAAACGGAAAGTACCTGCAAGCAGCATAATACAAAGAATAGCAGGTTTACCCAGAATCCTTTGCAGTAGGCGGAGCTATGCAAATCATCTCTTTCCACCCCAGTCTAATCCACAGCGCTTGGAACCGCCAAGCGTGCAATGCTGCGGATTAGTTTCTAAATTTACACAGCCAACCAATTCCTACCTGTGGACACACCTTTCTTCCCGCTACATTTAGCCCAACTTGGGTCTCTCCCTAAGGTGGCTAGCATATATGTACCTGCAAATATTGAAATTCCACTCTGTATGCCCCCTACAAGATCATTAATATGTTAAAAAGAAGAGGGCCCAAATCTGACCCCTGTGGTACCCCACTGCTAACCGCGACCCAGTCCGAGTGTGCCATTTGTTTCCTATCCCTGAGCCAGCTCTTAACCCACTTACACATATTTTCCCCTATCCCCATTATTCTCATTTTATTTATCAACCTTTTTTGTGGCATCGTATCAAAAGCTTTTGAAAAGTCCATATACACTATGTCCACTGGGTTCCCTTGGTCCAGTCCGGATCTTACCTCTTCATATAAGCTGATCAGATTAGTCTGACAGGAACGGTCCCTAGTAAACCCATGTTGGTATTGGATCATGAGATTATTTCTCTTCAGATACTCCAGCATAGCATCCCTTAGGGCAGTCCCACACATCCAGATAATTCCGGTACCGTAAAAATCGGTACCGGCATTATCCGTGTCCGTGTGCCCGTGCGTTTCTGTGGCACATCAGTGTGGCACACGTGTGCCGACTGGGTACCACACGCACCGTGCAGGAGACAGCGCTGTCCCCTGCATCTGGTGCTGAAGCTGCCATATCTTGTCTGCAGCAGCGTTTGCTGTAGAGAAGATATGAATAATCCTTTTTTTATTTGTTTCTCGGGTTTAACATAAAGATCCATGTCCCCACCCCCCTCCCACCCCCTGTGCGCTCGCCCGCTGTTATTAAAATAGATACCCGGCTCCCTCGCTGGCGCTGCTTCCTGTCCTGGCCGAATCTTCTACTGTATGAGTGGTCATGTGGGGCCGCCGATTACAGTCATGAATATGCGGCTCCACCTCCCATAGGCTCGCATATTCATTACTGTAAATGAGCGGCCCCACGTGACCGCTCATACAGTAGAAGGTGCGGCCAGGACAGGAAGCAGCGCCAGCGAGGGAGCCGGGTAAGTATTTTAATAACAGCGGGCGGGCGCACAGGGGGTGGAGACATGGATCTTTATGTTAAACATGAGAAACAAAAGAAAAAAAAAAAGGATTATTCATATCTTCTCTACAGCAAACGCTGCTGCAGAGAAGATATGAATGGCGGCTTCAGCACCACGTGGGGGGGACAGCGCTTACTGTAGCGCTGTCTCCAGCACGGCACACGGACAACGTCCGTGTGCAGTACGTGTTTTACACGGACCCATTGACTTTAATGGGTTCATGTAATCCGTGGGCTCCCACGAACACTGACATGTCTCCGTGTTTGGCACACGGAGAGACGGTCCGCAAAAAATCAATGACATCTGCACAGATGCTTTGATTTCAATGTGTCTACGTGTGTCAGTGGCTCCGATACGTGAGGAAACTGTCACCTCACGTACCGGAGCCACTGTAGTGTGGAACCGGCCTTAGAATGCCCTCCAGGATTTTACCCACAGTAGAGGTTAAGCTTACTGGCCTATAATTTCCGAGTTCAGTTTTTGTGCCCTTCTTGAACATTGGCACCACATTTGCTATATGCCATTCCTGTGGTATAGACCCTGTTATTATGGACTCTTTAAAGATTAAAAATAATGGTCTATCAATGACTGTACTTAGTTCCTGCAGTACTCGGGGGGTGTATCCCATCCGGGCCCGGAGATTTGTCAATTTTAGTGATTTTTAGACGCCGACGTACTTCCTGCTGGGTTAAGCAAGTGACACTTAATGGGGAATTTTTGTTATCACTGATCATATTGTCTGCCAAGGAATTTTCTTGTGTAAATACTGATGAAAAAAAGTCATCTAGCATATTGGCTTTTTCCTCATCCACCATTTCACCCAGACTATTTTTAGGGGGCCAACACTATCATTTTTTAGTTTCTTACTATTTACGTAGTTAAAGAATATTTTGGGATTCTTTTTACTCTCTCTGGCAATGAGTCTCTCAATCTTAGCTGCCTTGATTTGCTTTTTACAGAATTTATTTAATTTTCTGTATTTATTTAATGCCTCATCACTGCCTACTTTCTTTAATTCTCTAAATCCTTTCTTTTTGTCAGTTATTGCGCCCCTTACAGCTCTATTTAGCCATATGTTATATACTGTGCACAGGTCCTATCCAGGATGCTAATAAATGTCTCCCATTTTCTTTGTGTATTTTTATGTGTCAGGATATCGTCCCAGTTAATTGCACTGAGATCATCTCTCATCCGTTGGAAAATTGCCCTCCTGAAGTTTAGTGTCCTTGTAACCCCTCTACTATACATCTTATTAAGGGATACATGAAAACTTATTATTTTGTGATCGCTATTCCCCAAGTGACCCCCAACCCTTATATTTGCTATGTGGTCTGGCCTGTTGGTTAATATTAGGTCTAGCCGTGCCCCCCTTCTTGTTGGGTCCTGAACCAATTGTGAAAGGTAATTGTCTATCATAGTTGTCAAAAACTGATTACCTTTGCTGGAACTGCAGATTTCCGTTCCCCAATCTATTTTAGGATAGTTGAAGTCCCCCATAATAATGACCCCTCCCCCTCGCTTATCCGTTCGGTCATTTCTGAACAGACTATAGCCCTGCAAGTTAACAGCCCAGTCATGGCTCTCATCCAGCCACGTTTCAGATATCCCAACCATGTCATAATTATGCTCCAACACCATTAATTCTAATTCGTCCATTTTGTTGGCGAGGCTTTTGGCATTAGTATACATACATTTTATGTTTCTTTCTGCACCTCTATTCTTTCTTAAATTATTATTTGATCTAACCCTACCCGCCATGCCACCGCCACCCCAACTTCATTATTTGTGCCCAGGTCTCTATCTGCACTATCTTCCCCTCCTATATATTGAATACCCTCCCCCCCATTCCCCTTTTAAACACTCCTCCAACCTTCTAGCCATTTTCTCCCCCAGCACAGCTGCACCTTCCCCATTGAGATGCAGCCCATCCCTAGCGTAGAGCCTGTAGCCAACCGAGAAGTCGGTGCAGTTCTGCAGGAACCCAAACCCCTCCTTCCTACGCCAATTCTTGAGTCACTTATTAACCTCCCTAATCTCCCGTTACCTCTCAGGCGTGGCACGTGGTACAGGCAGTATTTCGGAAATACCACGTTGGAGGTCCTTACTTTCAGCTTGCAGCCTAATTCCCTGAAATCATCTTTAAGGACCTTCCACCTACCTCTAACTTTGTCATTTGTGCCAGTGTGCACCATGACCGTTGGGTCCTCACCAGCACCTCCCAGTAATCTGTCCACCCGCTCAGCGATGTGTCGGACTCGAGCGCCAGGTAGGCAGCACACCATTCGACGATCCCTGTCTTTGTGACAGATTGCCCTATCTGTTCCCCTAATAATTGAGTCCCCCACTACCAGCACCTGTCTGGCCTGCCCTGCTCTCCTATTTCCCTCCTTACTGGAGCAGACACTCCTCCGGCTTTCAGAGGACATGCCTGGCTGCAGCAGTGCTACCCCTGTACTGGCACCCCCCTCATCTGCCAACTTAGCAAACTTATTGGGGTGTGCCAGATCAGGACTAGCCTCCCTGGCACTCTTCCCTCTACCCGGCCTTCTAACTGTCACCCAACTTGCTACTTCACGGTCCTGCAGCTCCATCCTACCATCCCCCACCTCATCTATCCCATTGATCGTCTGCTCAGTGAACAGAAGACTAATTTCCATATTGTCAATGGATCTCACTGTTGCCAGCTGCACATTTAGATCCAGAATCTGGGCTTCCAAATGCACAACATGCTCACATCTCGCACAGCAGTATGCACCCTCGACTGGCTGCTCAAGGATTGCATGCATGTGGCAAGATGTGCACTGGATGGCATTACCAATAGTGGAGCACATTTCCTAATGGAGATTGCACCACACAGAAACGTTAAATAAAAAACAAACAAATGCAAAGTATTAATAAGATACAGACAGCAATTCAGTAATTCCTCCCTTGAAAACTCCAAAAGTCACACTTACCGCCGGTCACACTCAGCTTGCTCACACTCGCTAAGTTGAAGATTTAAAGAATATTTGTTTTCCTCTTTCCCCTCAGCAGCAAACCACCTTGCTGTTCAATCCACTTCCAAAAAAAAGTAGCAGAGGCGATAGTTGTGCCATGGCAAAAGTAAATTTTTTTTTAAAAAATATAGAAAAAATAAAAAAAATATGAAAGTTTAAATCACCCCCCTTTCGCCTCATTCAAAATAAAACAATAATAAAAAAAATCAAATATACACATATTTGGTATCGCCGCGTTCAGAATCACCCGATCTATCAATAAAAAAAGGATTAACATGATAGCTAAACGGCGCATCGAGAAAAAAAATTAGAAATGCCAGAATTGTTTTTTTTTGGTCGCCGCGACATTGCATTAAAATGCAATAACAGGCAATCAAATGAACGTATATACCTGCATCAAAATGGTATCTTTAACCCCTTTACCCCCACGTTTGCACGTCAATGACCAGGCCAATTTTTACAATTCTGACCACTGTCCCTTTATGAGGTTATAACTCTGGAACGCTTCAATGGATCCTGGTGATTGACATTGTTTTCTCGTGACATATTGTACTTCATGATAGTGGTAAAATTTCTTTGATATTACCTGCGTTTATTTGTGAAAAAAACGGAAATTTGGCAAAAATTTGGAATATTTCACAATTTTCCAACTTTGAAATTTTATGCAATTAAATCACAGAGATATGTCACACAAAATACTTAATAAATAACATATCCCACATGTCTACTTCACATCAGTACAATTTTGGAACTAAAATTTTTTTTTTGTTGAGTCATAAGGGATAAAAGTTGACCAGCAATTTCTCATTTTTACAACACCATTTTTTTTAGGGACCACATCTCATTTGAAGTCATTTTGAGGGGTCTATATGATAGAAAATACCCAAGTGTGACACCATTCTAAAAACTGCACCCCTCAAGGTGCTCAAAACCACATTCAAGAAGTTGATTAACCCTTCAGGTGTTTCACAGGAATTTTTGGAATGTCTAAATAAAAATGAACATTTAACTTTTTTTCACAAAAAATCTTCATCTCCAATTTGTTTTATTTTACCAAGGGTAACAGGAGAAAATGGACCCCAAAAGTTGTTGTACAATTTGTCCTGAGTACGCTGATACCCCATATGTGGGGGTAAACCACTGTTTGGGCGCATGGGAGAGCTCGGAAGGGAAGGAGCGCCGTTTGACTTTTCAATGCAAAATTGACAGGAATTGAGATGGGACGCCATGTTGCATTTGGAGAGCCACTGATGTGCCTAAACATTGAAACCCCTCACAAATGACACCATTTTGGAAAGTAGACCCCCTAAGGAACTTATCTGGATGTGTGGTGAGCACTTTGACCCACCAAGGGCTTCACAGAAGTTTATAATGCAGAGCCGTAAAAATAAAACAAAAATTTTTTCCCCCAAAAATTATTTTTTAGCTCGCAGTTTTGTATTGTTTCAAGGGTAACAGGAGAAATTGGACCACAAAAGTTGTTGTCCAATTTGTCCTGAGTACGCTGATACCCCATATGTTGGGGGGGGGGGAAACCACCGTTTGGGCGCATGGGAGGGCTCGGAAGGGAAAGAGCGCCATTTGGAATGCAGACTTAGATGGAATGGTCTGCAGACGTCACATTGCGTTTGCAGAGCCCATAATGTACCTAAACAGTAGAAACCCCCATAAGTGACCCCATATTGGAAACTAGACCCCCCAAGGAACTTATCTAGATGTGTTGTGAGAACTTTGAACCCCCAAGTGTTTCACTACAGCTTATAACGCAGAGCCGAGAAAATAAATCTTTTTTTTCCCACAAAAATTATTTTTTAGCCCCCAGTTTTGTTTTTTCCCAAGGGTAACAGGAGTAATTGGACCCCAAAAGTTGTCCAATTTGTCCTGAGTACGCTGATACCCCATATGTTGGGGAAAACCCCTGTTTGGGCACACGGGAGAGCTCGGAAGGGAAGGAGCACTGTTTTACTTTTTCAACGCAGAATTGGCTGGAATTGAGATCGGACACCATGTCGCGTTTGGAGAGCCCCTGATGTGCCTAAACAGTGGAAACCCCCCAATTATAACTGAAACCCTAATCCCAATGGTAACCCTAACCACACCCCTAACACAGACACACCCCTAACCCTAATCCCAACCCTATTCCCAACCGTAAATGTAATCCAAACCCTAACTTTAGCCCCAACCCTAACTGTAGCCTTAGCCCTAGCCCTAAACCTAGCCCTAACCCTAGCCCTAACCCTAGCGTTGCTGCGGGGGTCTCAGGGAAGCCCGCAGGGAGCCCACTCCCTGCGCGATGCTTCCCTGTACCGCCGACACACCGCGATCATGTTTGATCGCGGTGTGCCGGGGGTTCATGTGCCGGGGGCGGTCCGTGACCGCTCCTGGCACATTGTGCCGGATGTCAGCTGCGAGAGGCAGCTGACACCCGGCCGCGATCGGCCGCGCTCCCCCCGTGAGCGCGGCCGATCGCCATGACGTACTATCCCGTCGGTGGTCATACGGGCCCACCCCACCTCGACAGGATAGTACGTCGAGGGTCAGATAGGCCCAGGGCACCTCGACGGGATAGTACGTCTAAGGTCAGAGAGGGGTTAAAAACGTCAGCTCGGCACGCAAAAAATAAGCACTCACCCGATCCCAGACCACAAAAAATAGAGACACTACAGGTATTGGAAAATGGTGCAATTTTTTTTTTTTTTTTTTTTTAAGCAAGGTTTGGAATTTTTTCACCAATTAGAATAAAAAATAACCTAGACATGTTAGGTGTCTATGAACTCGGAATGAACTGGAGAATCAAAATGGCAGGTCAGTTTTAGCATTTAGTGAACCTAGCAAAAAAGCCAAACAAAAAACAAGTGTGGGATTGCACTTTTTTTTGCAATTTCACCGCACTTGGAATTTTTTCCCCATTTTTTAGTACATGACATGCTAAAACCAATGATGATGTTCAAAAGTACAACTTGTCCCGCAAAAAATAAGCCCTCATATGGCCATATAGACGAAAAAAATAAAAAAGCTATGGCTCTGGGAAGGAGGGGAGCGATAAACGAAAAAACTAAAATACCCAGGGTTATGAAGGGGTTAAAGAAAAACTAACTGGCCTGTGAGACAGAATTCTTGCTGGTTGGTAGGTGATCAAATACTTGCAATAAAATGCAATTGAATTATTTACAAATCATACAATGTGATTTTCTAGTTTTTTTTTTTTTAGATTCTGTCTGTCACAGGTGAAGTGTATCTACGATAAAAATTACAGACCTCGTCATTCTTTGTAGGTGGCAAAACTTGCAAAATCAGCAGTGTATCAAATACTTATTTTCCCCATGGTATGTGCTTTTAAGGAAAAGTTTACTTGACATCTATATGAAATTCAGGCATGATTCATTTTTTCCTGACTAGGAATTCTACTTTACAGCTCTGTTAACTTTTAGGGAGGGAAACACACCTTGCTAATAGAGCTATTGTACAAATTGACATACTTATGAGAACAAATACCAAATGATTGTCTTGTGCTTTCAAAAGAGAAACGCACCAACACACAACATTTGGAAGTGCAGTAGCAGTAAAAATAAATACCAAAGATATGCATTATAATTATACTATAGCATTTTGCTGCTGTCCAAACTCACAAACCTATATGTAATGACTTATCAATGAATCAGCATTGTCAGTGAGTGTGTAGCCAAGTTGTTGTCATGAGAAAAGCAAATAGTGCGCAGCTGAATACAAGAAATACAGGAGGCAGGTCATGCACGTTGTTTGTGCTTTTATACATACAGATATGTTTCCTCTCCATCCTGACAGACCAATATCAGTCTTAATTGATACATGTTCAGTAGAAACTGTAGCTTCCACAAGTTTTGCATACATTAATAGTACAAGTGATTAAATATACAATTAGGTCCATAAATATTTGGACAGTGACTGAATCTTCATGATTTGGCCTCTGCATGTTACTATTTTTGATTTAAAATGAAGCAACTGAGATGCAGTTGAAGTGTAGACTTTCAAGTGTAACATAAATATCCTGTGAAACATTTAGGAATTGCAACCATTTTTCTACAAAGACTCATTTCAGGAGCTCAAAACTACCGTATATACTCGAGTATAAGCCGACCCGAGTATAAGCCGACCCCCCTAATTTTGCCACAAAAAACTGGGAAAACTTATTGACTCGAGTATAAGCCTAGGGTGGAAATGTAGCATTTACCGGTGAATTTCAAAAATAAAAATAGATCATTATTTCCCCATAGCTGTGCCATATAGTGCTCTGCACCGTTCATATTGCCCCATAGATGCTGCACAGATGCCCCATATAGTGCTGTGTGCCGTTCATACTGCCCCCATATAGTGCTGTGTGCCGTTCATACTGCCCCCATATAGTGCTGTGTGCCGTTCATACTGCCCCCATATAGTACTGTGTGCCGTTCATACTGCCCCCATATAGTGCTGTGTGCCGTTCATACTGCCCCCATATAGTGCTGTGTGCCGTTCATACTGCCCCCATATAGTGCTGTGTGCCGTTCATACTGCCCCCATATAGTGCTGTGTGCCGTTCATACTGCCCCCATATAGTGCTGTGTGCCGTTCATACTGCCCCCATATAGTGCTGTGTGCCGTTCATACTGCCCCCATATAGTGCTGTGTGCCGTTCATACTGCCCCCATAGATGCTGCACATAAATCTGTGCTGCCGCTGCTGCAATAAAAAAAAAAAACCACATACTCACCTCCCTTGATTGCAGCTCCCAGCGTCCGGTCCCGGCGCCTCCATCTTCCCGGCGTCTCTGCTCTGACTGATCAGGCAGAGGGGCCGCGCACACTATATGCGTCATCGCGCCCTCTGCCTGAACAGTCAGAGCGCAGACGCCGGGAAGATGGAGGCGCCGGGAAGATGGAGCGACGCCCGGCGGCTGGAACGAGGACAGGTGAATATAACATACTTACCTAGTCCCAGCGATCCTCGCGCTGTCCCTGCCTTCCTCCCCGTCTTCTGTGCTGCAGCATCTTCCTGTCAGCGGTCACCGGCACCGCTGATTAGAGAAATGAATAGGCGGCTCCGCCCCTATGGGAGGTGGAGCCGCTTATTCATATCTCTAATGAGCGGTCCCACGTGACCGCTGAAGAGGGGAAGACGCTGCAGCACAGAAGACGGGGAGGAAGGCAGGGACAGCGCGAGGATCGCTGGGACTAGGTAAGTATACCTCAGCGCCCTCTCCCCCTCACCCGCCGACCCCACCACTACCGTGACTCGAGTATAAGCCGAGGGGGGCACTTTCAGCCCAAAAATTTGGGCTGAAAATCTCGGCTTATACTCGAGTATATACGGTAATTGAAAAAAATGAACATTACCATAGAATATTCCACTTATTTGCCTTAAACTCATGGATGGTGTTCGCAGTATGTTTTGGCTCATTGTTCATCTTTACTGTAAGGTGCCATCAATCAACCTTACTGCGTTTGGTTGAATCTGAGCAGAAAGTATAGCCCTGTACATTTCAGAATTCATACGGCTTCTTCTGTCTTCAATTTTAACATGAATAGACACTAGTGACCCAGTGCTATTGGAAGCCATGCATGCCCATGCCATCACACTGCCTCCGCAATGTTTTACAGAGGACGAGGTATGCTTTGGATTATGAGCTGTTTCAAGTTTTTTTCTATACTTTGTTCTTCCCATCATTTTGGTACAGGTTGATCTTAGCTTCATTTGTCCGAGGTTTGCTTTTCCCAAACTGGGCTGGCTTTAGATGTTTTTTTGGGCAAAGTCTAATCTGGCCTTTCTATTTTTAAGGCTGATTAATGGTTTGCACCTTGTAGTGAACCCTATGTATTTGCTTTCATGAATCCTTCTCTTTATGGTAGTCTTGAACACTGAAATGCCTACTCCCATGAGTTTTTTTCACTTATGTGGATGTTTTGAATAGGTTCTTAGGTTTTTCTTCACCATGGAAAGATTCTGCGATCATCCACCAATATTGTCTTTGGGTACGTCCAAGCCTTTTTGAGATCCAAAGTATACCAGTCTTTTTTTTCTTTTCTTTTTTCTTTTCATAATGTACCAAACTGTTGATTTGGCCTTTCCTAACATTTCTGCTATCTCTCTCTGATGGATTTCTTTTTTTTTTTTTCAATCTAATGTTGGTCTGTTTCACTTCCATTGAGATCCTCTTTTACCTCATGTTGTGGGTTGACAGCAATGGCTTCCATATGCAAATGCCACACTTGAAATCAGCTCCAGACCTTTTACCTGTTTAATTGATGGATTAACAAGTGAATAGCCCATGCAAGCCATTAAAGAGCTTTTGAAATAGTTGTCCAATTACTTTTGATCACTTTAATATGTAGCAGCCTCTTTTTAAAGACCTGTACTTCCAAAACCTTTGCTCCAATTAGAATGTGAATACTCTCAAATTTAATCTGAGAGTCTGCACTTTAAGCTCATACTGATTATAGAACTGTATGTTGAATATGTTTTGGTAAAATGCCAAATCTTTTGACATTGTCAAAATATTTCTACACCTCACTGTATTTTCTCTTCTCTTCTATGAGCCACTCCTTCCCTGCTTCCTAAACTTACCAACCACGCTTGGGGAGATGGAGGACTAAGGCCCCTTTCACACATCAGTTTTTTGCTATCAGTCGCAATCCGTCAAATTTAAAAAAAAAATGAATTTGGTGACTGATGCCGCCGGATCCGTTGTTTTCTCATAGACTTGTATTATCGATGGATGGCCTCACGTTTCATCCATCGTTCGCCGTATCCGTCGAAAATTGTTTGTCCAGCGGCCCGGAGACAACTAACAAAGTAATGTTTTTGTGTATGTCGAAAAATCGGACAGCAACGGATCCATTGTCGTCTGTAGGTTACTCGAATGGAAGCCTATGGGCGCCGGATCCATCAAATGACGGAATCCGGCAATGGATTACTTTTTTTAACTGAGCATGCTCCGATTTATTTAGGATCAAATTAGCCAGATCCGCTAGTCGGATCCGTTGAAAAAACGAATCGGTCGCATCAGTTTTTTACAATCTGCGACGGATTTGTCGAGCCAATGGATTGTGACTCGATCCGTCAAGCCAACGGATTGTGACTGACGGCAAAAACCTGATGTGTGAAAGGGGAGCACGGTGGCTCAGTGGATAGCACTGCAGCCTTGCAGCACTGTGGTCCTGGGTTCTAATCCCACATTGGACAACATCTGCAAGGAGTTTGTATGTTCTCCCCGTGTTTGCGTGGGTTTCCTCCGGGTACTCCGGTTTCCTCCCACACTCCAAAGACATACTGATAGGGAATTGAGATTGTGAGCCCCATCGGGGACAGTGATGATAATGTGTGCAAACTGTAAAGCGCTGCGGAATATGTTAGCGCTATATAAAAATAAAGATTATTATTATTATGTGTCCACGTTCAGGATTGCATCAGGATTTGGTCAGGATTTTACGCTGGTAAAATCTGCACCAAATCTGCACCTGAGGTCAGGTGCAGATTTGGCAGGTCCCCTGCGTTGTTCATGCGTTGTTTGAGCATTGTAAGGACATGCTGCGTTCTGAAAAGACACGCCGCATGTCCGTTTCCGCGGGTCTGCCGCATGCATCTTTTAATGCATAGTGGAGATGGGATTTCATGAAATCCCCTCCACTATGCTGTAACATCTGGACGCTGCGTGTTTGACACTGCAGCTCTACGCAGCGTCAAAAGCACAAGAGTTTCCTGAACGTGGAAACATACCCTAACTGTTCCATTTCATCTCAAGTTAGACCACAAGCCCAGTGAGGTTACAGAGCTTGTTATACAACTGTGGCTATAAAACGTCTACACACCTGATAAAATGTCCTTTTTTGTCATGTAAAATTTTTTATAGGGTTTTTCTACTTTTATTGACACCAATAATATGAACAAATCCATTGAGAAACAAACGGAAATAATGTTGAGGGGGGAAGGTGGTAGAAATAAAAATAATAAAACTGAAATGTGTTTGCTTAAGTGTGAAAACATTATTTTTTTTTAAGGATGTGGTGTTCAGAATCAGCCAATCACATTTAAACTCTTGTTAAATAGTAGGCAGTACACAGGTGCCATCGTTTTACAGTGATTTTAATCAAACTAATATAAAGTTTAGATATTGTAGTAGGATTTTGTTGCCTTTTTTTAATTGGTAATGACAAGCTTTGTGGAAGTTGACAGTCCATTGAGATACATGGCCAGTTGCCCTCTTTGGCTTCTCTGAACATCTCCATAGGGCCAGGTGACCGGAGTTTCCCAACCTGGCTTCTCCAAACATGTCTTGGGGCCAGATAGTTCTAACCTGGCTTCTCTGAACAACTCCATGGATTCTGTGATAGTCGATGGAACAGATCTGTATTCCACCAGCTGGGGTCATTGTCTCTTAAGCTGACTTCCTGTTGAGTGTCTCAAATCTGAATCCCTTTGGTTGGGCTTTATTCAAAGCCCAGGGAATTATAAACAGTTCCACATATCAGTACATTTTGTATCAAAACCTTCAGGCCTTCACTACTGATTAACCCACAAGACCTTCCGGTTGCCAGGTTCATGCACAGTGGCAAGATGATTTAGGCTTCTCTAACACACAAAGCGTAGATTTGTTCTCATTTTTATGAGGCCAGTTGTAAATTGCTGTCTCGTTGGTATCAAATACAGTCTTACTTTCCCTGAGACGAGTCCCATGTGTTGATGTGGCAATGAGGAAGGGGATCTTCTACAAATATTTTGGTCATGCAAGCTAATCACTACTTTTTGGGACAAAGTTCAATCAGTGATACAAAGGTTCATTTACCTCATGACTGAACGGACTACTGCTCTTGTCTTTCTCCATCACTGGGACATCTCACTAAAAACATACAGGCATTCTATACTGAAGCACTTAATTGTGAAGGCTCAGGCATGCATCCCTCTCTATGGAAGAAAGATACGTCTCCGACAATTGCCCTTTGATTTTCTAAAATAAATGAGGTGATGTTGATGGACAAACTGACTGCCACAGCTAATAATTTCTACAGCCGCATCTGTAAAACTTGGTTTTAATGGCTCAAGTTTAGATCTTCTACTGATTGCCATTCACACATCGTGGATTACAGAACACCGGATCCTTATGCTGTGTGCACACGATGCGGAATTTGTGCGAATCCGCAGCGGATTTTTTCGCGCAGAAACGCTGCAGTTCCACACAGTGATTTACAGTACAATGTAAATCAATAGGGAAAAAAAAAGCTGTGCTAATGGTGCGGAAAAATCCGCACTGAATCCGCTGTGGATTGAAAAGAAGTGCATGTCACTTCTTTTGTGCAGAACTTCAGCATTTCTGCACCCTTCCATTATAGAAATTGGCAGTGGTAAAAAACGCACAAAATCCGCATTAATTCCGTATCAAAATTGCGCAAAATTCACGGCAAATCCGCACTTGCGGTTTCTGCCAGGAGATACGGATTTTGTGCGGAAAATTCTGCACCCCAATCCGCAACGTGTGCACATAGCCTGATTGTCACCCACCTCGTCTTTCCTCCCCTGTATCCTCTCTACTGCTTTCACTTTTTATATTTCGGTCTGCTTCTCTTTTGGTTTACATTTTATATTTTGTTACTGTTATAAAGAAACTTTATATTACATTGTTTTATTGTATAACTGTTGCTGAGAATTTAGCATTAACTAATGTCTTCAGTGCCAAGATGTTATGTCACATTTCTTACTATCGCTTATATGGACATTGTAATATGGTCCTTTCCATTATTTACAAATGTGGCACACTCAGTGCCTTAGGTTCTGGTTGTTTCTTATTTAATGTGATAAAAATAAAGAAATTACAGAAAAACCTTCAGGCCTCTGCAAAAAGCTTAAGATAAAGAGGAATTTCACCTTTCAGCATACCTCTAACTTTACAAAAGATAGACTTCACCAGTAGAACATCAATTTTAGAATGGCCCAAACCTTAATCCAATTGACAATTTCTGGGTTGACTTGAAGAGAGCTGTGAATGGGAAATGCCCTCATAATCTGACCAATATGGAGCACTGCTGCAAGGAAGAGCAGACAAAGCTTGACCATTATAGATGCTAATAGACTAATACACCAAAAGAGTAAGTGCAGTCATAAATTCAAAGCTTACTTCAACTAAGTATTAGTTTAAAGTAAACCTGATACCAGGTTTTACTGATATGCGATACGGCCACCACTTTTCAGACTTGATATGCAGCATTCTATAATGCTGTATATCTGCCCCCAACCCGACATGAAAGAGAAGAAAAAGACTAGTAATGAGCAAATATACTCATTACTCGAGATTTCCCGAGCACGCTCGGGTGTCCTCCGAGTATTTTTTAGTGCTCTGCTTTAGGGCAGAGAAGTATGCCTACGCAAGAGCATGATGTCGGTAAGACTGTGTGGATGATGTAGGGACGCGTCATCCACACTAAGGCTAGGTTCACACTGCGTTATGGTGGTCTGTTAAACGGACTACGTTACACCGCAGCATAATGCGGTGTAACGTAGTCCGTTAACGCCGCCATTGAAAGCAATGTCGGACACATCGCTAGCGCACGCCCATGCGCGCGCTAGTGATGTGCCGTCATTGAGTGACGGACCCTGAGACGCGGGCTGCAGCGTTTCCGGGTCCGTCACCACTAGTGCAGATAGAGCTAGCAGATGCTCTATCTGCGCTAGCGCGATGTTACACCGGCACTTGCGCTAGCAGCAGCCCGTTAGCGTATGTGCTGAACGGGCTGCTGCTAACGCAGTGTGAACTAAGCGTAAGGAGGACAGCTTCGTAAGAGGAAAGGAGGCACTAGACTAAGAAGAGCGACACCCCTTGGACCAGACCACCATACAGGTGAGTATAATAAAAGCTCTCTTTCTTAACTTTCAGGTCCCCTCCCACCAGCTTCAGAGTCAATTGCAAATTATAAATAATGGCTGTTTTGATCTTGGTAAAATAAAATCTTCAAATTCTTCTTAACCCCTTAAGGACTTTACTTTTCCGTCAATGTGGCCATATAACATAGTAACATAGTAAGGCCGAAAAAAGACATTTGTCCATCCAGTTCAGCCTATATTCCATCACAGTGGCGTAACTACAAAGTGAGGGGCCCCGATGCGAACTTTCAAATGGGGCCCCCCCGCGCCAAAATATTTCCCACCGAAATTCACATTTTCCCTATTCATTTCGCACACTATAGTCGTGTTGCAATGTTGTGTAGTCTGACCTAATACTGCCCTGTACTCGCTGAGAAAAATGATTTTATAACTAACATGTCCCTATAGTAATATGTCCTCCCTCGCTCTAATTCCAAGCGCACTCCCGGCGTTTGAACTCTGTGTGCTGTTTCTTCCTGGTATGACGCTGCAGTGCGTCATTTCCAGACCTGTGCAGTGTGGGGGTGTATTGGGTGTACTGGTTGGCTCTGGAGCATACGCACTGCACATTCTGACACTGGCAAGTACACGCAATACTCCCCCACAGTGCACCTGCTGGGCTCTGCCCACAGCCGTGTACAGCCCGTACACACACGGCTTTGCTCCGAGAACCCGTACACACACGGCTCCGCTCCGTACACCTTGTACACACACGGCTCCGCTCCGTACACCTTGTACACACGCGGCTCCGATCCCTACACCTTGAACACACGGCTTCGCTCCGAGAACTCCGTACACCTTGTACACACGCGGCTCCGCTCCCTACACCTTGTACACACGTGGCTCCGCTCCCTACACCTTGAACACACGGCTTCGCTCCGAGAACTCCGTACACCTTGTACACACGCGGCTCCGCTCCCTACACCTTGTACACACGCGGCTCCAATCCCTACACCTTGAACACACGGCTTCGCTCCGAGAACTCCGTACACCTTGTACACACGCGGCTCCGCTCCCTACACCTTGTACACACGTGGCTCCGCTCCCTACACCTTGTACACACGCGGCTCCGCTCCCTACACCTTGTACACACGCGGCTCCGCTCCCTACACCTTGTACACATGCGGCTGCGCTCTTTACACCTTGTACACACGCGGCTCTGCACCGTACACCTTGTACACACGCGGCTCCACTCCTTACACCTTGTACACACGCAGCACCACTCCATACACCCCATACATACACGAATCTGCTCACCTCTTTCACCCACGGCTCAGCTTTGTACACACCTGACTCCGCTCCGTACACCTTGCTCCACTACATACATACACGGCTCCGCTCTGAACACCTTGTACACACACGGCTCTGTTACATAAACATCCCCTCATTCAGCACCATGACAATCAAGCACAGCAGAGTCCTGCATAGTGCATACACTGAGGCCACTGATCATGTGACCCCTGACTCCTCCCCTCCTGTGACCTCATCACAGGTCCTGTGCGCATAGAACAGGTAGGTAGGTGTGTGTGTGTGTGTCAGGTGTAAGCAGCACATCACTCACCAGCTAATGCCTGCCATCTCTCCAGCTTCAGTCAGTGACACGCACAGCCCTTCTGCTAGGTCACATGTCCTTCACGGACACGCCCACTCGCCGCACACTGCTGAAAGTCTGGGGAAGCTGTGGGCGTGGCCAGCAGGATGCGTGCGTGACTTGTCTCCTTCCCCTGCTACTTGTTTGCTGGACTGGGCGGGCCCTGAAAACACTGTGGGCCCCGTCGCAGTCGCGACCCCTGCGACCGCAGTTGTTACGCCCCTGTTCCATCATAATAAATCCCCAGATCTACGTCCTTCTACAGAACCTAATAATTGTATGATACAATATTGCTCTGCTCCAGGAAGACATCCAGGCCTCTCTTGAACCCCTCGACTGAGTTCGCCATCACCACCTCTTCAGGCAAGCAATTCCAGATTCTCACTGCCCTAACAGTAAAGAATCCTCTTCTATGTTGGTGGAAAAACCTTCTCTCCTCCAGACGCAAAGAATGCCCCCTTGTGCCCGTCACCTTCCTTGGTATAAACAGATCCTCAGCGAGATATTTGTATTGTCCCCTTATACTTATACATGGTTATTAGATCGCCCCTCAGTCGTCTTTTTTCTAGACTAAATAATCCTAATTTTGCTAATCTATCTGGGTACTGTAGTTCTCCCATCCCCTTTATTAATTTTGTTGCCCTCCATGTGCGGGATTTGTACAGAGGCAGTATAATGCTCTCATCATGTGTATCCAGACCTCTTTTAATGCACCCCATGATCCTGTTTGCCTTGGCAACTGCTGCCTGGCACTGGCTGCTCCAGGTAAGTTTATCATTAACTAGGATCACCAAGTCCTTCTCCCTGTCAGATTTACCCAGTGGTTTCCCGTTCAGTGTGTAATGGTGATATTGATTCCTTCTTCCCATGTGTATAACCTTACATTTATCATTGTTAAACCTCATCTGCCACCTTTCAGCCCAAGTTTCCAACTTATCTAGATCCATCTGTAGCAGAATACTATCTTCTTTTGTATTAACTGCTTTACATAGTTTTGTATCATCTGCAAATATCGATGTTTTACTGTGTAAACCTTCTACCAGATCATTAATGAATATGTTGAAGAGAACAGGTCCCAATACCGACCCCTGCGGTACCCCACTGGTCACAGCGACCCAGTTAGAGACTATACCATTTATAACCACCCTCTGCTTTCTATCACTAAGCCAGTTACTAACCCATTTACACACATTTTCCCCCAGACCAAGCATTCTCATTTTGTGTACCAACCTCTTGTGCGGCACGGTATCAAACGCTTTGGAAAAATCGAGATATACCACGTCCAATGACTCACCGTGTTCCAGCCTATATCTTACCTCTTCATAAAAACTGATTAGATTGGTTTGACAGGAGCGATTTCTCATAAACCCATGCTGATATGGAGTTAAACAGTTATTCTCATTGAGATAATCCAGGATAACATCCCTCAGAAACCCTTCAAATATTTTACCAACAATAGAGGTTAGACTTACTGGCCTATAATTTCCAGGTTCACTTTTAGAGCCCTTTTTGAATATTGGCACCACATTTGCTATGCGCCAGTCCTGCGGAACAGACCCCGTCGCTATAGAGTCCCTAAAAATAAGAAACAATGGTTTATCTATTACATTACTTAGTTCTCTTAGTACTCGTGGGTGTATGCCATCCGGACCCGGAGATTTATCTATTTTAATCTTATTTAGCCGGTTTCGCACCTCTTCTTGGGTTAGATTGGTGACCCTTAATATAGGGTTTTCATTGTTTCTTGGGATTTCACCTAGCATTTCATTTTTCACCGTGAATACCGTGGAGAAGAAGGTGTTTAATATGTTAGCTTTTTCCTCGTCATCTACAACCATTCTTTCCTCACTATTTTTTAAGGGGCCTACATTTTCAGTTTTTATTCTTTTACTATTGATATAGTTGAAGAACAGTTTGGGATTAGTTTTACTCTCCTTAGCAATGTGCTTCTCTGTTTCCTTTTTGGCAGCTTTAATTAGTTTTTTAGATAAAGTATTTTTCTCCCTATAGTTTTTTAGAGCTTCAATGGTGCCATCCTGCTTTAGTAGTGCAAATGCTTTCTTTTTACTGTTAATTGCCTGTCTTACTTCTTTGTTTAGCCACATTGGGTTTTTCCTATTTCTAGTCCTTTTATTCCCACAAGGTATAAACCGCTTACACTGCCTATTGTGAGGGCTTGTTTTTTTGTGGGACGAGTTGTTCGTTTGAATGGCACCATTGATTTTACCATATCGTGTATTGGAAAACGGGGATAAAAAATCCAAATGCGGAGAAATTGCAAATAAATTGTGTTTTTTATTTTTTTTACCATGTTCACTAAATGCTAAAACTGTCCTGCCATTTTGATTCTCCTGGTTATTATGAGTTTACAGACTCCAAACATGTCTAGGTTCTTTTTTATTTAAGTGGTGAAAAAAAAAATCCAAAGTTTGTTAAAAAAAAAATAAAATAAAAAAAAAATGCCATTTTGTGAGACCCTTAGAGACTCCATTTTTAGGGGTCTGGGGCCGGAAAAGGGCTTATTTTTCCTATCGCCACGACAGCACCCCTACGAGAGAGGGGATCCGCCCACCTTCCGGACAGGAACCTACAGGATTTAAAGGGGCGGTCCCCCTCACCACTCCAGTTTGGGTTCCTGTCCGGACGGCGGGAGCCTGCAGCAGCAGTCTTACCCGGGTCTCCATGGCTCTGCGCAGTATCTTTAAGAACGGCAGAATCGGGGGCTCGGAAGCAGCGTCGGGGGTGTCCTGCGCGCAGACCCCCTCGTCTGGCCATACGGAGCGCGTCCCAGGAGTCGGGCAGTGCCGTCCTGGTCCGCAGTTGAGCGCGGTGTGCAGCGTCCACACCGGTGCTGGTGAACCCGGAAGTAGTTCGTACACTTCCGGGGTAAGCCGGGGAAGGAGCGCTGCAGCGCTGTAAAAGAGCGGCGCCTATGGAATGAGTTGTGCAGCCATGTCCTCAGTAGGGGACGCCGAGCACCCTCATGGAGAGGGAACGGAGCAGCGCAGTAAGAGCGGTAGCGGCCGCTCAAGGAGAAGCAGCAGCAGCGTGGTACGGGGGCAGCAGCGTGCGAGCGCCCCAGCGTCACATTTGGATCCTACTCCTCCAGAACCGGTATTCACAGAGTCAGCCTTAAAGGGAAGGTGCCGCGTTTTAATATTGTAAAAAAAAAAAAAAACCTCTTTAATTCCTTATTTTTAGAAGTTATTTTCAAGTGCATAGTATTTATTGTTTTTTTTTTTATTCATTTTTTTTTCTGCCACTGGGCGCCGCCATTTTCATTTGCAGGACTGTAAGTGTAGCTGCACGACACTTACAGTCTGCAAATACGGCAGCTCTGGACATAGACATCTGTAGTCCTAAGGCGACCCCTATAGCTAGCATTGTCTGCTCTCTGCTCTGATGTGGCCACGCCCCCTGGGCGGTCTCCACATCACAGCAGAGGCAGGAGATCGGCGCCATCTTGCTTCAGCCTACAGTGGAGTGTACCTGTGAGCTCCGCTGTGACTGAGAGCTGCGCTGTTGGAGGGGCAGCTCCATCTGTCTCCCCTCACACTCAGCGGCCATTCCCTGTCCTCTGCTGCCTGGTGTGTGGCTGAATCTCTAGAATCGCTAGAGAGTCTGAAGTGCTGGGATCTGATGTTCTCTTATCAGGAGCTGCAGAGAGGTAACAGAGGGGGATGGGGGAGAATCTCTGTGCTGCTCGACTCACTGCAGCTCCTCACAGGACATCAGACCCTGCATCTATCACTATACTGTGCTGAGCCGTGTATCTAATCCTCTCCTGTGTGATAGTGTCTGCTGAGCCGTGTATCTAATCCTATCCTGTGCTGACCTGTGTATCTAATCCTGTGGAATACTGACTGCTGAGCCGTGTATCTAATCCTCTCCTGTGTTGATAGTGTCTGCTGAGCCGTGTATCTAATCCTATCCTGTGCTGACCTGTGTATCTAATCCTGTGGAATACTGACTGCTGAGCCGTGTATCTAATCCTCTCCTGTGTGATAGTGTCTGCTGAGCCGTGTATCTAATCCTCTCCTGTGTGATACTGTCTGGTAAGCCGTGTATCTAATCCTCTCCTGTGTGATAGTGTCTGCTGAGCCGTGTATCTAATCCTATCCTGTGTGATACTGTCTGGTGAGCCGTGTATCTAATCCTCTCCTGTGTGATACTGTCTGGTGAGCCGTGTATCTAATCCTCTCCTGTGTGATATTGTCTGCTGAGCCGTGTATCTAATCCTATCCTGTGTGATACTGTCTGGTGAGCCGTGTATCTAATCCTCTCCTGTGTGATACTGTGTGCTGAGCTGTGTATCTAATCCTCTCCTGTGTGATATTGTCTGCTGAGCCGTGTATCTAATCCTATCCTGTGTGATACTGTCTGCTGAGCCGTGCATCTAATCCTACACTGTGTGATATTATGCTGAGCCGTGTATCTTAATCCTCTCCTGTGTGATACTGTCTGGTGAACCGTGTATCTAATCCTCTCTTGTGTGATACCGTCTGGTGAACTGTGTATCTAATCCTCTTCTATGCACTCCTCTCCCCCCTGCATATCTTTTCCCTTCACCATGACAGCGCCGCACGTGAGAGATGGCATCCGCCCCCAGGAACAGGAAACCTGTAGCAGAGATATAAGAATGGGGCGGCCCCTCTCTCCTCAGTTTGGTTTCCTGTTCCTGCAGGTGGACGCCTGTCGCAGAGCTCCTACCTCCGGAGGGATACCCCCTCTGATGAGTCCGGTCCGGAGGCCGAGGTCCGCGGGGAAGCCAGCCGTACTCGGCGGCATCGCGTGCGGTGCTGTCCGGTGTCGGGCTGCTGGGTCCGCGCCATCCCTTTCCTCGCTGGACTCCCCGGCGACCGCTCTGTGCAAGAGGCCGGCCCGGGGTTGCGGGGGCGTGTCCCTCACTGACGCTGGCGCCGAAGTGAGGGATGACGACTTCCGGTCGCAGGAAGTGACGTCACACGCCGAGGGAGCCGGTGTGCTGGACACTTCCGGGCGGAAGCTGATCCAGTGGCGCGCACACCGCTCCTCTATAAAATACGGCAGCAAAGAGGAGTCGCTGGTCCTGCTCTTCAGACGGAGATGACCGAACCAGCGGTAGATCCGGAGCTGCTGATGCCTGCGCCTAAAATGTCGGAAGACACTCAAGCTGCAGGGGTACCCAGGGTCCTGGAGGGGTGAGTGCCTTTGTAAGGCAAGCTACGCACACACTGATACCTGTACACTGTGTTTTGTAGGAAGGGAAAGCCACCTCCATGCAAAAGAATAGGGTCTGTCCACTATGTAAAGAAAAACTCCCTAGGCTATACAACAAAAAGATCTGCCAGCCCTGTATTGACAGAACAGTTGCGGAGGAATCTTCTTCCCTATTACAAAACATTAAAACAATCATACGGGAGGAAGTTAAATCTACAGTTAAAGAACAGTTGAGACATCACACAAAGGAGACCCCCCCCTCCCCCAACAAGTGAACAAGGGTCTGATGTAGATTCAGGGGATGAGCCGGGAGCCTTAACCCCCTCTGATGCCTCAGATTTAGACTCCTCAGATGAGGAGTATGGCCGCCCATGCTTTCAGTCGGAGGACATTGGAAAGCTGCTCAAACTTGTCAGAACGACTATGGGAGTAGAGACCCCTAGAGAACCACGGACAATCCAAGACACCATGTTTAGCAACTTGGAGGAGAAGAAGCGAAAGTTTTTCCCCTTCCATGATAACATAATTAAATTAATAAAACGTGAGTGGAAAAAGCCTAATAAAAAGATGTCTGTCCCTCAGGCATTAAAACGCAAATACCCCTTTGATGAGGAGGTCTGTGAGAAGTGGGATAAGGCGCCTAAGTTAGATGCAGCCATCGCCAGCACTTCTAAGGGGGTTGCGTTACCATTTGAAGACATGGGAGCCCTAAGGGACCCCCTCGACAAAAAAGCAGATGCTTTTCTAAAGTCGGCTTGGGAAGCAGCGACATGGTCATTTAAACCCGGGGTTGCTGCCACTTGCACGGCACGTGCTATGGTCAAGTGGTTAGAGGAGTTAAGTGACCAAATCAAAAACAAATGCCCAAGAGAGAGGCTTCTGGAAGCATTGCCCTCTCTGCAAGGCGCCGCAAGATTCCTAGCAGACGCCTCGATAGATTCAGTTAGAAGTGCCGCACGCGTGTGTGCCTTATCTAATTCAGGAAGGAGAACATTATGGCTGAAAAATTGGACGGCTGACTTCCAATCAAAGGTCAAACTCTGCGGAGTACCCTGTGAAGGGCAATACCTTTTTGGCAAATCTCTAGACGAGATCCTTGAGAAAGCGTCGGACAAAAAGAAGCGGTTTCCACCCCCTTCCTTTCCCAGGCGCCGATGGGATACCTCTCGTTCGTCCTTTCGTGGTGGATATAGAGGGACCCGCGGCCGATCAGATGACAGGTCTAGTCGAGGCAGACCCTGGAGAGAGCGAAAGGAAAGGGGATTCCTTTTCAACAAACCTCCCCCCAAGCCTGATCCCAAAAATCAGTGACGCCAGCATTCCGGTGGAGGGAAGACTCCGGCGGTTTGTCCATCACTGGGCAGCACTGCCGGCTTCTCATTGGATAACAAATTTGTTGTCAGAAGGTCTAAAGTTCAAATTCTCCAACCTCCCACCAAATCGTGTAAAAATGACCCAGGTGGGGGGAAAAAATCAGGCCATATTAGAAAGAGAAATTTATCTCCTCATGCAAAAAGAAGTGTTAGTAGAAGTACCCCATCAAGAGATAGGGAAAGGGTTCTACAGCACTTTATTTCTAACACCAAAACCAGACGGCTCGCTGAGGGTAATATTCAACCTAAAAGCCCTAAACCATTACATTCAAATAGACAAGTTCAAGATGGAGACTTTAAAGACCGCAGTAAAAGTACTCGACCCAAACTGTTACATGGTGGTGATCGATCTTACAGACGCTTACTACCATGTGCCAATCGCCGTCCAACACCAACAATACCTAAGATTGGTGGTAAATCTGGGAAAACCCCCCGTCCATCTACAATATCAATGTCTTCCTTTTGGGGTAGCCATTGCGCCCCGTATATTCACAAAAATTATTTCCGAAGTAGCATCTTTCGTCAGGAAAGAAGACATAATGTTGGTACCCTATTTGGACGATTTTTTGATAATAGCAAAAAACAAAGAAAGTTGCAAAAGTGCGGCCGCAAGGGTGCTGGAGGTACTGACCAATTTAGGATGGATGATAAACCTGAAAAAATCAAGGCTTGTCCCAACTCAAACCCAAGAATTCCTCGGAATTGTGTTAGATTCAGTCAAGCAGGAGTGTGTCCTCCCACAGAGGAAAGTTCAATCTATCCAACACAGGGTAGAGTCATTCCAATTACAACAGACTATCTCTCTGAGAAACGCAATGTCACACCTAGGGGTCCTAACGGCAACGATTCCAGCAACGCGATGGGCACAAAGCCACACACGGGAGTTACAATGGCAGATACTAGCCGAACAAGAAAAAAATCCATACAATCTGAATCGGAAGATTCTTCTGTCACCAGAAGTTCAAAACTCACTAGAGTGGTGGCTGAAAACAGAAAATCTAACCAACGCAGTGCCATGGTCAGTACGAGATCCAGTAGTCATTACTACCGATGCGAGTCCGTGGGGTTGGGGGGCACATTTGGGAGATCAGGTCCTACAGGGTCAATGGGGAAGCCCAATGACAACAGCGTCCTCCAATCTAAAAGAATTGTCTGCGGTGAGACTAGCACTTCTTCATATAGGGGAAAGAATTCTGGGAAGACATGTGGTAGTGTTATCCGACAACAACACAACAATAGCTTATATAAACCGCCAAGGGGGCACAAGATCAACATCCCTTATGGCAGAGGCCAAAGAACTTTTTATATGGGCCGAAAACAACCTTTCGCTAACCGGAACATACTTGAAAGGATCAGAGAATCAAGTAGCCGACTACTTAAGCCGTCACACGTTACATCAGGGGGAGTGGTCCCTGAACCAGCAAGTATTTGGGAAAATATGTGCCAGCTGGGGCGTTCCAGACGTAGACCTGTTCGCCACAAAACAAAATCGGAAGGTGAAGAGGTTCTATTCTCTGAACCCAAGAGAGCACCCGGAGGGGGTAGACGCGTTCCTGTATCGGTGGAACTTCCATCTAGCATACGCATTCCCCCCAATACCATTAATCCCGGCAGTCCTCAGGAAAATTCGGGAGGACAAAGCACGAGTGATCCTCATGGCTCCCTTTTGACCGAAGAGAGCGTGGTTCACGTGGCTCAGGCGCATGTCTATCTCGGACCCGTGGATCTTTCCGGATGCTCCGGATCTCCTATACCAAGGGCCAGTTCAACATCCCCAAGTTCACAGATTGCATCTCACCGCCTGGAACTTGAAAGGGGACTTCTGTTAGCAAAAGGATTCTCAAGCCCTTTGCTGACCACATTGCTTGCTAGCAGGAAAAAGGTCACCTCAGACAAATACCAAAAAATCTGGCAAAAATTCCTAGATTTTTCGGGACGACAGTTGTCTGACTCTGGTCAACAGGTCCCAGTAAAAGAAATTCTTGAATTTCTCCAAAAAGGGTTGGAAAAAGGTCTGTCTACTAACACCTTAAAGGTGCAGGTCTCTGCCCTTGGTGCACTGTTCGATCAAAAACTTGCTGACCACCCTTGGATCTATAGGTTCATTCGAGCCTCCTTTACTTCCAGACCCTCAAAATTAATACCTAAGATAGCTCCCTGGGATTTGAATTTAGTTTTAAAGGCTCTTACCGTTTCCCCCTTTGAACCTCTGGATTCTATATCAATAAAATCCTTGACTCTAAAAACGGTTCTCCTAGTTGTCTTAACGTCTGCCCGCCGTACTTGTGAGTTACAAGCTATGTCGGTGAACCCTCCTTACACTACTTTCCATGATGACAAAGTAGTTATTAAAACCGACCCTGCCTTTCTTCCGAAGGTCAATTCTAAATTTCATAGAGACCAGGAAATTATTCTGCCCTCTTTTTGTTCCCAACCAAAATCCCAGGGAGAGAAGACCTTCCATTGTCTCGATGTCAGACGCTGCCTCCTTCAATACTTAGAGGCCACAAATTCCTGGCGTCAGTCATCGGCCCTTTTTGTCACCTATCAGGGGACAAACAGGGGAAAAAAGGCCTCAAAGGCAACTATTGCACGGTGGTTGCGTACGGCTATTTCACTTTCGTATTCTTTTTCTGGTCAATTTCCCCCACAGGGTGTTACGGCTCACTCCACGCGTGCTATAGCCACTTCTTGGGCGGAAAGGGCTAACGCCTCGATAGAACAGATTTGTAAAGCGGCAGTATGGTCATCACCCTCTACCTTCTTCCGACACTATAGGTTAGACTTAGGTCAATCAGACTTGTCTTTTGGGAGAAAGGTGTTGTCTGCTGTCGTCCCACCCTAGGAATCTTCTATTTTTTCCTCTCACGTGCGGCGCTGTCATGGTGAAGGGAAAAATGATAATTGCTTACGGGTAATTTGATTTTCCGGAACCATGACAGCGCCGCATTAATTCCCGCCCTATCTTGGTGATGGTTGTGTGATTCACAAAAAAAAACAAAAAAAAAACTTATTGTATATGGATAAATGTATATATACAAAGCATGTGTGTACACAAGAGCTAACGAAATGGCTATACAAATGTAAATATGATACATAACTGTGTACTAACAAAGCGGTCATCTTCCATACTCTGCAAACAAACTGAGGAGAGAGGGGCCGCCCCATTCTTATATCTCTGCTACAGGTTTCCTGTTCCTGGGGGCGGATGCCATCTCTCACGTGCGGCGCTGTCATGGTTCCGGAAAATCAAATTACCCGTAAGCAATTATCATTTTCCCCATTGCACACACAACTCAATGCGTGCGATAACAGGAGCTGCGGGCGTCATGCTGTATTATGGCATTATGTGAGATCTATATGACGGTATTATGTGATCTGTATGGTGGTATTATGGTTGATCAGTATTGTGAGAATTATATGGTGGTATTGTGTGTGATCTATATGGCGGTATTGTGAAAACACTGGCAGTATTATGTGTGATCTATATGGCGGTATGTGAGAACACTGGCGGTATTATGTGTGATCTATATGGCGGTATGTGAAAACACTGGCGGTATTATGTGTGATCTATATGGTGGTATTATGTGAGAACTGTTTGACAGTATTGTGTGATCTATTTGATAGTATTGTGTGTGATCTATATGGCGGTATTATGTGAGAACACTATGGCAGTATTATCTTCAGAAAGCAGACCCATTCTATGGTGGTTCTGGCTGAGCACCTGCACGCGGGTCTGGGGTAATAGAGGGGGCAGCATGACCTCCAGTTAGGTGCAGTCAGGGCTGGTGAGGCAGCTGAAGAGAGGGGTCTCATTTTTATTGTTACTATATGGCTACATTTCCTTCCCAGCGTCACCCCAGACTGCGCCTGTCGCCTCGCTTTCACATATTGCCAGGACAGGATGGAGAAGACAGGATCTGCGGAGGGGAATGGGGTCTGCATGCAAAGTCTGGATCAGAACAGGCCATCAATCCGCAGAAATGTTTTCTGGATTTCTGTGAAGCAGACGGTCCATCCATGTGTATAAAAGACAGCGCTCTATGTACAATCCCTGGCTGCTCCGCACACCGAACAGGGGGCCCCCATAGACCAGCACACTGCTCTCCTGAAATACTCTGTGCTGCTGTCACCCTGCTCCCTCCACCACATATCTCCCAGAATCCTTGCTGCTTGCCATCCTCGGTGACTGTCTACTTGTCAGTATAAGGCTGCTTTCACACTAGCATCGGTACAGGCCCGTCGCAGTGCGTCGTACCGACGCATGCTGTGAAAGAAATGCCCGACGTGGGCAGCAGAAGCAGTCTTACGACGCTTCCGCTGCCCCATTGTAAGGTCTGGGGAGGATGGGGCGGAGTTTCTGCCGTGCATGTGCGGTTGAAAATGGCGGACTCGACGCATAAACGTTACATGTAACTTTTTTTGTGGCGGCGGTCCACCAAAACATGACGCAACCGTCGCACGACAGTTACGACGTGTGGCAATACGTCGCAATGCGTCGGTAATGTTAGTCTATGAGGAAAAAACGCATCTTGCAGACAACTTTGCAGGATGCGTTTTTTCTCCTGAATGACTCATTGCAACGTACAGCCAACAACGCTAGTGTGAAAGTAGCCTAAGGCTGCCGTCACACTATCAGTATTTGGTCAGTATTTTACCTCAGTATTTGTAAGCCAAAACCAGGAGTGGGTGATAAATGCAGAAGTGGTGCATATGTTTCTATTATACTTTTCCTCTATTTGTTCCACTCCTGGTTTTGGCTTACAAATACTGAGGTAAAATACTGACCACATACTGCTAGTGTGACGGCAGCCATACTCTGCAGTCACCAACAAAATGGCTGCTCACTGGGTTCCTGAATATCATCCTCTCTAATCCCTTAGCAAACACCCAGAAGGAGAGGAGAGGAGACATCACACACATCAGCAGATAATTACTGCAGTGCTGTAATGTGAGCTATTTGTACACTAGGTTTTTCTGAAATTTCAGCAGCTGCTCCCCCTAGTGTTGAAAAGTGGAAATTCCAAAACTTTTCAAATTATTTTTGATATTTTACTAAATTATAAACAAATGATAATATTTTTTAAGAAAATGTAATCATTAATTCTTTACATTTTTACAATTTCTGAAAAAAATTTTTTTTTGATGGCACCTTCCCTTTAACCCCTCTGTGACCTTAGACGTACTATCCCGTCGAGGTGCCCTGGGCTTATCTGACCCTGGACGGGATAGTACGTCATAGCCGATCGGCCGCGCTCACGGGGGGAGCGCGGCCGATCGCGGCCGGGTGTCAGCTGCTTATCGCAGCTGACATCCGGCACTATGTGCCAGGAGCGGTCACGGACCGCCCCCGGCACATTAACCCCTGGCACACCGCGATCAAAGATGATCGCGATGTGCCGGCGGTGCAGGGAAGCACCGCGCAGGGAGGGGGCTCCCTGCGGGCTTCCCTGAGCCCCCCGCAGCAACGCGATGTGATCGCGTTGCTGCGAGGGTCTCCTCACCTCCCTCCCTGCTCGAGCCCCGGATCCAAGATGGCCGCGGATCCGGGTCCTGCAGGGAGGGAGGTGGCTTCACAGAGCCTGCTTAGAGCAGGCACTGTGAAGGCTGCAGCGCTGCATGTCAGATCAGTGATCTGACAGAGTGCTGTGCAAACTGTCAGATCACTGATCTGTGATGTCCCCCCCTGGGACAATGTAAAAAAGTAAAAAAAAATTTTCCAAATGTGTAAAAAAAAATAAAAAAAAATATTCCAAAATAATGAAAAAAAAAAAAAAAAATTATTCCCATAAATACATTTCTTCATCTATATAAAAAAAAAACCAATAAAAGTACACATATTTAGTATCGCCGCGTCCGTAACGACCCGACCTATAAAACTGTCCCACTAGTTAACCCCTTCAGTAAACACCGTAAGAAAAAAAAAAAAAAAACGAGGCAAAAAACAACGCTTTATTATCATACCGCCGAACAAAAAGTGTAATAACACGCGATCAAAAGGACAGATATAAATAACCATGGTACCGCTGAAAGCGTCATATTGTCCCGCAAAAAAAGAGCCGCCATACAGCATCATTAGCAAAAAAATAAAAAAGTTATAGTCCTGAGAATAAAGCGATGCAAAAATAATTATTTTTTCTGTAAAATAGTTTTTATCGTATAAAAGCACCAAACCATAAAAAAATGATATAAATGAGGTATCGCTGTAATCGTACTGACCCGAAGAATAAAACTGATTTATCAATTTTACCAAACGCGGAACGGTATAAACGCCTCCCCCAATAGAAATTCATGAATAGCTGGCTTTTGGTCATTCTTCCTCACAAAAATCGGAATAAAAAGCGATAAAAAAATGTCACGTGCCCAAAAATGTTTTCAATAAAAACGTCAACTCGTCCCGCAAAAAACAAGACCTCACATGACTCTGTGGACCAAAATATGGAAAAATTATAGCTCTCAAAATGTGGTATTGCAAAAAATATTTTTTGCAATAAAAAGGGTCTTTCAGTGTGTGACGGCTGCCAATCATAAAAATCCGCTAAAAAACTCGCTATAAAAGTAAATCAAACCCCCCTTCATCACCCCCTTAGTTAGGGAAAAATAAAAAAAAATGTATTTATTTCCATTTTCCCGTTAGGGCTAGGGCTAGGGCTAGGGTTAGGGCTAGGGTTAGGGCTAGGGTTAGGGCTAGGGCTAGGGTTAGGGTTAGGGCTAGGGTTAGGGCTAGGGTTAGGGCTAGGGTTAGGGCTAGGGTTAGGGTTAGGGTTGGGGCTACAGTTAGGGTTGGGGCTAAAGTTAGGGTTAGGGTTTAGATTACATTTACAGTTGGGAATAGGGTTGGGATTAGGGTTAGGGGTGTGTCAGGGTTAGAGGTGTGGTTAGGGTTACCGTTGGAATTAGGGTTAGGGGTGTGTTTAGATTAGGGTTTCAGTTATAATTGGGGGGTTTCCACTGTTTCGGCACATCAGGGGCTCTCCAAACACGACATGGCGTCCGATCTCAATTCCAGCCAATTCTGCGTTGAAAAAGTAAAACAGTGCTCCTTCCCTTCCGAGCTCTCCTGTGTGCCCAAACAGGGGTTTACCCCAACATATGGGGTATCAGCGTACTCAGGACAAATTGGACAACAACTTTTGTGGACCAATTTCTCCTGTTACCCTTGGGAAAATACAAAACTTGGGGCTAAAAAATAATTTTTGTGGGAAAACAAAAAGATTTTTTATTTTCACGGCTCTGCGTTATAAACTGTAGTGAAACACTTGGGGGTTTAAAGTTCTCACAACACATCTAGATAAGTTCATTGAGGGGTCTAGTTTCCAATATGGGGTCACTTGTGGGGGGTTTCTACTGTTTAGGTACATTAGGGGCTCTGCAAACGCAATGTGACGCCTGCAGACCAATCCATCTAAGTCTGCATTCCAAATGATGCTCCTTCCCTTCCGAGCCCTCCCATGCGCCCAAACGGTGGTTCACCCCCACATATCGGGTATCAGCGTACTCAGGACAAATTGGACAACAACATTTAGGGTCCAATTTCTCCTGCTAACCTTGGAAAAATACAAAACTGGGGGCTAAAATATAATTTTTGTGGAAAAAAAAATATTTTTTATTTGCATGGCTCTGCGTTATAAACTGTAGTGAAATACTTGGGGGTTCAAAGCTCTCACAACACATCAAGATGAGTTCCTTAGGGGGTCTACTTTCCAAAATGGTGTCACTTGTGGGGGGTTTCTACTGTTTAGGTACATTAGGGGCTCTGCAAACGCAATGTGACGCCTGCAGACCATTCCATCTAAGTCTGCATTCCAAATGGCGCTCCTTCCCTTCCGAACCCTCCCATGCGCCCAAACGGTGGTTCCCCCCCACATATGGGGTATCAGCGTACTCAGGACAAATTGGACAACAACTTTTGGGGTCCAATTTCTCCTGTTACCCTAGGGAAAATACAAAACTGGGGGCTAAAAAATAATTTTTGTGGGAAAAAAATTTTGTTTTATTTTTATGGCTCTGCATTATAAACTTCTGTGAAGCCCTTGGTGGGTCAAAGTGCTCACCACACATCCAGATAAGTTCCTTAGGGGGTCTACTTTCCAAAATGGTGTCACTTGTGGGGGGTTTCAATGTTTAGGCACATCAGTGGCTCTCCAAACGCAACATGGCGTCCCATCTCAATTCCTGTCAATTTTGCATTGAAAAGTCAAACGGCGCTCCTTCCCTTCCGAGCTCTCCCATGCGCCCAAACAGTGGTTTACTGCCACATATGGGGTATCAGCGTACTCAGGACAAATTGGACAACAACTTTTGAGGTCCAATTTCTTCTCTTACCCTTGGAAAAATAAAAAATTGGGGGCAAAAATATAATTTTTGTGAAAAAATATGATTTTTTATTTTTACGGTTCTGCATTATAAACTTCTGTGAAGCACTTGGTGGGTCAAAGTGCTCACCACACATCCAGATAAGTTCCTTAGGGGGTCTACTTTCCAAAATGGTGTCACTTGTGGGGGGTTTCAATGTTTAGGCACATCAGTGGCTCTCCAAACGCAACATGGCGTCCCATCTCAATTCCTGTCAATTTTGCATTGAAAAGTCAAATAGCGCTCCTTCCCTTCCGAGCTCTCCCATGCGCCCAAACAGTGGTTTACTGCCACATATGGGGTATCAGCGTACTCAGGACAAGTTGGACAACAACTTTTTGGGTCCAATTTCTCCTGTTACCCTTGGTAAAATAAAACAAATTGGAGCTGAAGTAAATTTTTTGTGTAAAAAAGTTAAATGTTCATTTTTATTTAAACATTCCAAAAATTCCTATTAAACACCTGAAGGGTTAATAAACTTCTTGAATGTGGTTTTGAGCACCTTGAGGGGTGCAGTTTTTAGAATGGTGTCACACTTGGGCATTTTCTATCATATAGACCCCTCAAAATGACTTCAAATGAGACGTGGTCCCTAAAAAAAAATGGTGTTGTAAAAATGAGAAATTGCTGGTCAACTTTTAACCCTTATAACTCCCTAACAAAAAAAAAAATTGGTTCCAAAATTATGCTGATGTAAAGGAGACATGTGGGAAATGTTACTTATTAAGTATTTTGTGTGACATATCTCTGTGATTTAATTGCATAAAAATTAAAAGTTTGAAAATTGCGAAATTTTCAAAATTTTCGCCAAATTTCCGTTTTTTTCACAAATAAACGCAGGTACTATCAAAGAAATTTTACCACTATCATGAAGTACAATATGTCACGAGAAAACAATGTCAGAATCACCAGGATCCGTTGAAGCGTTTCGGAGTTATAACCTCATAAAGGGACAGTGGTCAGAATTGTAAAAATTGGCCTGGTCATTAACGTGCAAACCACCCTTGGGGGTAAAGGGGTTAATGGTGAGTGTTAACTAGACACCTGGTGCTGATATGTTTGTTTTAGGGGAAAAAAACAGCTAAATCTAAGCACAAGCAATGTGCTCTATGCATGACTCCAATGCCTGACAGTTATACCAAGAGGCTTTGTCAGGCTTGCATCTGTCAGACCTTAGAAGAGGAAGCTCCCCTTCGGTCATCAGACCTTAGAGCGGTCATCAGGGAGGAAATAAGTTATTCCCTGAGAGGCAGCAGCTAGGAAAGGTCGGGCAGGGACTTATCTCCAGGATCTAGTCTGTCCCTACAAAAAGGGGAATGTTCCCGCTCCTCATCTCCATCCTCCTCAGATGAAGAGGGAAGGCCTTGTTTCTCGGTGGATAATATGGACATGTTAGTTAAAGGAGTCCGAGCTACCATGGGTGTTGCAGAGAGCAAGGAACCAAGGTCCGCACAGGACATAATGTTTGCGGGCTTGTGCCAGAAGAGTCGTAAGGCATTCCTGGTGGTAGTTACAGTTAAGTCCCTTATAAAGCGGGAATGGGATAAGCAGGATAAAGGTTTCCTGCCGTCATCAGCCAAGAGAAGATATCCCTTTGACGACAATGATCTGGCAGAATGGATGAAAGTTCCAAAAGTGGATGCAGCGGTGGCTTCTACGTCTAAAGCCGGTGGTTTGCCGCTGGAGGATGTGGGCCTTCTGAAAGATCCGTCGGATAGAAAGGCCGACATGTTTTTGAAGAAAGTGTGGGAATCATCTGCAGGAGCGTTTAAGCCTGCTATCTCTAGCACGTGTACGGCTGGATCCATCATGGTGTGGATATCACAGCTGGAGGAACAGCTGAAATCCAAGGTGCCCAGAGACAAGATGCTGAACTCCCTTTCGCAAATACGGGAAGGGGTGGCGTATTTAGCGGATGCATCGGTGGATTCTTTAAAATTAGCGGCAAGATCAGCAGGCCTCTCAAACACGGCTCACCGATCCTTATGGCTTAAAACCTGGAAAGGAGATGCCCAGGCGAGAGCTAAACTGTGTACAATACCGTGTAGGGGTGAGTACCTGTTTGGCCCGGTATTGGATGATATCCTAGCTAAAGCTGAGGATAGGAAGAAAGGTTTTCCTAAAGCTTTCAATCCTACCTTTAGGAATACCTTCAGGAGATGCTTTCAATACCGAAGACCTTACCACAACCGAGACTGGGAACCAACAGACCCGAAAAACAAAGGTTCGGACTTTAATGCCTCATCATCTTCCTCAAGAAGAAGAAGAAATTATCGCTAGTAAAGATCTTCCAGTAGGGGGCAGGTTAAAATATTTCCATGCGCAGTGGGCTAAAATAACTGCGAGCAATTGGGTTTTAGGTATAATTGATTCAGGGTTAAAATTAGAGTTTCGGGAGAAACCTTCTGATTTTTATATCTTGACTGCCCCTGATTCCTTAGACCAACAAAAAGCCCTTGAGAAAGAGGTCCATATGTTAAGACGGAAGGAAGTTATAGTAGAGGTTCCGAAACATCAACAGGGGAAAGGGTTCTATTCCCCTTTATTTTTAATCTCCAAGCCAGATGGATCCTTTCGAACCATCATAAATTTACGGAGATTGAACAAACATCTAAATTATCATGCCTTTAAGATGGAATCTATTAAAACGGCGACTAAACTTCTTTTTCCCAGATGTTATATGACAGTCCTGGATTTAAAAGATGCATATTACCATCTGCCCATTCACCAGGATCATCAACAATTCCTCAGAATGGCGGTGCGCTTAAACGACCAGGTCAGACACTTTCAGTTTACTGCAATGTCATTTGGTCTATCTATGGCACCGAGGGTGTTTACTAAAGTCATGGCGGAAGTAATGGCCCAAGTCAGAGAACAGGATAATTGTACCCTACTTGGATGACTTCCTGGTAGTGGGAAATTCGTTTTTTTCAGTGTAGTACTCGCCTAAATCATGTAATATCTTCTTTACAGGACTTGGGGTGGATAGTCAATATGGAAAAATCGAGATTGGAACCATCAACAACTCAGACCTTCCTGGGTATTCTGCTAGATTCGGAAGAGCAACAATGTTTCCTTCAGGAAGACAAAAAGCAGAGGATTGTGCACAAAGTCAGTACGGTAACAAGGAAGCCAGATCTGACTTTAAGAGACGCTATGTCCCTTCTGGGATCCCTAACGTCTTGCATACCAGCCGTCCAGTGGGCTCAATTCCACACTCGGGTGTTGCAGGCCCAAGTCTTGGATGCAGAGAGGAGTCTTCAAGGGCAATTAGGCGGAAGACTCGGGCTGTCCACCGCCACTCTACACAGTCTGAGATGGTGGTTAAACAGACATTTAGAAAAAGGAGTACACTGGAGTATAGTACCAGACAACACGGTCACAACCGATGCCAGTCCAATAGGTTGGGGAGCTCATATAGGAGATGTTTGGACTCAAGGGCAATGGTCTCTCTTAGAGGCTCAAGAGTCCTCAAATTGGAAAGAGCTCACGGCAGTAAAGAAGGCCTTACTCAGGTTGCTTCCATCTCTGCAGGATTCACATGTAAGAGTCCAGACAGACAACACAACAGTAGTGGCGTATCTCAACCATCAAGGGGGTACAAGGTCAAGATCCCTAATGAACACCGCCACAGACATACTCAAAGTAGCCGAAGCCCACTTTCGCTCTCTATCAGCTGTTCACATTCGGGGAGAGCTCAACACAGAAGCAGATTACCTCAGCCGTCATTCTCTACGTCAGGGAGAATGGGTTCTGAATCGACGGGTGTTCAAACAGATAGTAGACCTATGGGGGTTGCCCGTTATCGATCTATTTGCAACGAGAGCGAACAGACAGACCAGGAAGTTCGCTTCTCTTTAGGTGGCGGACAAGCCCTGTATAATAGACTCCCTTCAAATACACTGGGATTTCCCTCTGGCTTATGCGTTCCCCCCAATGTGTCTGATCCCTATAGTCCTCAGGAAGATCAGGGAGGAGAGAGCGAGAGTGATCCTGATTGCCCCCTTTTGGCCCAGGAGGGCATGGTTTTCGTTACTCAGGGCAATGTCTGTGTCCGACCCCTATGTACTGCCGACCAGCCCGGAGCTTCTTTCTCAGGGTCCATTCCGTTACCCCAATGTGGAATCCCTGCATCTGATGGTGTGGAATTTGAGAGGGAGTTATTGAGGAGAAGAGGGTTTTCAGAGGCTCTCATATCTACCCTTTTAAATAGCCGGAAAGAAGTTACCACTAAAATCTATGCTAAAACTTGGAAAAAGTTCCTTGCCTTCTACCAAAATCCCTTTTCAGGCAAGGTCCCAATTCCGGCTATTCTGGAGTTTTTACAGAAAGGCCGAGAATTGGGCTTGGCGGTAAATACCCTTAGAGTCCAAGTATCAGCTTTGGGAGCGTTATATAACAGCGATGTGGCGGGAAATAGATGGGTTTCCCGATTTATCGGGGCCACTGAACGTAGTAACCCAGTGTTCATCCCTAGATTACCATGGGATTTAAATTTGGTTTTAGACGCCTTAACAGAACCCCCCTTTGAGCCATTAGATTCTGTCTCCATAAAAAATGTAACTTTAAAAACAGCCTTCCTAGTAGCCCTGACCTCTGCTAGGAGAGTGAGTGACTTACAAGCTTTGTCGATAGATCCTCCTAATTTAATGGTCTTTCAGGACAGGGTAGTGTTAAAACCTGATCCAGCATACCTACCAAAAGTAGCTTCCAAATTTCATAGAAGTCAGGAAATAATTTTACCATCTTTCCGTGACAATCCGAATTCAGCTGACGAGCAGAAATATCACATGTTAGATGTCAGAAGAACTCTATTAGAGTACCTACACAAGACAGAACCATGGAGGCAGAGTAGGGCTCTGTTTGTCTCCTTTCAGAATCCAAGGAAAGGGGCGAGTGTAACTAAAGCGTCTATTGCCAGATGGATAAAAGATGCCATATATCTTGCTTATACTGCTAAAGGCCAGACACCACCAGATGGCATCAGGGCCCACTCCACTCGAGCCATGGCCTCATCCTGGGCGGAAAGAGCGGATGACTCCATAGACGTAATATGTAAGGCGGCAACGTGGTCATCTCCTTCCACCTTTTATAGACATTATCGTCTTGACTTATCTTCAGAGGCCAATTTAGTTTTTGGCCGTACAGTACTTAGTGCTGTAGTCCCTCCCAGGTGATTGATCTTTGAAAATCTCTCGTAGGGGTGCTGTTGTGGCGATAGAAAAAACGTTTTTTACGTACCGGTAATAGGATTTTACGGAGCCACGACAGCACCCGCACATTCCCCCCCCCGTAGTTGATCACTGGTTTCTGCACCCTTTTGGGGAAAGTGTGCTTGTTAAAAAATCACTCTTTAGAAGGTGATGGTATTTAGTAATGTTTAAGTATATATGTTTATGTACTAACTCAATGGCGGTGTCCCTTATACTCTGAAACACAAACAGGAGTGGTGAGGGGGACCGCCCCTTTAAATCCTGTAGGTTCCTGTCCGGAAGGTGGGCGGATCCCCTCTCTCGTAGGGGTGCTGTCGTGGCTCCGTAAAATCCTATTACCGGTACGTAAAAACCGTTTTTTTGCATGCCGATCTGACGTTTATATTGATACCATTTTGGTGTAGACACGATTTTTTGATCTCCCGTTATTGCATTTTATTACAATATTGCTGCTATCAAAAAAACGTAATTCTGGCGTTTTTTTTTTTTTTTTTATCGCTATGCCATTTACCGATTAGATTAATTCTTTTTTTTTATATTGATAAATCAGGCGATTCTGAATGCGGCGATACCAAATATGTGTATATTTGATATTTTTTATTTTATTTTGAATGGGGGTGATTTGAACTTTTATTTACTTATTTTATTTTTAAATATTTTTAAAAACCTTTTTTTTTTTTAAATTTTTTAAGCTTTTGGCATGCTTCAATAGTTTCCATGGGAGACTAGAAGCTGTGATCATCCGATCGCTTGAGCTAAATGGAGCAGGGCTGCAGCAGAAGTGCTCACTTGCTAAGAGCACCGGCCACTGGGCGGTGCTCATAGCTACCCGGCTATGACAACCACAGGGGTCTCCTGCAGACCCTGTGTTGTCATGCCAACCCATTGGTGACCCGCGCTCATGTGACACTGGTGGTGTTAATGATGCTGTTCCTGCACGTAAATGTTAAATGCCGCTGTCATAGTTTGGCAGTGGCATTTAACGTGTGTGTGTAAATATATATATCTAATATATAAAGCTGAATGTGTGTGTGTGTGTGTGTGTGTGTGTGTATGTGTGTATGTCCGGGATTGGCATCTGCACCGTCGCAGCTACAGCCACAAAATTTTGCACGGTCACACGTCTGGACCCCGAGAGTGTTATAGGCTATGTTGTGAGGTGAAATTTTAACCCCGCGCGTTCCAATTCACCAAACAATTTTGCCCCTATCTACATAATGGGGAAAAAAGTGAAAGGACAAGTGTTGGAGGTGTGGCAGCTACAGCCACAAAATTTTGCACAGTCACACGTCTGGACCCCGAGAGCGTCATAGGCTATGTTGTGAGGTGAAATTTTAACCCCGCGCTTTCCAATTCGCCAATTTTACCCCTATCTACATAATGGGGAAAAGTGAAAGGAAAAATGTTGGAGGCAAATTGACAGCTGCCAGATGTGAACAAGGGGGACTTAAAGAATGAGAGCGATGGCGCCAAAGAGTATATACCGGACAGTTGCTAATGTGGGGCCCCGACATGGGATACTCGCCACACACGGGGATATGAACACACACAAAATGCGCCACACACTACCAGATGCTTGAACACATATTACCCTCAGCACACATTTCACCACACATACACCAACCTCGCCACATAAAAGTCGAAACACAAAAGTCGCCGCTCAAAACTCGCCATGCGCAAAACTCACCACATGCAAAAACTAGGCTCACGCAAAACTCGCCACAAGTGCAAAACTCACCTCATGGAAAACTCACCACACGCAAAACTTGCACACGCGCAAAAATTGCCACATGCACAAAAGTTGCAACACATGCAAAAGTTGCCTCACACAAAACTTGCACATACTCAAAAGGCACCACACATAAAACTCGCCATGCGCAAAACTTGCACACAATTTGCTGCACTAACCTGTCACATGCAACTCGACACACAAAAAGTTGCTACACGCATGTTGCCACACAAAACTCATCTCACAAAAGTCGCTACATGCATGTCGCCACACGCAACTCAACACACACAACTTGACAAACGAAACTCGCCCTAAAACACACACAAGTCTGGTATTATCCTTCAAAAATAAAAATCTGATTAATAAGCAGACAAACTACAAGAGCAACAAATGTACCATATAGGAAATATGGCAGCTGTCAGTCACATGACCTGTCTATTATGTGTATGTGTGAGCTAATATATACTGCCAGGGGGAGGGCTTCCTGTTGGCTGGGGATTTATCAGGCTGCCAATTTAGCTTACAAATACTGAGGTAAAAATACTGAGTAAACAACGTGTGAACAAGGTCTAATACAGGAGGAGATGACACACAGGTATATTCTATATACAGGGGAGATGACACACAGGTATATAATATATAGAGGAAGAGATGACATACAGGTATATACTATATACAGGAGGAGATGACATACAGGTATATACTATATAGAGGAGGAGATGACATACAGGTATATACTATATACAGGAGGAGATGACACACAGATATATACTATATACAGGGGAGAAGACACACAGGTATATACTATATACAGGAGGAGATGACATACAGGTATATACTATATATAGAAGGAGATGACATACAGGTACAGTGGGGCAAAAAAGTATTTAGTCAGTCAGCAATAGTGCAAGTTCCACCACTTAAAAAGATGAGAGGCGTCTGTAATTTACATCATAGGTAGACCTCAACTATGGGAGACAAACTGAGAAAAAAAAAATCCAGAAAATCACATTGTCTGTTTTTTTAACATTTTATTTGCATATTATGGTGGAAAATAAGTATTTGGTCAGAAACAAAATTTCATCTCAATACTTTGTAATATATCCTTTGTTGGCAATGACAGAGGTCAAACGTTTTCTGTAACTCTTCACAAGGTTGCCACACACTGTTGTTGGTATGTTGGCCCATTCCTCCATGCAGATCTCCTCTAGAGCAGTGATGTTTTTGGCTTTTCGCTTGGCAACACGGACTTTTAACTCCCTCCAAAGGTTTTCTATAGGGTTGAGATCTGGAGACTGGCTAGGCCACTCCAGGACCTTGAAATGCTTCTTACGAAGCCACTCCTTCGTTGCCCTGGCGGTGTGCTTTGGATCATTGTCATGTTGAAAGACCCAGCCACGTTTCATCTTCAATGCCCTTGCTGATGGAAGGAGGTTTGCACTCAAAATCTCACGATACATGGCCCCATTCATTCTTTCATGTACCCGGATCAGTCGTCCTGGCCCCTTTGCAGAGAAACAGCCCCAAAGCATGATATTTCCACCACCATGCTTTACAGTAGGTATGGTGTTTGATGGATGCAACTCAGTATTCTTTTTCCTCCAAACACAATTTCTACCAAACAGTTCCAGTTTGGTTTCATCAGACCATAGGACATTCTCCCAAAACTCCTCTGGATCATCCAAATGCTCTCTAGCAAAATTCAGACGGGCCCGGACATGTACTGGCTTAAGCAGTGGGACACGTCTGGCACTGCAGGATCTGAGTCCATGGTGGCGTAGTGTGTTACTTATGGTAGGCCTTGTTACATTGGTCCCAGCTCTCTGCAGTTCATTCACTAGGTCCCCCCGCGTGGTTCTGGGATTTTTGCTCACCGTTCTTGTGATCATTCTGACCCCACGGGGTGGGATTTTGCGTGGAGCCCCAGATCGAGGGAGATTATCAGTGGTCTTGTATGTCTTCCATTTTCTAATTATTGCTCCCACTATTGATTTCTTCACTCCAAGCTGGTTGGCTATTGCAGATTCAGTCTTCCCAGCCTGGTGCAAGGCTACAATTTTGTTTCTGGTGTCCTTTGACAGCTCTTTGGTCTTCACCATAGTGGAGTTTGGAGTCAGACTGTTTGAGGGTGTGCACAGGTGTCTTTTTATACTGATAACAAGTTTAAACAGGTGCCATTACTACAGTTAATGAGTAGAGGAAAGAGGAGACTCTTAAAGAAGAAGTTACAGGTCTGTGAGAGCCAGAAATCTTGATTGTTTGTTTCTGACCAAATACTTATTTTCCACCATAATATGCAAATAAAATGTTAAAAAAACAGACAATGTGATTTTCTGGATTTTTTTTTTCTCAGTTTGTCTCCCATAGTTGTTGTCTACCTATGATGTAAATTACAGACGCCTTTCATCTTTTTAAGTGGTGGAACTTGCACTATTGCTGACTGACTAAATACTTTTTTGCCCCACTGTATATACTATATACAGGGGAGATGACATACAGGTATATACTATATATAGGAGGAGATGACATACAGGTATATACTATATACAGGGGAGATGACACACAGCAGGTATATACTATATACAGGGGAGATGACACACAGCAGGTATATACTATATACAGGGGAGATGACATACAGGTATATACTATATACAGGAGATGACAAAGAGGTGTATACTATATATAAGGGAGATGACAAACATGTATATACTGAGGTGAAAATGAGAGGTGTGAGGTGAAAATGAAAAGGTGTGAGTGCAAAATGAGAGGAGTGAGGGAAAATAGTGGAGTGATAGGAAAATGACAGATGTGAGGTCGAAATGACAAGTGTTAGGGGGGGAATGAGAGGAGTGAGGGAGAAAATGAGAGATGTGAGGGGGAAAATGAAAGATGTGATTGGGAAAATGAGAGGCGTGATGGGAAAATAAGAGAAGTGAGGTGCTATAACTAACCACAGATATTTACTATGCCCAGGCAACGTCGGGCTCTTCAGCTAGTCTAAAATATAAAGCTGAATTAATGTATGGGTGTGGGTGTGTGTGTGTGTGTCCGGGATTGGCATCTGCACCGTCGCAGCTACAGCTACAAAATTTTGCACAGTCACACATCTGGACCCCGAGAGCGTCATAGGCTATGTTGTGAGGTGAAATTTTAACCCCGTGCATTCCAATTCACCAAACAATTTTGCCCCATCTACATGATGGTGAAAAAGTGAAAGCAAAAGTGTTGGTGGCAAATTGACAGCTGCCAGATGTAAACAAGGGGGACTTTAGGAATGAGAGCGATGGCGCCAAAGTATACACCGTACAGTTGCTAAGGTGGGGCCCCGATATGGGATACTCACCACACACTGGGATATGAACACACACACACACAAAATGCGCCACACACTACCACGTGCTTGAACACATATACCACCCACAGCACACATTTCACCACACATACACCAACCTCGCCACATAAAAGTCGAAACACAAAAGTCACCACTCAAAATTCACCACATGCAAAACTAGGCTCACGCAAAACTCTCCACACGTGCAATACTCACCTCATGGAAAACTCGCCATACGCAAAAATTTGCACACGTGGAAAAATTGCCACATGCACAAAAGTTGCAACACATGCAAAAGTTGCCTCACACAAAACGTGCACCTACTCAAAACGCACCACACATAAAACTCACCACGCGCAAAACTCGCCATGCGCAAAACTTGTTGCCCACAACTTGCTACACTAACCTGTCACATGCAACTCGACACACAAAAAGTTGCTACACACATGTCGCTACACAAAACTCATCTCACAAAAGTCAATACATGCATGTCCCACACGCAACTCAACACACACAACTTGACACATGAAACTCGCCCTAAAACACACAAGTCTGGTATTATCCTTCAGAAATAAAAATCTGATTGAAAAGCAGACAAACTACAAGAGCAACAAATGTACCATATAGGAAATACGGCAGCTGTCAGTCAGAGGACCTGTCTATTATGTGTATGTGTGAGCTAATATATACTGCCAGGGGGGAGGGCTTCCTGTTGGCTGGGGATTTATCAGGCTGCCAATTTAGCTTACAAATATTGAGGTGAAAATACTGACCAAATAACATGTGAATGAGGTCTAATAAAAGAGATGACACACAGATATATACTATATACAGGAGGAGATGACATACAGGTACATACTATATACAGGGGAGATGACACACAGGTATATACTATATACAGGAGGAGATGATGTACAGGTACATACTATATACAGGAGGAGATGACATACAGGTATATACTATATAAAAGAGGAGATGACATACAGGTATATACTATATACAGGAGGAGATGACTTACAGGTATATACTATATACAGAAGAAGATGACATACAGGTATATACTATATATAAGAGGAGATGAGACACAGGTATATACTATATACAGGAGGAGATAACATACAGGTATATATTATATACAGTATAAGAGGAGATGACATACAGGTATATACGATATACAGGAGGAGATGACATACAGGTATATACTATATACAGGAGGAGATGACACACGTATATACAGGAGGAGATGACACTCAGGTATATACTATATACAGGGGAGATGACATACAGGTATATTCTATATACAGGAGGAGATGACATACAGGTACATACTATAATCAGAAGAGATGACATACAGGTATATACTATATACAGGAGGAGTTGACATACAGCAGGTATATACTATATACAGGGGAGATAACATACAGGTTTATACTATATACAGGAAATGACATACAGATGTATACTATATATAAAGGAGATGACAAACATTTATATACCGAGGGGAAAATGAGACGTGTGAAGTGAAAATGAAAAGGTGTGAGTGCAAAATGAGAGGAATGAGGGAAAATAGTGGAGTGATCGGAAAATGACAGATGTGAGGTCGAAATGACAAGTGTTAGGGGGGAATAATAATATTAATAATAATAATAATTCTTATTTATATAGCGCCAACATATTCCGCAGCACTTTACAATTAAACGGGGACATGTACAAACAATAAATTCGGTACGAGTTAAGACAATTTAAACAGTGACATTAGGACTGAAGTCCCTGCTCGCAAGCTTACAATCTACAAGGAAATGGGGAGGCACAATAGGTGAAAAGTGCTTGTTATTTCAGGTCTGGCAATTATAATAAATAGGGATTTTCATACGAAGCTGCATGATCTGGTCATCAGCCCGTGTGTTTAAGTGCAATAGTCAAGTATCAAGTGCAGTTATCATGTGTATGTAGGGCGTGGAGACAGATGAATAGTAGGGTGCAGATTCAGAATAATATTTGGAAGGTGGGAACAGGGCAAAGTTAGTTTACTGAGTAGTTGATGTGGTAGGCTTGTTTGAAGAGATGGGTTTGCAAAGCGCGCTTGAATAGGTCGGGGCTAGGTATCAGTCTGATCGTCTGGGGAAGTGCATTGCAAAGAGCTGGCGCAGCATGAGAGAAGTCTTGAAGACGGAGGTGTGAGGTTCGGATTACAGGGGATGTTAGTCTTAGGTCATTTGTAGAACGGAGGGCACGTGTAGGGCGATTGACGGAGATGAGAGAGGAGATATAAGGCAGAACTGTGGAGAGCTTTGTGGGTGAGAGAGATGAGCTTATACTGGACCCTGTAGCGAATGGGTAGCCAGTGTAATGACTGGCACAAGATTGATGCATCGGTGAAGTGGCTGGACAGAAATATGACTCTGGCTGCAGCATTCAAGATGGATTGGAGAGGAGAAAGTTTGGTAAGAGGGAGACCGATCAGAAGAGAGTTGCAGTAGTCCAGACGGGAATGAATGAGAGCGACAGTAAGAGTCTTAGCAGTTTCAACGGTGAGAAAAGGTCAGATTCTGGAGATGTTTTTAAGATGCAGGTGACAAGAGCGAGTGAGTGATCGGATATAGGGAGTAAAGGAAAGATCGGTGTCAAATATGACCCCAAGACAGCGGGCATGCTGCTTGGGAGTTATGGTTGAACCCTCCAGGGTAATTTCGATGTTGGGTAGAGTGAGGTTAGTAGAAGGGAGAAACACAAGAAGTCCGTTTTGGAGAGATTTAGTTTCAGGTAGAGGAAGGACATGATGTTGGAGACAACAGACAGACAATGCTTGGTATTTTGAATTAGGGTAGGGGTGATGTCGGGGGAAGAAGTGTATAATTGGGTGTCATATGCATAGAGATAATGCTGGAACCCAAATCTGCTGATTGTTTGTCCAATAGGGGCCGTGTAAAGAGAGAAGAGGAGGGGGCCTAGGACTGAGCCTTGCGGAACCCCGATAGTAAGGGGACGAGGAGAGGAAGAGGAGCCGGCAGAAGATACAGTGAATGAGCGTCCAAGGGGTAGGAGGAAAACCAGGAGAGGGCTGTGTCCTTGAGGCCTATAGAGCGGAGCATGGTAACATAGTAACATAGTTAGTAAGGCCGAAAAAAGACATTTGTCCATCCAGTTCAGCCTATATTCCATCATAATAAATCCCCAGATCTACGTCCTTCTACAGAACCTAATAATTGTATGATACAATATTGTTCTGCTCCAGGAAGACATCCAGGCCTCTCTTGAACCCCTCGACTGAGTTCGCCATCACCACCTCCTCAGGCAAGCAATTCCAGATTCTCACTGCCCTAACAGTAAAGAATCCTCTTCTATGTTGGTGGAAAAACCTTCTCTCCTCCAGACGCAAAGAATGGCCCCTTGTGCCCGTCACCTTCCTTGGTATAAACAGATCCTCAGCGAGATATTTGTATTGTCCCCTTATATACTTATACATGGTTATTAGATCGCCCCTCAGTCGTTTTTTTTCTAGACTAAATAATCCTAATTTCGCTAATCTATCTGGGTATTGTAGTTCTCCCATCCCCTTTATTTATTTTGTTGCCCTCCTTTGTACTCTCTCTAGTTCCATTATATCCTTCATGAGCACCGGTGCCCAAAACTGGACACAGTACTCCATGTGCGGTCTAACTAGGGATTTGTACAGAGGCAGTATAATGCTCTCATCATGTGTATCCAGACCTCTTTTAATGCACCCCATGATCCTGTTTGCCTTGGCAGCTGCTGCCTGGCACTGGCTGCTCCAGGTAAGTTTATCATTAACTAGGATCCCCAAGTCCTTCTCCCTGTCAGATTTACCCAGTGGTTTCCCATTCAGTGTGTAATGGTGATATTGATTCCTTCTTCCCATGTGTATAACCTTACATTTATCATTGTTAAACCTCATCTGCCACCTTTCAGCCCAAGTTTCCAACTTATCCAGATCCATCTGTAGCAGAATACTATCTTCTCTTGTATTAACTGCTTTACATAGTTTTGTATCATCTGCAAATATAGATATTTTACTGTGTAAACCCTCTACCAGATCATTAATGAATATGTTGAAGAGAACAGGTCCCAATACCGACCCCTGCGGAACCCCACTGGTCACAGCGACCCAGTTAGAGACTATACCATTTATAACCACCCTCTGCTTTCTATCACTAAGCCAGTTACTAACCCATTTACACACATTTTCCCCCAGACCAAGCATTCTCATTTTGTGTACCAACCTCTTGTGCGGCACGGTATCAAACGCTTTGGAAAAATCGAGATATACCACGTCCAATGACTCACCGTGGTCCAGCCTATAGCTTACCTCTTCATAAAAACTGATTAGATTGGTTTGACAGGAGCGATTTCTCATAAACCCATGCTGATATGGAGTTAAACAGTTATTCTCATTGAGATAATCCAGAATAACATCCCTCAGAAACCCTTCAAATATTTTACCAACAATAGAGGTTAGACTTACTGGCCTATAATTTCCAGGTTCACTTTTAGAGCCCTTTTTGAGTGAGGAGGAGTTGGTGATCCACAGTGTCAAATGCGGCAGAGAGATTCAGGAGAATCAGCAGATAGCAATAACCTTTGGATTTAGCTGTTATTTGGTCATTAGAGACTTTAGTGAGGGCAGTTTCAGTGGAGTGTAAAGAGCGGAAACCAGATTGTAAGGGGTCAAGAAGAGAGTTATCCGAGAGATAGTGGATTAGACGGGAGTGGACCAAGCGTTCCAGGAGTTTAGAGATGAAGGAAAGGTTAGAGACAGGTCTGTAGTTAGCAGTGCATTTCTGGTCCAAGGATGGCTTTAGTAAAGGGGTTATGATGGCATGTTTAAATGAGGAGGGAAAGATACCTGAAGAAAGAGAGAGGTTAAATATTTTAGTCAGGTGAGTGGTGACCACTGGTGAGAGAGACTGCAGGGTATGTGAGGGAATGGCGTCACTGTTGCAGGTTGTAGGCCGAGCAGAAGCGAGGAGCTTGGAAACTTCTTCTTCTGAAACAGGCTCAAAGATGTGTAGTGAGCTTGAGGTGCGGCAAGGAAGGGGATCCAGGCACTGAGGAGATTGTACTGAGATATTCTGATGGATGTGGTTGATTTTTTTCTGAGAAATAAGTGGCCAGATCCTCACCGCTGAGGTTTGTGGTGGGGGTCTGTACTTTAGGTTTCAGGAGGGAGTTTAAGGTTTCAAAAAGTCGTTTTGGGTTGTTGGATAGTGAGGTGATGAGGGTGATGAAGTAGGATTGTTTGGCCAGATAAAGGGCAGAGTTATAGGTATTGAGCATGAACTTATAGTGGATGAAGTCTTCTGCTAAGAGAGATTTTCTCCACTGCCGCTCTGCACACCTTGAGCAACGCTGAAGAAAGCGTGTTTGCATAGTGTGCCAGGGCTGCTGTTGTCTGTGTCGGGTCTTTCTGCGTGTAGAAGGTGCTGCTTTATCTAGGGCATTCTTCAGTGTATTATTAAAGTGTGACAATGCTAAGTCTGGACAGGAGAGGGAGGAGATGGGGGCTAGAGATGTGTGGAGATTGTCCACAAGCTGCTGGGTATTAATCGTACGTGTATTCTGATAAGTGTGGTAAGTGGGGGTGTCCCGGGTGAGGAGATAATTCTTGATGGAGAAGGAAAGAAGGTTGTGGTCCGAGAGCGGGAGAGGGGGGTTAGTAAAGTTATGCAGCGATCTGGGACGGGAGAAAACCAGGTCGAGTATTCCAATCCTCATGCGTAGGAGAATTAATAAACTGTGAGAGGTTGAATGAAGAAGTTAAAGAGAGAAGATGAGAGGCAGATTGGGAGAGGGGATCATTGATGGGGATGTTAAAGTCTCCCATGATGAGGGCGGGGATGTCACAGGATAGAAAGTGAGTAAGCCAGGTGGCAAAGTGGTCTAGAAACAGGCAGGAGGAGCCCGGAGGGTGATAAACAACCGCCACTCGCAAGGAGAAGGTCTTATAGAGTCTGACGGCGTGGACTTCAAAGGAAGGAAATGTGAGTGAGGGAACCGGGGGGATGACCCTGGAAAGCACATTGTGATGAAAGGAGGAAACAAACACCTCCACCCTGTCTGTTCTCAGGTCTGGTGGTATGTGAAAATTTCAGCCCACCAAACGAGAGTGCGGCAGCGGCGGTGGTGTCTGAATGCTGGATCCAGGTTTCTGTAATAGCCAGAAACGCCTTATTATCATACTGCCGAACAAAAAGTGGAATAACACGTGATCAAAAAAAAGGATATGAATAACCATGGTACCACTAAAAACGTCATCTTGTCCCGCAAAAAATGAGCCACAATACAGCATCATCAGCGAAAAAACAAAAAAGTTATAGTCCTCAGAATAAAGCGATGCAAAAATAATTTTTTTCTATAAAATAGTTATCGTATAAAAGCGCCAAAACATAAAAAAATGATATAAATGAGGTATCGCTGTAATTGTACTGACCCAAAGAATAAAACTGCTTTATCCATTTTACCAAATGCCGGAATGGTATAAACTCCCCCCCCAAATGAAATTCAGGAATAGTTGGTTTTTGGTCATTCTGCCTCACAAAAATCGGAATAAAAAGCGACCAAAAAATGTCACGTGCCTGAAAATGTTACCAATAAAAACATCAACTCGTCTCGCAAAAAAAAAGACCTCACATGACTCTGGACCAAAATATGGAAAAATTATAGCTCTCAAAATGTGGTAACGCAAAAAATATTTTTTGCAATAAAAAGCGTCTTTTAGTGTCTGACGGCTGCCAATCATAAAAATCCACTAAAAAACACGCTATAAATAGTAAATCAAACCCCCCTTCAGCACCCCTCTAGTTAAGGAAAAATAAAAAAAATTAAAAAATGTATTTATTTCCATTTTCCCATTAGGGTTGGGGCTAGGGTTAGGGTTGGGGCTAAAGTTAGGGTTTGGATTACATTTACGGTTGGGAATAGGGTTGGGAGTAAGGTTAGGGGTGTAATTAGGGTTAGGGGTGTGTTTGGATTAGGGTTTCAGTTATAATTGGGGGGTTTCCACTGTTTAGGCACATCAGGGGCTCTCCAAACGCGACATGGCGTCCGATCTCAATTCAGCCAATTCTGCGTTGAAAAAGAAAAACAGTGCTCCTTCCCTTCAGAGTTCTCCCGTGCGCCCAAACAGTGGTTTACCCCAATATATGGGGTATCAGCGTATTCAGGACACATTGGACAACAACTTTTGGGTTCCAATTTCTCCTGTTACCCTGGGGAAAATACAAATCTGGGGGCTAAAAAATAATTTTTGTGGGAAAATATTTTTATTTTTATTTTCACGGCTCTGCGTTATAAACTGTAGTGAAACACTTGGGGGTTCAAAGCTCTCACAACACATTTAGATTAGTTCCTTAGGGGGTCTACTTTCCAAAATGGTGTCACTTGTGGGGGGTTTCAATGTTTAGGCACATCAGTGGCTCTCCAGAAGCAACATGGCGTCCCATCTCAATTCCAGTCAATTTTGCATTGAAATGTCAAATGGCGCGCCTTCCCTTCCGAGCTCTGCCATGCGCCCAAACAGTGGTTTACCCCCACATATGGAGTATCAGCGTACTCGGGACAAATTGCACAACAAATTTTGGGGTCCAATTTCTTCTCTTACCCTTGGGAAAATAAAAAATTGGGGGCAAAAATTTCATTTATGTGAAAACATTTTTTAAAATTTTTACGGCTCTGCATTATAAACTTCTGTGAATCACATAATGGGTCAAAGTGCTCACCACACATCTAGATAAGTTCCTTAGGGGGTCTCCTTTCCAAAATGGTGTCACTTGTGGGGGGTTTCAATGTTTAGGCACATCAGTGGCTCTCAAAACGCAGCATGGCGTCACATCTCAATTCCTGTCAATTTTGCATTGAAAAGTCAAACGGAGCTCCTTCCCTTCTGAGCTTTCCCATGCACCCAAACAATGGTTTACCCCCTCATATGGGGTATCAGCGTACTCAGGACAAATTGTACAACAACTTTTGTTATCCATTTTCTCCTGTTACCCTTGGTAAAATAAAACAAATTGGAGCTGAAGTAAATTTTTTGTGAAAAAAAGTTAAATGTTCATTTTTATTTAAACATTCCAAAACTTCCTGTGAAACACCTGAAGGGTTAATAAACTTCTTGAATGTGGTTTTGAGAACCTTGAGGGGTGCAGTTTTTAGAATGGTGTTACTATTTTCTATCATATAGACCCCTAAAAATGACTTCAAATGAAATGTGGTCCCTAAAAAAAAATGGTGTTGTAAAAATGAGAAATTTCTGGTCAACTTTTAACCCTTATAACTCCCTAACAAAAAAAAAAAAAATTTTTTGGTTCCAAAATTGTGCTGATGTAAGTAGACATGTGGGAATTGTTACTTAAGTATTTTGTGTGACCTATCTCTGTGATTTAAGGGCATACAAATTCAAAGTTGAAAAAATTGTGAAATTTTCGCCAAATTTCCGTTTTTTTCTCAAATAAACGCAGGTAATATCAAAGAAATTTTACCACTATCATGAAGTACAATATGTCATGAGAAAACAATGTCAGAATCACCGGGATCCGTTGAAGCGTTGCAGAGTTATAACCTCATAAAGGGACAGTGGTCAGAATGGTAAAAATTGGCCCGGTCATTAACGTGCAAACCACCCTTGGGGATAAAGGGGTTAAGAGGTTAAGCATTTCCCCTGCGGCAAAATCCCTGCGGAAACGCATAAAAAATGCAATGTGGACACACAGCCTAATTCCATTTACCTCTCAGAAGATGTACACTTTAGCCTAAATTTTATACCCAATTTAAAAAAAAAAAAAAAAAAAAAAAAACAACTAAAATAAGTATTCCCTTGTGACAATCGTTTATGACCACTTACATTGTGTCCCTTGGTAGTTTTTTTTTTTGTTGTTCTTTTCATTTATGTAGCAGGTAATTTTTTCATATTTTTCTAAACAAAAACTCCATAGATTTACATTTGTTTTTTAGACAGCAGTAAAAATGGATGCGACTTTCTGCTTTCTATTACTCACTTGTCAGCTTTGCTAAATAGGCTGGGGCACGTTAAGGAGATAGAATCAGAATCTTAACCCCTTAGCGACCGCCGATACGCCTTTTAACGGCGGCCGCTAAGGGTACTTAAACCACAGCGCCGTTAATTAACGGCGCTGTGGAAAAAGTCCATAGCGCCCCCCAGAGGCCGATTTTCTCCGGGGTCTCGGCTGCCGAGGGTAGCCGAGACCCCAGAGAACATGATTCGGGGTTTTTTTTAACCCACCCCGCATTTGCGATCGCTGGTAATTAACCGTTTACCGGCGATCGCAAAAAAACCCAAAAAAAACGCGATCTCTTTTTAATTTCTCTGTCCTCCGATGTGATCGCACATCGGAGGACAGAGAAAATGGGTCCCAGGTGGCCCCCCAATACTCACCTAGCTCCCCCGATGCTCCTCGTGTCTCCCGGTGGGCGCCGCCATCTTCAAAATGGCGGGCGCATGCGCAGTGCGCCCGCCGGCCGGCACCGGGAGAATCTTTGGGGTCTCGGCTGCCGGGGGTAGCCGAGACCCCAAAGAGCATGATCGGGGTCGGTATTACTGACCCCTGTTTTGCGATAGCCGGTAATTAACTGTTTAACGGCGACCGCAAAAAAAAAAAAAAAAAAAAGTAAAGTGTAATTCTCTGTCCTCTGATGTGATCGCACATCAGAGGACAGAGAAATAGGGGGATTCGGGGACCCTAGCATACTCACCTAGGTCCCTGGATCATCTTGCTGCTCCTCCTGACCGCCGGCAGATGAACATGGCGGACGCATGCCCAGTGCGCCCGCCATCTGTCTCCATCTGCCGGCCGGCAGGAGAACAGCAGTTGGGGCTAAAATTAGGGGTAGGGGTAGGGCTAGGGGTAGGGCTAGGGGTAGGGTTAGGGTTAGGGCTAGGGTTGGGGCTAAATTTAGGGTTAGAGTTGGGGCTAAATTTAGGGTTAGGCTTCTTTCACACTTACGTCGGTACGGGGCCGTCGCAATGCGTCGGCCCGACATACCGACGCACGTTGTGAAAATTGTGCACAACGTGGGCAGCAGCTGTAGTTTTTCAACGCATCCGCTGCCCAATCTATGTCCTGGGGAGGAGGGGGCGGAGTTACGGCCACGCATGCGCGGTCAGAAATGGCGGATGCGACGTACAAAAAAACGTTTCATTGAACGTTTTTTTGTGCCGACGCTCCGCCAAAACACAACTGATCCAGTGCACGACGGACGCGACGTGTGGCCATCCTGTTGTGAATTCTGTGGCAGTATTCACTTCTGTGGTCACAAGTGGTATTGCAGTCTCTGGGCTTCCTCCCTCAGGTGTTTTGGTGAGCTCGTTGGCTGCCTTGCTATTTAGCTCCACCTGAGTCTGTCTTCCTTGCTCCTTGTCAATGTTCCAGTGTTGGATCTGAGCTACTGCATCTTTCCTTGGGCCTGCTGCTCTGCTAGATAAGTGCTTCTAGTTTGTTTTCTGTTTTTTCTGTCCAGCTTGCTATTATCTTTTGCTGGAAGCTCTGAGAAGCAAAGGGGTGCACCGCCGTGCTGTTAGTTCGGCACGGTGGGTCTTTTTGCCCCTTTGCGTGGTTTTCGTTTTAGGGTTTTTTGTAGACTGCATAGTTCTCTTTGCTATCCTCGCTCTGTCTAGAATATCGGGCCTCACTTTGCTGAATCTATTTCATTCCTACGTTTGTCTTTTCATCTTGCTAACAGTCATTATATGTGGGGGGCTGCCTATTCCTTTGGGGTATTTCTCTGAGGTAAGTCAGGCTTGTATTTCTATCTTCAGGCTAGTCAGCTCCTCAGGCAGTGCCGAGTTGCATAGGTAGTGATAGGCGCAATCCACTGCTGCTTATAGTTGTGTGAGGATAGATCAGGTACTGCAGTCTACAGAGATTCCACGTCTCAGAGCTCGTCCTATTGTTTTTGGTTATTGCCAGATCTCTGTATGTGCGCTGATTACTGCACGCTGTGTTGCCTGATTGCCAGCCATAACAGTACAAGGAGCCACACCAATGATTCCCAATAGAGGGAAAAAAGAAATCCTGACAGCATTTTTTTTTCTTAGCTCTGTCTTCAGTCTTTTTTTTCCCCTAGACATTAGAGTGCTTCAGGACACAGCTGTGGACTTGGATATTCAGGCTCTGTGCTCCTCAATGGATAATCTCGTTGTAAATGTACAAAAGATTCAAGATACTATTGATCAGAAATCGATGCTAGAACCAAGAATTCCGATTCCTGATTTGTTTTTTGGTGACAGAACTAAATTCCTGAGCTTCAGAAATAATTGTAAGCTATTTTTGGCCTTGAAACCTCATTCTTCTGGTAATCCTATTCAACAGGTTTTGATTATTATTTCTTTTTTGCGCGGCGACCCACAGGACTGGGCGTTTTCTCTTGCACCAGGAGATTCTGCATTGAGTAATGTTGATGCATTTTTCCAGGCGCTGGGATTGCTTTACGATGAGCCTAATTCAGTGGATCAGGCTGAGAAAAATCTGCTGGCTTTATGCCAGGGTCAGGATGATGTAGAAGTATATTGTCAGAAATTTAGGAAGTGGTCAGTACTCACTCTGTGGAATGAATCTGCACTAGCGGCTTTGTTCAGAAAGGGTCTCTCTGAAGCTCTTAAGGATGTAATGGTGGGATTTCCTATGCCTGCTGGTTTGAATGAGTCTATGTCCTTGGCCATTCAGATCGGTCGTCGCTTGCGCGAGCGTAAATCTGTGCACCATCTGGCGGTATTGTCTGAGAGTAAACCTGAGCCTATGCAGTGCGACAGGACTATGACTAAAGTAGAACGGCAAGAACACAGACGTCTGAACAGACTGTGTTTCTATTGTGGTGATTCTACTCATGCTATTTCTAATTGTCCTAAACGCACTAGGCGGTTCGATAGCTCTGCCGTTATTGGTACTGTACAGTCCAAATTCCTTTTGTCCATTACCTTAATGTGCTCTTTGTCATCGTATTCTGTCATGGCGTTTGTGGATTCAGGCGCTGCCCTGAATCTGATGGATTTGGATTATGCTAAACGTTGTGGATTTTTCTTGGAGCCTTTGCGGTGTCCTATTCCGTTGAGCGGAATTGATGCTACACCTTTGGCCAAGAATAAGCCTCAGTACTGGGCCCAGCTGACCATGTGCATTGCTCCTGCACATCAGGAAGTTATTCGCTTTCTGGTACTGCATAATTTGCATGATGTGGTCGTGTTGGGGTTGCCATGGCTACAAACCCATAATCCAGTATTGGATTGGAACTCTATGTCGGTAACCAGCTGGGGTTGTCAGGGAGTACATGGTGATGTTCCATTTTTGTCTATTTCGTCATCCATTCCTTCTGACATCCCAGAGTTCTTGTCGGACTTTCAGGATGTATTTGAAGAGTCCAAGTCTGATGCCCTACCTCCGCATAGGAATTGTGATTGTGCTATCGATTTGATTCCTGGTAGTAAATTCCCTAAGGGTCGTTTATTTAATTTGTCCGTACCTGAACACACCGCTATGCGCAGTTATGTGAAGGAGTCCCTGGAGAAGGGACATATTCGCCCATCGTCGTCACCATTGGGAGCAGGGTTCTTTTTTGTAGCCAAGAAGGATGGTTCGCTAAGACCGTGTATTGATTACCGCCTTCTTAATAAGATCACTGTTAAGTTTCAGTATCCCTTGCCATTGATTTCTGACTTGTTTGCTCGGATTAAGGGGGCTAGTTGGTTTACTAAGATTGATCTTCGTGGTGCGTATAATCTGGTGAGAATCAGGCAGGGAGATGAATGGAAAACGGCATTTAATACGCCCGAGGGTCATTTTGAGTATCTGGTGATGCCGTTCGGACTTGCCAATGCTCCATCTGTTTTTCAGTCTTTTATGCATGACATTTTCCGTGAGTATCTGGATAAATTCTTGATTGTTTACTTGGATGACATTTTGATCTTCTCAGATGATTGGGAGTCTCATGTGAAGCAAGTCAGAATGGTTTTCCAGGTACTGCGTGCTAATTCCTTGTTCGTGAAGGGATCAAAGTGTCTCTTCGGTGTGCAGAAAGTTTCATTTTTGGGGTTCATCTTTTCCCCTTCTACTATCGAGATGGATCCGGTTAAGGTTCAGGCCATCCAGGATTGGACTCAGCCGACATCTCTAAAAAGTCTGCAGAAATTCCTGGGCTTTGCTAATTTTTATCGTCGCTTCATCTGTAATTTTTCTAGCATTGCCAGACCATTGACCGATTTGACCAAGAAGGGTGCTGATTTGGTTAATTGGTCTTCTGCTGCCGTGGAAGCTTTTCAGGAGTTGAAGCGTCGTTTTTGCTGTGCCCCTGTGTTGTGTCAACCTGATGTTTCTCTTCCGTTCCAGGTCGAGGTTGATGCTTCTGAGATTGGTGCAGGGGCGGTTTTGTCACAGAGAGGTTCTGGTTGCTCAGTGTTCAAACCATGTGCTTTCTTTTCCAGGAAATTTTCTGCTGCTGAGCGTAATTATGATGTGGGCAACCGAGAGTTGCTGGCCATGAAGTGGGCATTCGAGGAGTGGCATCATTGGCTTGAGGGTGCTAAGCATCGCGTGGTGGTTTTGACTGATCATAAGAACCTTACTTATCTTGAGTCTGCCAAGCGCTTGAATCCTAGACAGGCCCGTTGGTCGTTATTTTTTGCTCGTTTTGATTTTGTGATTTCATACCTTCCGGGCTCTAAAAATGTGAAGGCGGATGCTCTGTCTAGGAGTTTTGTGCCCGACTCTCCGGGGTTATCTGAGCCGGCGAGTATCCTCAAGGAAGGAGTCATTGTGTCTGCCATCTCCCCTGATTTGCGGAGAGTGTTGCAGAAATTTCAGGCTAATAAACCTGATCGTTGTCCGGCCGAGAAACTGTTCGTCCCTGATAGGTGGACTAGTAAAGTTATCTCTGAACTTCATTGTTCGGTGCTGGCCGGTCATCCAGGAATCTTTGGTACCAGGGAGTTGGTTGCTAGATCCTTCTGGTGGCCATCTCTGTCGCGGGATGTGCGTGCTTTTGTGCAGTCCTGTGGAATTTGTGCTAGGGCTAAGCCCTGCTGTTCACGTGCCAGTGGGTTGCTTTTGCCCTTGCCGGTCCCGAAGAGGCCTTGGACACATATTTCGATGGATTTCATTTCTGACCTTCCCGTTTCTCAAAAAATGTCGGTCATTTGGGTGGTCTGTGATCGCTTTTCTAAAATGGTCCATCTGGTGCCTTTGGTTAAATTGCCTTCCTCCTCTGATTTGGTGCCTTTGTTCTTCCAGCATGTGGTTCGTTTACATGGCATTCCTGAGAATATTGTTTCTGACAGAGGTTCCCAGTTTGTCTCGAGGTTCTGGCGAGCCTTTTGTGGTAGGATGGGCATTGACCTATCTTTCTCCTCGGCCTTCCATCCTCAGACTAATGGCCAGACCGAACGAACTAATCAGACCTTGGAAACATATCTGAGATGTTTTGTTTCCGCTGACCAGGATGATTGGGTGTCATTTTTGCCGTTGGCTGAGTTCGCCCTTAATAATCGGGCCAGCTCGGCTACCTTGGTCTCTCCATTTTTCTGCAATTCTGGGTTCCATCCTCGTTTCTCTTCAGGACAGGTTGAGTCTTCGGACTGTCCTGGTGTGGATTCTGTGGTGGACAGGTTGCAGCAGATCTGGACTCAGGTAGTGGACAATTTGACCTTGTCCCAGGAGAAGGCTCAGCTTTTCGCTAATCGCAGACGCCGTGTGGGACCCCGACTTCGTGTTGGGGATCTGGTTTGGTTATCTTCTCGTCATATTCCTATGAAGGTTTCCTCTCCTAAATTTAAACCTCGTTTTATTGGTCCGTATAGGATTTCTGAGATTCTCAATCCGGTGTCTTTTCGTCTGATCCTCCCAGACTCCTTTTCCATACATAATGTATTCCATAGGTCGTTGTTGAGGAGATACGTGGCATCTATGGTTCCATCTGTGGAGCCTCCTGCCCCTGTTTTGGTGGAGGGGGAATTGGAGTATATTGTGGAGAAGATTTTGGATTCTCGTGTCTCTAGACGGAAACTCCAGTATCTGGTCAAATGGAAGGGTTATGCTCAGGAAGATAATTCCTGGGTTTTTGCCTCTGATGTCCATGCCCCAGATCTTGTTCGTGCCTTTCATGTGGCTCATCCTGGTCGGCCTGGGGGTTCTGGTGAGGGTTCGGTGACCCCTCCTCAAGGGGGGGGGGGTACTGTTGTGAATTCTGTGGCTGAATTCACTTCTGTGGTCACAAGTGGTATTGCAGTCTCTGGGCTTCCTCCCTCAGGTGTTTTGGTGAGCTCGTTGGCTGCCTTGCTATTTAGCTCCACCTGAGTCTGTCTTCCTTGCTCCTTGTCAATGTTCCAGTGTTGGATCTGAGCTACTGCATCTTTCCTTGGGCCTGCTGCTCTGATAGATAAGTGCTTCTAGTTTGTTTTCTGTTTTTTCTGTCCAGCTTGCTATTATCTTTTGCTGGAAGCTCTGAGAAGCAAAGGGGTGCACCGCCGTGCTGTTAGTTCGGCACGGTGGGTCTTTTTGCCCCTTTGCGTGGTTTTCGTTTTAGGGTTTTTTGTAGACTGCATAGTTCTCTTTGCTATCCTCGCTCTGTCTAGAATATCGGGCCTCACTTTGCTGAATCTATTTCATTCCTACGTTTGTCTTTTCATCTTGCTAACAGTCATTATATGTGGGGGGCTGCCTATTCCTTTGGGGTATTTCTCTGAGGTAAGTCAGGCTTGTATTTCTATCTTCAGGCTAGTCAGCTCCTCAGGCAGTGCCGAGTTGCATAGGTAGTGATAGGCGCAATCCACTGCTGCTTATAGTTGTGTGAGGATAGATCAGGTACTGCAGTCTACAGAGATTCCACGTCTCAGAGCTCGTCCTATTGTTTTTGGTTATTGCCAGATCTCTGTATGTGCGCTGATTACTGCACGCTGTGTTGCCTGATTGCCAGCCATAACACCATCCGTCACGATCCGTCGGCAATACAAGTCTATGGGCAAAAAACGCATCCTGCGGGCACATTTGCAGGATCCGTTTCTTGTCCAAAACGACGGATTGCGACGGATGCCAAACGACGCAAGTGTGAAAGTAGCCTTAGGGCTAGGGTTGGGTTGGGGCTAAAGTTAGGGCTAGGTTTGGGGCTAAAGTTAGGGTTAGAGCTGGGATTAGGTTTAGGGTTTGGATTAGGGTTGGCATTAGTGTTACGCTTGGGATTAGGGTTAGGTTTGGGATTAGGGTTAAGGTTAGGGTTGTGATTAGGGGTGTATTGGGATTAGGGTTAGGTTTGAGGTTAGGGTTGAGATTAGGATTAGGGGTGTGTTGGATTTAGGGTTTTGATTAGGGTTATGGTTAGGGTTGACATTAGGGTTGTTTTGGGGTAAGGGTTGTGATTATGGTTAGGGTTAGTGATTAGGATTATTGATCAGGTTGGGATTATGGTTAGGGGTGTGTTGGGGTTAGGGTTGGAGCTAGAATTGGGGGGTTTCCACTGTTTAGGTACATCAGGGGGTCTCCAAACACGACAGCCAATTTTGTCAAAAAGTCAAATGGTGCTCCCTCCCTTCTGAGCTCTGCCGTGCGCCCAAACAGTGGGTTACCCCCACATATGGGGCATCAGCATACTCGGGATAAATTGGACAACAACTTCTGGGGTCCAATTTCTCTTGTTACCCTTGTGAAAATAAAAACTTGGGGGCTACAAAATCTTTTTTGTGAAAAAAATAATATTTTTTATTTTCACGACTCTGCATTCTAAACTTCTGTGAAGCACTTGGGCATTCAAAGTTCTCACCACACATCTAGATAAGTTCCTTGGGGGGTCTAGTTTCCAAAATGGGGTCACTTGTGGGGGGTTACTACAGTTTAGGTACATCAGGGGCTCTGCAATCGCAACATAATGCCCACAGACCATTCTATCAAAGTCTGCATTCCAAAAAGGCGCTCCTTCCCTTCCGAGCTCTGCCGTGCGTCCAAACAGTGGTTTACCCCCACATATGGCACATCAGCGTACTCGGGATAAATTGGACAACAACTATTGCAGTCCAATTTCTCCTGTTACCCTTGTGAAAATAAAAACTTGGGGGCTACAATATCTTTTTTTGTGGAAAAAAAAAATATTTTTTATTTTCACGACTCTGCATTCTAAACTTCTGTGAAGCACTTGGGCATTCAAAGTTCTCACCACACATCTAGATAAGTTCCTTGGGGGGTCTAGTTTCCAAAATGGGGTCACTTGTGGAGGGTTTCTACTGGTTAGGTACATCAGGGGCTCTGCAAACGCAACATAATACCCGCAGACCATTCTATCAAAGTCTGCATTCCAAAACGGCGCTCCTTCCTTCCGAGCTCTGCCGTGCGCCCAAACAGTGGTTTACCCCCACATATGGGGTACCAGCATACTCAGGACAAATTGGACAACAACTTTTGGGGTCCAATTTCTCTTGTTACCCTTGTGAAAATAAAAACTTGGGGGCTAAAAAATCTTTTTTGTGGAAAAAATTTTTTTTTTTTTATTTTCACAGCTCTGCATTATAAACTTCTGTGAAGCACTTGGGCATTTAAGGTTCTCACCACACATCTAGATAAGTTCCATGGGGGGTCTAGTTTCCAAAATGGGGTCACTTGTGGGGGATTTCTACTGTTTAGGCACATCAGGGGCTCTCCAAACGCGACATGGCGTCCAATCTCAATTCCAGCCAATTCTACATTGAAAAAGTAAAACGGCACTCCTTCTCTTCCAAGCTCTGCGGTGCGCCCTAACAGTTGTTTACCCCCACATATTGGGTATCAGCGTACTCAGGAGAAATTGCACAACAACTTTTGTGGTCTAATTTCTCCTGTTACCCTTGTGAAAATAAAAATTTGTGGGCAAAAAGATCATTTTTGTAGAAAAAATGCGATTTTTTTTTTTTTTTTCACGGCTCTACGTTATAAACTTCTGTGAAGCACATGGGGGTTCAAAGTGCTCGCCACACATCTAAATAAGTTCCTTAAGGGGCCTAGTTTCCAAAATGGTGTCACTTGTGGGGGGTTTCCACTGTTTAGGCACATCAGGGGCTCTCCAAACGCGACATGGCGTCCAATCTCAATTCCAGCCAATTCAACATTGAGAAAGTAAAACGGCGCTCCTTCACTTCCAAGCTCTGCGGTGCGCCCAAACAGTGGTTTACCCTCACATATGGGGTATCGACGTATTCAGGAGAAATCGCACAACAACTTTTGTGGTCTAATTTCTCCTGTTACCCTTGTGAAAATAAGAATTTGTGGGCGAAAAGATCATTTTTATGTAAACAAAAGCGATTTTTTATTTTCACGGCTCTACGTTATAAACTTCTATGAAGCACTTGGGGGTTCAAAGTGCTCACCACACATCTAGATAAGTTCCTTAAGGGGTCTAGTTTCCAAAATGGTGTCACTTGTGGGGAGTTTCCACTGTTTAGGCACATCAGGGGCTCTCTACACGTGACATGGCCTCCGATCTCAATTCCAGCCAATTCTGCATTGAAAAAGTCAAACGGCGCTCCTTCACTTCTAAGTTCTGCGGTGCGCCCTAACAGTGGTTTACCCCCACATATGGGGTATTGGCGTATTCAGGAGAAATTGCATAACAAAATTTATGGTTACATTTCTGTTTTTACACTTGTGAAAATAAAAAAAATGGTTCTGAATTAAGATGTTTGCAAAAAAAAGTTAAATGTTCATTTTTTCCTTCCACATTGTTTCAGTTCCTGTGAAGCACGTAAAGGGTTAATAAACTTCTTGAATGTGGTTTTGAGAACCTTGAGGGGTGTAGTTTTTAGAATGGTGTCACACTTCATTATTTTCTATCATATAGACCCCTCAAAATGACTTCAAATGTGATGTGGTCCCTAAAAAAAAAAAATGGTGTTGTAAAAATGAGATATTGCTGATCAACTTTTAACCCTTATAACTCCCTAACAAAAAAAAATTTTGTTTCCAAAATTGTGCTGATGTAAAGTAGACATGTGGGAAATGTTATTTATTAACTATTTTTCGTGACATATCTCTCTGATTTAAGGGCATAAAAATACAAAGTTTGAAAATTGCAAAATTTTAAAACTTTTCGCCATATTTCCGTTTTTTTCATAAATAATCGCAAGTAATATCGAAGAAATGTTACCACTATCATGAAGTACAATATGTCACGAAAAAACGTTCTCAGAATCAGCGGGATCCGTTGAAGCGTTCCAGAGTTATAACCTCATAAAGTGACAGTGGTCAGAATTGCAAAAATTGGCCTGGTCATTAAGTACCAAATTGGCTCTGTCACTAAGGGGTTAATAGTTGAAAAAAAAAATTAATCTCACTATATAAAAGCTGAGGTCTTAGTTGAGACCGTGCAGTAGTAAAACCTTTACCCAAATAATTGTATGCTTTTCACTTGCACCTCCCTGGTAGTATTTGATAATCATTGTTGACTCCTGTTGGCTGTTGCCCTAAAGCACCCAAGTGCATATAAAAAAAAAAAAGATTTTTCTTCACAGTTGCTTGTTTTTCTTTTGTGGCTCAGGTTGTATTTATTTGTACGGTTCCATTTATGGAAAAAGTATGCGGTACTTTTTAGTGGAGGTGGTGGGAAGGTAAGGGGGACTAATAAAGAAAAACAACAATTCCACCATTTTTGGGGGGTTTCTTTTTTCTGGTATATATTTGTCAATGTAGATCATAATTTTATTTTTTGTTAGTACGGCTTTTCTTTTTCAAGGCAATCTATAGCTTTTATTGGCACCCTTATGAATTAATACAATGTTTTGATCATTTATTTTTCCATTTCCTTGGAGGATCTTATGACTGCAATTCTGCCTTAGGGATTTAAAGGGAACCTGTCACCCCCAAAATCGATGGTGAGGTAAGCTCACCGTCATCGGGCTTATCTACAGCATTCTGTAATGCTGTAGATAAGCCCCCCAATGTAACCTGAAAGAGGAGAAAAAGACGTTAGATTATACTCACCCAGGGGCGGTCCCGCTGCGGTCTGGTCAAATGGGTGTCTCGGGTCCACTCCGGCGCCTCCCATCTTCATTCCATGACGTCCTCTTCTGGTCTTCACGCCGCGGGCCTCTCTGACCTTTCCGGCGCCTGCGCACTGCAGTACTTTCCTCTGCCCTCAACAGGGCAGACAAAGTACGCCTGCGCTGGAGGCATGGCAGGAAGACTAGAAGAGGACGTCATGGAATGAAGATGGGAGGCGCCGGAGCGGACCCGAGACAACCCATTTGACCAGACCGCAGTGGGACCGCCCCTGGGTGAGTATAATCTAACGTCTTTTTCTCATCTTTCAGGTAACATCGGGGGCTTATCTGCAGCATTCCAGAATGCTGTAGATAAGCCCGATGACGGTGAGCTTACCTCACCATCGATTTTGGGGGTGACAGGTTCCCTTCAAACCACTAATAAGGATAAATAAAATTTTAACTTTATAATACAAATCTCTACAAGAATATAAATACCAATGATGTTGACTTTTTCTTTTGCTTAAATCTCCCTCCCCCCTCTTCCCCTCCCCCTCTAAATTCACTTTGCAATACTTTTGCACCTTTATGGATGGCCACATTACTCTGGCAGGGCCTGTACAAATATAGCCTTCCTTATGTTTCCATGGCAACAATTTAACACCGTTAATTTGCATAGCGGAGCACAAATAGTGATGACAGTCCTTTTGTCAAAACCTTTCAGTACTGTAGTTGATATTGGCCACTTTTTCTAAGGGGGGAGTTGAGCAGGCTGGATTTCAGTTTTGGATACTGCAGCTGAATTCTCACTGGCACTTCTCTGTATTTTCCGTAATATCTTTGTCTTTTATTTTGGTTTATGTTGAGAGTGTTACATCAGGTAAGAAAAGGCTGCTTTATTAAAATAGTCAGTCTAGGCTGCTTTTACACATCAGTTTTTCCGTCCGGCTCAATCCGACAAATTCTGAAAAAAAACGGATCCGGCAAAAGTTGCCGCCGGATTAATTTTTTTCTCATAAACTTGTATTAGCGACAGATGGTCTCACGTCTCATCCGTTTTTTGCTGGATCTGTCGAAAATTGTTTTTCCAGCGGCCGGAAATACCGGACATAGTAATGTTTTTTGTGTCCGTCGAAAAAACGGACAGCGACTGATGCGTCGCTGTCCGTCCTTTGCTACAATGGAACCCTATAGCGCTGGATCCGTCAAATGACGAAATCCGGCGACGGATTCCTTGTTTAACTGAGCATGCTCCAATTTTTTTTTAATCCAATTGGCTGCATCAGCTAGTCGAATCCGTCAAAAAAAAAAACGGGTCCGTCGCATCAGTTTTTCTTAATCTGCGACGGATCAGTTTTTTCAACATTCGACGGATTGTGCCTGACGGCAAAAAACTGATGTGTGAAAGCAGCCTTACCAAGCCTTCAGATCGATTCACCTGATTCAGTTAACGCCTTGCACAGATCTGGTGGAGCAGTCCAAATATGCACAACGAAAAAAAGAAGCTTTGGTCGGGGTCCGATGAGCATCTCGGTCCAGGTCCAGCGCCTCCTATCTTCATAGAAAGACGTCCTCTTCTTGTCTTCCTGCCGCGGCTCCTGTGTAGGCGTACTTTGTCTGCCCTGTTGAAGGCAGAGCAAAGTACTGCAGTGCGCGGGCCTCGGGCCTCTCTGACCTTTCCTGTGTGCACTGTCGTACTATGCTCTGTCCTTAACAGTGCAGACAAGGTACGCCTGCGCCGGAGCTGTGGCAGGAAGACAAGAAGAGGACATCATCCTATGAAGATAGGAGGTGCCGGACCGCAGCGGGGACCGCCCCTGGGTGAGTATAATATAACCTGTTTTTCTTACCTTTCAGGTTACATAGGGGGCTTATCTACAGCATTACAGAATGCTGTTGATAAGCCCCTGATGCCGGTGACCTTAGCTCATATACGATTTTTTGGGTGACAGATTCCCTTTAATAAATATGTTGAAGAGAACAGGTCCCAACACCGACCCCTGCGGTAACCCACTGGTCACAGCAACCCAGTTAGAGAATATACCATTTATTACCACCCTTTGCTTTCTATCACTAAGCCAGTTACTTACCCATTTACACACATTTTCCCCCAGACCCAGCGTTCTCATTTTCTGTACCAACTTCTTGTGTGGCACGGTATCAAACGCTTTGGAAAAATCAAGATGTACCACGTCCAATGACTGACCTTGGTCCAGTCTACAGCTTACCTCTTCATAAAAGTTGATTAGCTTGGTTTGACTGGAGCGATTCCTCATAAACCCATGCTGATATGGAGTTATTCTCAATGAGATAATCCAGAATAACATCCCTCAGAAACTCTTCAAATATTTTACCAACAATAGAGGTTAGATTTACTGGCCTATAATTTCCAGGTTCACTTTTAGAGCCTTTTTTGAATATTGGTATCACATTTGCTATGCGCCAGTCTTGTGGAACAGAACCCCGTTGCTATAGAGTTCCTAAATATTAGAAATAATGGTTTGTCTATTATATTACTTAGTTCTCTTAGTACTCGTGGGTGTATGCCATACGGACCCAGAGATTTATTTATTTTAATCTTATTTAGCCGGTTTCGCACCTCTTCTTGGGTTAGATTGGTGACCCATAATAAAGGATTTTCTTTGTCTCAGCATTTCACCTAGCATTTTATTTTCCACCGCGAATACAGTGGAGAAGAAGGTGTTTAATATGTTAGCTTTTTCCTCGTCATCTACATCCATTCTTTCTTCACAATTTTTTAAGGGGCCTACGCTTTCACTTTTAATGTCAGCTCACAACCGTATACTTAGCCTTTACTGGCTATTAAAATGGGGGACCCCCCCAAGAAAATGATGCGGGGTCCCCCATAATTAATAACCAGCAAAGGCTATGCAGATAGCTGTAGGCTGAGATTAAAAGCCTAGGAAGGGGCCATGGATACTGCCCCCCCTTCTAAAAACATCAGCTCACAGCTGCCCCAGAAAAGTCACATTTCTAAGATGCGCCAATTCTGGCACTTAGGCTTGCTCTTCCCACTTGCCCTGTAGTGGTTGCGAGTGGGGTGATAGTTGGGGGGTTGATGTCTCCAAGATGCGACCGTCCCGGCTGAAAACACTGCTGAATGAGCTGCTGGGTGCTCTGGCAAAAATTAAGAGACCACCACATCAAAACTCTGTCAGGGGCAGCCCAATCTCCAGACCTGATCCCCATTGAAAACCTCTGGAATGTAATCAAGAGGATGATGGATAGTCACAAGCCATCAAATAAAGAAGAACTGCCTAAATATTTGCTCCAGAAGCAGTGTGAAAGACTGGTGGAAAGCATGCCAAGACGCTTGAAAGCTGTGATTAAAAATAATGGATACTCCACAAAACATTGATTTCTGAACTCCTCCTGAGGTAAAAAAAAAAAAAAAAAAATTATATATATATATATATATATATATATATATATATATATATATATATATATATATATATATATATATATATATATATATATATATATATATATATATATATATATATATATATATATATATATATATATATATCAGCAAATGAAGGCAGCACTCCAAGTCCTCATGAAGATAAAAATGTGTGGCTTGGAAAAGGCTCAGTGTGAGCCGAAACGTCGCACAGAGATGTGGGTTCAATAAAAGACACATTTTTATCTTCATGAGGACTTGGAGTGCTGCCTTCATTTGCTGATTTTTGTATTTATGTGGGCAGATGAGTGGACCATTCTGCCCGGGAGGCCAGGCACCCACCGGTGAGCATATATATATATATATATATATATATATATATATATATATATATATATATATATATATATATATATATATATATATATATATATATATATAGCGTTTCCCTTCGGGTCTTGGGGAATACTCGCTTTGCACGGGAATAACGCATACAGGTCCGATATCTCACACAAATCACCCATACGGTTTATTAATTGTCATAAACCGCGCACCGTAAGTCAGGTTGTACATCACCAGCTTACACATAGTCTGTTGCTTTAACTCATGTGGTTTTACAAAGCACTCAGTAAACACGCCTGTAACTCTGCAGCCACCAGGTGACTGCACAGTTCAACAACTGTGGTTTGTTAGCGCACAGTTTTTTTTACCCATACCAGGGGTTACCTCTCAGGAGCTCCTGCTCCACAGGTTGACTCCACATCAGTCCCAAGTCCGCCACACGGACTGTCCAGCTCGACGGTCTCTCAGTGCTTCCAGGACATCTCCACTGCCAGGAGACTCCAACACACAGACCACTCAGTGCCAAAACTCAACCATGTGCTATTCAGGAATCCTATTCCCCAGGATTTCCAACACAAGCTTCCAGGGCCTTGCACTTGGACCATTCGGGTCCACCCACAGGAACCCACATAAACCACATGAACCACATTACATACCTGTAACCACCCCCCTGGGTGGGAATGTGGGTGTGTGTGGCTAGTTTGACCATCCCATCTCTCATAACTAGCCCTGCCAGTTATCCCATTAGAACTACACCATTACTTGTGGGACTACAGGTCCCAGAACACAACATAACTTTAGACTGACAACGCAGAGTGTCCTCCTCTGCGACACAAATACTGGCCATCTATAATCCTGCCGGACTTTGTCTCATCGCCACAGTTATACATCCAAGCGCATCCTGCAGCGCACACACAGCACCCCCTGTCTGGCACATTGGTCACTGCACCATAATATATATATATATATATATATATATATATATATATATATATATATATATATATATATATATATATACACACACACACATACATACATACAGTGGGGCAAAAAAGTATTTAGTCAGTCAGCAATAGTGCAAGTTCCACCACTTAAAAAGATGAGAGGCGTCTGTAATTTACATCATAGGTAGACCTCAACTATGGTAGACAAACTGAGAAAAAAAAATCCAGAAAATCACATTGTCTGTTTTTTTAACATTTTATTTGCATATTATGGTGGAAAATAAGTATTTGGTCAGAAACAAAATTTCATCTCAATACTTTGTAATATATCCTTTGTTGGCAATGACAGAGGTCAAACGTTTTCTGTAAGTCTTCACAAGGTTGCCACACACTGTTGTTGGTATGTTGGCCCATTCCTCCATGCAGATCTCCTCTAGAGCAGTGATGTTTTTGGCTTTTCGCTTGGCAACACGGACTTTCAACTCCCTCCAAAGGTTTTCTATAGGGTTGAGATCTGGAGACTGGCTAGGCCACTCCAGGACCTTGAAATGCTTCTTACGAAGCCTCTCCTTCGTTGCCCTGGCGGTGTGCTTTGGATCATTGTCATGTTGAAAGACCCAGCCACGTTTCATCTTCAATGCCCTTGCTGATGGAAGGAGGTTTGCACTCAATATCTCACGATACATGGCCCCATTCATTCTTTCATGTACCCGGATCAGTCGTCCTGGCCCCTTTGCAGAGAAACAGCCCCAAAGCATGATGTTTCCACCACCTTGCTTTACAGTAGGTATGGTGTTTGATGGATGAAACTCAGTATTCTTTTTCCTCCAAACACGACAAGTTGTGTTTCTACCAAACAGTTCCAGTTTGGTTTCATCAGACCATAGGACATTCTCCCAAAACTCCTCTGGATCATCCAAATGCTCTCTAGCAAACTTCAGACGGGCCCGGACATGTACTGGCTTAAGCAGTGGGACACGTCTGGCACTGCAGGATCTGAGTCCATGGTGGCGTAGTGTGTTACTTATGGTAGGCCTTGTTACATTGGTCCCAGCTCTCTGCAATTCATTCACTAGGTCCCCCCGCGTGGTTCTGGGATTTTTGCTCACCGTTCTTGTGATCATTCTGACCCCACGGGGTTGGATTTTGCGTGGAGCCCCAGATCGAGGGAGATTATCAGTGGTCTTGTATATCTTCCATTTTCTAATTATTGCTCCCACTGTTGATTTTTTCACTCCAAGCTGGTTGGCTATTGCAGATTCAGTCTTCCCAGCCTGGTGCAGGGCTACAATTTTGTTTCTGGTGTCCTTTGACAGCTCTTTGGTCTTCACCATAGTGGAGTTTGGAGTCAGACTGTTTAAGGGTGTGCACAGGTGTCTTTTTATACTGATAACAAGTTTAAACAGGTGCCATTACTACAGGTAATGAGTGGAGGAAAGAGGAGACTCTTAACCCCTTCCCGACCCATGACGCCACGTAGGCGTCATGAAAGTCGGTGCCATTCCGACCCATGACGCCTATGCGGCGTCATGGAAAGATCGCGTCCCTGCAGATCGGGTGAAAGGGTTAACTCCCATTTCACCCGATCTGCAGGGACAGGGGGAGTGGTAGTTTAGCCCAGGGGGGGTGGCTTCACCCCCTCGTGGCTACGATCGCTCTGATTGGCTGTTGAAAGTGAAACTGCCAATCAGAGCGATTTGTAATATTTCACCCATTATAACGGGTGAAATATTACAATCCAGCCATGGCCGATGCTGAAATATCATCGGCCATGGCTGGAAATACTAGTGTGCCCCCACCCCACCCCTCCGATCGCCCCCCCAGCCTTCCGATCTGGCCGGTACACTGCTCCGGCTCCCCTCCGTCCAGTGCTCCGCTCCCCCCCGTGCTCTTGTCCGCTCCCCCCGTGCTCCAATCACCCCCCCGTGCTCCAATCACCCCCCGTGCTCCAATCACCCCCCCTGCACTCCGATCCACCCCCCCCGGTGCTCCGTTCCACCCCCCCGTGCTCCATTCCAGCCCCCCCGTGCTCCGTTCCATGCCCCCCGTGCTCCGTTCCACCCCTCCCGCACTCCGATTCCCCCCCGTGCTTCGATTCCCCCCCCCCGTGGTCCCCCCCCGTGGTCCCCCCCCACCCCATCATACTTACCGATCCAGCCGGGGTCCCGTCCGTCTTCTCCCTGGGCGCCGCCATCTTCCAAAATGGCGGGCGCATGCGCAGTGCGCCCGCCGAATCTGCCGGCCGGCAGATTCGTTCCAAAGTGCATTTTGATCACTGAGATATAATCTATCTCAGTGATCAAAATAAAAAAAATAATAAATGACCCCCCCCCTTTGTCACCCCCATAGGTAGGGACAATAAAAAAATAAAGAAATTTTTTTTTTTCCACTAATGTTAGAATAGGGTTAGGGTTAGGGTTAGGGCTAGGGGTAGGGTTAGGGTTAGGGGTAGGGTTAGGGTTAGGGTTAGGGCTAGGGGTAGGGGTAGGGTTAGGGTTAGGGCTAGGGTTAGGGTTTCGGTATGTGCACACGTATTCTGGTCCTCTGCGGATTTTTCCGCTGCGGATTTGATAAATCCGCAGTGCTAAACCGCTGCGGATTTATGGCGGATATACCGCGGTTTTTCTGCGCATTTCACTGCGGTTTTACAACTGCGATTTTCTATTTGAGCAGTTGTAAAACCGCTGCGGAATCCGCACAAAGAAGTGACATGCTGCGGAATGTAAACCGCTGCGTTTCCGTGCAGTTTTTCCGCAGCATGTGTACAGCGATTTTTGTTTCCCATAGGTCTACATTGAACTGTAAACTCATGGGAAACTGCTGCGGATCCGCAGCGTTTTCCGCAGCGTGTGCACATACCTTTAGAATTAGGCTATGTGCACACGGTGCGGATTTGGCTGCGGATTCGCAGCAGTGTTCCATCAGGTTTACAGTACCATGTAAACATATGGAAACCAAATCCGCTGTGCCCATGGTGCAGAAAATACCACGCGGAAACGCTGCGTTGTATTTTCCGCAGCATGTCAATTCTTTGTGCGGATTCCGCAGCGTTTTACACCTGTTCCTCAATAGGAATCCGCAGGTGAAATCCGCACAAAAAACACTGGAAATCCGCGGAAAATCCGCAGGTAAAACGCAGTGCCTTTTACCCGCGGATTTTTCAAAAATGGTGCGAAAATATCTCACACGAATCCGCAACGTGGGCACATAGCCTTAGGGTTAGGGTTGGAATTAGGGTTGTGGTTATGGTTAGGGGTGTGTTGGGGTTAGGGTTGTGGTTAGGGGTGTGTTGCGGTTAGGGTTGTGTTTAGGGTTATGGCTACAGTTGGGATTAGGGTTAGGGGTGTGTTGGGGTTAGTGTTGGAGGTAGAATTGAGGGGTTACCACTGTTTAGGCACATCAGGGGTCTCCAAACGCAACATGGCGCCACCATTGATTCCAGCCAATCTCGTATTCAAAAAGTCAAATGGTGCTCCCTCACTTCCGAGCTCTGACGTGTGCCCAAACAGTGGTTTACCCCCACATATGGGGTACCAGCATACTCAGGACAAACTGCGCAACAATTACTGGGGTCCAATTTCTCCTGTTACCCTTGTGAATAAAAAAAAATGCTTGCTAAAACATAATTTTTGAGGAAAGAAAAATGATTTTTTATTTTCACGGCTCTGCGTTGTAAACGTCTGTGAAGCACTTGGGGGTTCAAAGTGCTCACCACATATCTAGATAAGTTCCTTGGGGGGTCTAATTTCTAAAATGGGGTCACTTGTGGGAGTTTCTACTGTTTAGGCACACCAGGGGCTCTGCAAACGCAACGTGACACCCGCAGACCATTCCATCAAAGTCTGCATTTCAAAAGTCACTACTTCCCTTCTGAGCCCCGACGTGTGCCCAAACAGTGGTTTACCTCCACTCATGGGGTATCAGCGTACTCAGGAGAAACTGGACAACAACTTTTGGGGTCCAATTTCTCCTGTAACCCTTGGGAAAATAAAAAATTCTGGGCTAAATAATTATTTTTGAGGAAAGAAAACGTATTTATTATTTTCACGGCTCTGCATTATAAACTTCTATGAAGCACTTGGGGGTTCAAAGTGCTCACCACACATCTAGATAAGTTCCTTTCGGGGTCTAGTTTCCAAAATGGGGTCACTTGTGGGGGGTTTCTACTGTTTAGGCACATCAGGGGCTCTGCAAACGCAACGTGACGCCCGCAGAGCATTCCATCAAAGTCTGCATTTCAAAACGTCACTACTTCAATTCCAAACCCCGGCATGTGCCCAAACAGTAGTTTACCCCCACATATGGGGTATCACCATACTCAGGAGAAACTGGACAACAAATATTGGGGTCAAATTTCTCCTGTTACCCTTGGGAAAATTAAAAAATTCTGGGCTAAATAATTATTTTTGAGGAAAGAAAACGTATTTATTATTTTCACGGCTCTGCATTATGAACTTCTATGAAGCGCTTGGGGGTTCAAAGTGCTCACCACACATCTAGATAAGTTCCTTTCGGGGTCTAGTTTCCAAAATGCGGTCACTTGTGGGGGGTTTCTACTGGTAAGCCACATCAGGGACTCTGCAAACGCAACGTGACGCCCACAGAGCATTCCATCAAAGTCTGCATTTCAAAACGTCACTACTTCACTTCCGAGCCTCGGCATGTGCCCAAACAGTGGTTTACCCCCACATATGGGGTATCAGCGTACTCAGGAGAAACTGGACAACAACTTTTGGGGTCCAGTTTCTTCTGTAACCCTTGGGAAAATAAAAAATTCTGGGCTAAATAATTATTTTTGAGGAAAGAAAACGTATTTATTATTTTCACGGCTCTGCATTATAAACTTCTATGAAGCACTTGGGGGTTCAAAGTGCTCACCACACATCTAGATAAGTTCCTTTGGGGGTCTAGTTTCCAAAATGGGGTCACTTGTGGGGGGTTTCTACTGTTAAGCCACATCAGGGGCTCTGCAAACGCAACGTGACGCCCACAGAGCATTCCATCAAAGTCTGCATTTCAAAACGTCACTACTTCAGTTCCGAGCCCCGGCATGTGCCCAAACAGTGATTTACCCCCACATATGGGGTATCAGCGTACTCAGAAGAAACTGGACAACAACTTTTGGGGTCAAATTTCTCCTGTTACCCTTGGGAAAATAAAAAATTGCAGGCTAAAAGATCATTTTTGAGAAAATAATTTTTTTTTTTTATTTTCATGGCTCTGCGTTATAAACTTCTGTGAAGCACTTGGGGGTTCAAAGTCCTCACCACACATCTAGATTAGTTCCTTTGGGGGTCTAGTTTCCAAAATGGTGTCATTTCTGGGGGATCTCCAATGTTTAGGCACACAGGGGCTCTCCAAACGTGACATGGTGTCCGCTAATGATTGGAGCTAATTTTCCATTTAAAAAGCCAAATGGCGTGCCATCCCTTCCGAGCCCTGCCGTGCGCCCAAACAGTGGTTTACCCCCACATATTGGGTATCTGCGTACTCAGGACAAACAGGACAACAATATTTGGGGTCCAATTTCTCCTATTATCCTTGGCAAAATAGGAAATTCCAGGCTAAAAAATCATTTTTGAGGAAAGAAAAATTATTTTTTATTTTCATGGCTCTGCGTTATAAACTTCTGTGAAGCACCTGGGGGTTTAAAGTGCTCAATATGCATCTAGATAAGTTCCTTGGGGGGTCTAGTTTCCAAAATGGGGTCACTTGTGGGGGAGCTCCAATGTTTAGGCACACAGGGGCTCTCCAAACGCGACATGGTGTCCGCTAACAATTGGAGCTAATTTTCCATTCAAAAAGTCAAATGGCGCGCCTTCCCTTCCGAGCCCTGCCGCGTGCCCAAACAGTGGTTTACCCCCACATATGAGGTATCGACGTACTCGGGAGAAATTGCCCAACAAATTTTATGATCCATTTTACCCTACTGCCCATGTGAAAATGAAAAAATTGAGGCGAAAAGAATTTTTTTGTGAAAAAAAAGTACTTTTTCATTTTTACAGATCAATTTGTGAAGCACCTGAGGGTTTAATGTGCTCACTAGGCATCTAAATAAGTTCCTTGGGGGGGTCTAGTTTCCAAAATGGGGTCACTTGTGGGGGAGCGCCAATGTTTAGGCACACAGGAGCTCTCCAAACGCGACATGGTGTCCGCTAACGATGGAAATAATTTTTCATTCAAAAAGTCAAATGGCGCTCCTTCCCTTCCGAGCCTTACCATGTGCCCAAACAGTGGTTTACCCCCACATGTGAGGTATTGGTGTACTCAGGAGAAATTGCCCAACACATTTTAGGATCCATTTTATCCTGTTGCCCATGTGAAAATGAAAAAATTGAGGCTAAAAGAATTTTTTTGTGAAAAAAAAGTACTTTTTCATTTTTACGGATCAATATGTGAAGCACCTGGGGGTTCAAAGTGCTCACTATGCATCTAGATAAGTTCCTTGGGGCGTCTAGTTTCCAAAATGGGGTCACTTGTGGGGGAGCTCCAATTTTTAGGCACACGGGGGCTCTCCAAACGTGACATGGTGTCCGCTAAAGAGTGGAGCCAATTTTTGATTCAAAAAGTCAAATGGCGCTCCTTCCCTTCCAAGCCCTGCCGTGCGCCCAAACAGTGGTTTACCCCCACATATGAGGTATCAGCGTACTCAGGACAAATTGGACAACAACTTTCGTGGTTCAGTTTCTCCTTTTACCATTGGGAAAATAAAAAAATTGTTGCTAAAAGATAATTTTTGTGACTAAAAAGTTAAATGTTCATTTTTTCCTTCCATGTTGCTTCTGCTGCTGTGAAGCACCTGAAGGGTTAATAAACTTCTTGAATGTGGTTTTGAGTACCTTGAGGGGTGCAGTTTTTAGAATGGTGTCACTTTTGGGTATTTTCAGCCATATAGACCCCTCAAACTGACTTCAAATGTGAGGTGGTCCCTAAAAAAAATGGTTTTGTAAATTTCGTTGTAAAAATGACAAATCGCTGGTCAAATTTTAACCCTTATAACTTCCTAACAAAAAAAAATTTTGTTTCCAAAATTGTGCTGATGTAAAGTAAACATGTGGGAAATGTTATTTATTAACTATTTTGTGTCACATATCTCTCTGGTTTAACAGAATAAAAATTCAAAATGTGAAAATTGCGAAATTTTCAAAATTTTCGCCAAATTTCCGTTTTTATCACAAATAAACGCAGAATTTATTGACCTAAATTTACCACTAACATGAAGCCCAATATGTCACGAAAAAACAATCTCAGAACCGCTAGGATCCGTTGAAGCGTTCCTGAGTTATTACCTCATAAAGGGACACTGGTCAGAATTGCAAAAAACGGCAAGGTCTTTAAGGTCAAAATAGGCTGGGTCATGAAGGGGTTAAAGAAGAAGTTACAGGTCTGTGAGAGCCAGAAATCTTGATTGTTTGTTTCTGACCAAATACTTATTTTCCACCATAATATGCAAATAAGATGTTAAAAAAAACAGACAGTGATTTTCTGGATTTTTTTTTCTCAGTTTGTCTCCCATAGTTGAGGTCTACCTATGATGTAAATTACAGACGCCTCTCATCTTTTTAAGTGGTGGAACTTGCACTATTGCTGACTGACTAAATACTTTTTTGCTCCACTGTATATATGTGTGTATGTATATATGTATTGTTGTGTCTAAATGATTTATGAAATTGTTTTTTTTTTTTATTTGGGTTATTTAAGCTCTGCAAGCAATGTTTTTTTTGTTATTTTGACCATTTCTCATTTTCTGAAAATAAATACAAAATTTATTGCTTGGAAATTCGAGACATGTTGTCAGAAGTTTATAGAATAAAAGAACAATTTTACATTTTACTCAAAAATATACGGTACCTATAAAGAGAAAAATCAGACAGACTGAACATTTTGCAGTGGTCTATTCTTAATTTTTGCCAGAGCTGTACAGGTCCTTCTCAAAAAATTAGCATATAGTGTTAAATTTCATTATTTACCATAATGTAATGATTACAATTAAACTTTCATATATTATAGATTCATTATCCACCAACTGAAATTTGTCAGGTCTTTTATTGTTTTAATACTGATGATTTTGGCATACAACTCCTGATAACCTAAAAAACCTGTCTCAATAAATTAGCATATTTCACCCATCCAATCAAATAAGTGTTTTTTAATAACAAACAAAAAAACCATCAAATAATAATGTTCAGTTATGCACTCAATACTTGGTCGGGAATCCTTTGGCAGAAATGACTGCTTCAATGCGGCGTGGCATGGAGGCAATCAGCCTGTGACACTGCTGAGATGTTATGGAGGCCCAGGATGCTTCAATAGCGGCCTTAAGCTCATCCAGAGTGTTGGGTCTTGCGTCTCTCAACTTTCTCTTCACAATATCCCACAGATTCTCTATGGGGTTCAGGTCAGGAGAGTTGGCAGGCCAATTGAGCACAGTAATACCATGGTCAGTAAACCATTTACCAGTGGTTTTGGCACTGTGAGCAGGTGCCAGGTCGTGCTGAAAAATGAAATCTTCATCTCTATAAAGCATTTCAGCCGATGGAAGCATGAAGTGCTCCAAAATCTCCTGATAGCTAGCTGCATTGACCCTGCCCTTGATGAAACACAGTGGACCAACACCAGCAGCTGACATGGCACCCCACACCATCACTGACTGTGGGTACTTGACACTGGACTTCAGGCATTTTGGCATTTCCTTCTCCCCAGTCTTCCTCCAGACTCTGGCACCTTGATTTCATCAGAAAAAGTACTTGGGACCACTTAGCAACAGTCCAGTGCTGCTTCTCTGTAGCCCAGGTCAGGCGCCTCTGCCGCTGTTTATGTTTCAAAAGTGGCTTTACCTGGGGAATGCGGCACCTGTAGCCCATTTCCTGCACACGCCTGTGCACGGTGGCTCTGGATGTCTCCACACCAGACTCAGTCCACTGCTTCCTCAGGTTCCCCAAGGTCTGGAATCGGTCCTTCTCCACAATCTTCCTCAGGGTCCGGTCTCCTCTTCTCGTTGTACAGCGTTTTCTGCCACATTGTTTCCTTCCAACAGACTTACCATTGAGGTGCCTTGATACAGCACTCTGGGAACAGCCTATTTGTTGAGAAATTTCTTTCTGGGTCTTACCCTCTTGCTTGAGGGTGTCAATGATGGCCTTCTTGACATCTGTCAGGTCGCTAGTCTTACCCATGATGGGGGTTTTGAGTAATGAACCAGGCAGGGAGTTTATAAAAGCCTCAGGTATCTTTTGCATGTGTTTAGAGTTAATTAGTTGATTCAGAAGATTAGGGTAATAGGTCGTTTAGAGAACCTTTTCTTGATATGCTAATTTATTGAGACAGGTTTTTTGGGTTATCAGGAGTTGTATGCCAAAATCATCAGTATTAAAACAATAAAAGACCTGACAAATTTCAGTTGGTGGATAATGAATCTATAATATATGAAAGTTTAATTGTAATCATTACATTATGGTAAATAATGAAATTTAACACTCTATGCTAATTTTTTGAGAAGGACCTGTATATGTGTATACATGTCATCGATGTGGAGACTATACTGATGGATATTAGCATAAACTGATAATGTCACAAATTGCTGATATTTCCTGGAATCATTACTATTTAAATGTGACACTTGATTACCGTATATACTCGAGTATAAGCCGAGATTTTCAGCCCATTTTTTTGGGCTGAAAGTCCCCCTCTCGGCTTATACTCGAGTCATATACCCGGGTGTCAGCAGGGGAGGGGGAGCGGGGGCTGTGTAATCATACTTACCTGCTCCCAGCGCGGTCCCTGCAGTCCCTGGCTTCTCCGGCGCTGCAGATTCTTCCTGCACTGAGCTGTCACATGGCACCGCTCATTACAGAAATGAATAGGCAGCTCCACCCCCATAGGGGAGGAGCCGCATATTCATTGCTGTAAATGATCGGTGCCATGTGACCGCTCAATTACAGGAAGAAGCTGCAGCGCTGGAGAAGCCAGGGACTGCAGGGACCGCGCCGCAGCAGGTAAGGGGAGCGCAGCGCTATAATTACCTGCTCCTCGCTCCGGCTCCGTCTGCAGCGTCCTCTAGCAATGACGCTCAGGTTAGAGGGCGCTGTGACGTAGTCAGTGCGCGCCCTCTGCTGAGCGTCAGTGCTGGAGACGGAGCCGCAGAGGAGCAGGTAATTATTGAAAGCGCCGGCGTCCTGAGAAGAGAGGTGAGTATGTGATTTTTTTTTTTTTTTTTTATGGCAGCACCAGCAGCATTCTAAGGAGCACCTATGGGGCCATAAAGGTGCAGAGCATATATGGGGCACAGCATTCTAAGGAGCACCTATGGGGCCATAAAGGTGCAGAGCATATATGGGGCACAGCATTATAAGGAGCACCTATGGGGCCATAAAGGTGCAGAGCATATATGGGGCACAGCATTATAAGGAACACCTATGGGGCCATAAAGGTGCAGAGCATATATGGGGCACAGCATTATAAGGAGCACCTATGGGGCCATAAAGGTGCAGAGCATATATGGGGCACAGCATTATAAGGAGCACCTATGGGGCCATAAAGGTGCAGAGCATAAATGGGGCACAGCATTATAAGGAGCACCTATGGGGCCATAAAGGTGCAGAGCATATATGGGGCACAGCATTCTAAGGAGCACCAATGGGGCCATAAAGGTGCAGAGCATATATGGGGCACAGCATTATAAGGAGCACCTATGGGGCCATAAAGGTGCAGAGCATATATGGGGCACAGCATTATAAGGAACACCTATGGGGCCATAAAGGTGCAGAGCATATATGGGGCACAGCATTATAAGGAGCACCTATGGGGCCATAAAGGTGCAGAGCATATATGGGGCACAGCATTATAAGGAGCACCTATGGGGCCATAAAGGTGCAGAGCATAAATGGGGCACAGCATTATAAGGAGCACCTATGGGGCCATAAAGGTGCAGAGCATATATGGGGCACAGCATTATAAGGAACACCTATGGGGCCATAAAGGTGCAGAGCATAAATGGGGCACAGCATTATAAGGAGCACCTATGGGGCCATAAAGGTGCAGAGCATATATGGTGCACAGCATTATAAGGAGCACCTATGGGGCCATAAAGGTGCAGAGTATATATGGGGCACACCATTATAAGGAACACCTATGGGGCCATAAAGGTGCAGAGCATAAATGGGGCACAGCATTATAAGGAGCACCTATGGGGCCATAAAGGTGCAGAGCATATATGGGGCACAGCATTCTAAGGAGCACCTATGGGGCCATAAAGGTGCAGAGCATAAATGGGGCACAGCATTATAAGGAGCACCTATGGGGCCATAAAGGTGCAGAGCATATATGGGGCACAGCATTATAAGGAGCACCTATGGGGCCATAAAGGTGCAGAGCATAAATGGGGCACAGCATTATAAGGAGCACCTATGGGGCCATAAAGGTGCAGAGCATATATGGGGCACAGCATTATAAGGAGCACCTATGGGGCCATAAAGGTGCAGAGCATATATGGGGCACAGCATTATAAGGAGCACCTATGGGGCCATAAAGGTGCAGAGCATAAATGGGGCACAGCATTATAAGGAGCACCTATGGGCCCATAAAGGTGCAGAGCATATATGGCACAGCATTATAAGGAGCATCTATGGGGCCATAAAGGTGCAGAGCATATATGGGGCACAGCATTATAAGGAGCACCTATGGGGCCATAAAGGTGCAGAGCATATATGGCACAGCATTATAAGGAGCATCTATGGGGCCATAAAGGTGCAGAGCATATATGGGGCACAGCATTATAAGGAGCACCTATGGGGCCATAAAGGTGCAGAGCATATATGGGGCACAGCATTATAAGGAACACCTATGGGGCCATAAAGGTGCAGAGCATAAATGGGGCACAGCATTATAAGGAGCACCTATGGGGCCATAAAGGTGCAGAGCATATATGGGGCACAGCATTATAAGGAGCACCTATGGGGCCATAAAGGTGCAGAGCATATATGGGGCACAGCATTATAAGGAGCACCTATGGGGCCATAAAGGTGCAGAGCATATATGGCACAGCATTATAAGGAGCATCTATGGGGCCATAATCAACGGTGCAGAGCATTCTATATAGCACAGTTGTATATGGAGCATCTATGGGGCACAGCATTATAAGGAGCACCTATGGGGCCATAAAGGTGCAGAGCATATATGGCACAGCATTATAAGGAGCATCTATGGGGCCATAATCAACGGTGCAGAGCATTCTATATAGCACAGTTGTATATGGAGCATCTATGGGGCAATAATGAACGGTATGGAGCATCTATTTTTATTTTTGAAATTCACCGGTAAATGCTGCATTTTCTACCCTAGGCTTATACTCGAGTCAATAAGTTTTCCCAGTTTTTGTGGCAAAATTAGGGGGGTCGGCTTATACTCGGGTCGGCTTATACTCGAGTATATACGGTACTTGTTTAAGTTGTTGACAGCTTGGGATGGGTTGCAGCGCTTCCTAATACTTTATTGCGTTTATGCCGTTATAAAGAGAAGTTGCATTGAACCTGTGAATGTCAGGACTTGTTGAATTCTTCTCTCTGATTACACGAGCGCCATCGAAACAGCGGAGTGATATATTCACTTATTGCTACCTGACTACGTATTTGATTTCAACAATGTTTATCACTATATAAGTGTATTTTATGCTGAGGAAAGGACTGTTCGGACCACAAAAAACTTTCATTGTGTTTCAATTTTTCTACAGTAAAAAGGTGTAACTGTTGTTAACCATTGATCCAGTGCCTCAGAGCGGAAGAGATTATCCTATTTTCACTTGGAATACTTTGCATTTAAAGGGACTCTTATCAGCAGGATGAACCCACTTAAGCCGTGTTTATGGGTATGCAGATCTTAGAAAGGTGAAAAAAATTATACTTTGATATTTGCGATCTGGTGTCTTATTCCAGAGAAACCTATGTTTTTCTTTTATGTAAATGTGCCGTTCAGGACACTGGACCTGACATCGATCTCCCCAAGAAACTGCCTCCAGAGCTTATTTTAAATTAAAGGGGTTGTTTACATTGTTTAAACGTGTACATCAGCACAGGAGACCGTCAGTCATTACATGTCTCACACTGGTAACACCCCCTTTAATTTAAAATAATCTTTGAAAACAGATTCTCGGGGAGATCCATGCCTGCCCATAAATCTGAACAGCTCATTTACATGTAAGAAAAACTGATTTCTCTCAAATAATACATCGGATCTCCGATGTCAGCGTATTATTTTATTAGCTTAGGAGGGTTGATCCTACTGATAGACTCCCTTTAAAAAATGTGGGCACTTTTTTTGAATATTTAATTTTGCTTAGAATAAGGCATTTACAGCCTTTGGGTATCACAGTACATAGCAGAACGAGTTAACAGTCAAAGCCATCAGTGGAACGTTCTGATGACAGTTTGCGCCTATACTTTCAGAAAATAAAATGGACTAGAATAAACCGTGTTTAATTAAATCAAGGGAACTCCTAGATCCTGGGAGCCATAGTGGTTGGACAGTAGGGATGGCATATTCTAGTGATTTGCCAGTACTTTATAAAATGGAAATATACCTTGAAGTTTCAATTTAGGTGATCATGTTACAATAGAAGTTGTTTTCTAATACACATGTTGTACATATATAAAGAAAGTTTTGCTCGTTCTATTTTACGAACACTGAACCATTTTCTGCTTTTCTTTTGAAGCTTAATAGGCAGCAGCTACAAACAATACGAGAGAGATTCCAAGCTTTCCTTAAAGGTGACACGCAAATAGTGGCTGATGAAGCTTTTATCAATGCTGTTCGGAGTTACTATGAGGTAAGCATTCCAATGTCTAATATAGTCGTCATACTGAACACTGACATTTCTGCTTAAAGGGGGTTTTCCAAGATGAGAAAAATTAGACATGGCATAAAATAAAAGGGCTTTTACTCAGCTGTTAAAGAGAATCTGTCAGCTGTTTTTTTTTTCTATTTAATCTGAAACCAGTATAATGTAGGTCATGAAAGCCTGATTCCAGGGATGTGCACTTATTAGGTTGTGTGTACTTTCTATACAATTAGTGTTTTATCAGCAGGACTGGCTTGTGCGAGAGGACTAGGTCTCATGTGCAAGCCAGTCCAGCTAATCTGGGTAACCCCACCCCTCCCACTGGTTGGCAGCTTTCTGCCAATACACAGTGGACACCTGGAAGATGCCAATCGGATGTGAGTGGGGTTATACACAGCTCAGCATTCTGACCATTACTATATCTGCAACAGAGAAAACAAGGATTCAAACAAAGCTACACCAAGCAGTCCTGTAAGTGACACATTGGTGGAATCGGAATCTCTGCCGCTACATCATGCTGCACTCAGATTACAAAGCAAAAACTGCTGTCAAATTCCTTTTAAATAGCCTGTGTTTTAGCACGACATGTCCAAACCTATATATACCGAGCTGCAATGATGACGCCCTCAACTATGTACTTGGTAAATTCTACCCTCAATGGTGTAGTCATTTTGAAAATTTTAGGACATCATTGCTTCTCTGTTGTGAATACAATGGTTTATTTGTTTTATGGTATTATTCATAGCTTTCAACTATACATACATTCTCATCTAGGCAATACTGTACAGAAAGAAGAAGCTCCAAAACTTCTGTATCACTTCATTATATTTTAAGCACCTCATGTTGCTTTTTTTGCTTTTTACTTCTCACCTGGCATAAGTCTATATATATTACAATTGTGAAGAACGTGCAGAAAAGTGAAATGAATGTGCTTAGGAGGCCCTCAATGTGGAACACTCCAGTGCATTGTGAAAGGCAAGCTACAGAAAAGCATTGTAGAAAGCAAACATACACACACAATTTATTCAGCGTTGAGCTTTTCATTCCATTTTGAAGTTGGTTGAAATGAAGTATGCAGCGTCAGGCTCATTTGCACAATGTGCATGCACCCAGTTCAGCTGGAAGAGAAGCCCGGACATAACTTCAGCACTAGAATATAACTGCGTAACTACATGCTGGTGGTACAATGGGCTAAAATGTTGTCACACTTTCACCTTTACTTGGAAAAGTTTTAAAAAGCAGCTAAAGTTTTATTTTTCAACTAAATAGAGTCAGCATCTGTGTCTCCACTAAAGGCTCCTTCACTCTGAAGTGATTTTTCTTATACCCTAATAGTCAGACTGTTATCAGAGTCTTGCTTGTGTTACAATTTTCAAACTCTGATGCTAAAAAGTATCTGCAAACGGCATCTTTTTCAGGCAGATTCTGCAAAAGCATCCCATAAAATGAACATAGTGAGCAGTAATGTCAGAAAGACATTGCTGTGTACATGTTATGCCTTGGGTCACTTCTTTGAACTTCTTATGGGTTCAGAGACCTTGAAGTAGTTAAAAGTACCGGTAACCTCAATCTGCAGGCAGCCACCCATGAGGGGCCACTTGCTCTCTATATGTGACAGTATAGAGTCGGAACTGACACAAGGCTGCCGGAGAAGTGACCTCTGGAAAACAACCGTTGGCTTCAGCTGGGAAAGCTTGATGTCTTAATTGACATATGTGCACGTACCCTTCCAGAAGCTTGAAAAACCTTTTTTTATTTTAGAAAAACTAATGAAACGGTGACCAGGCAGTCCATGAAAAATTGACAGCCCAAAGATGGCATCTAAGTGCTGCCTGATTTTTATCACGGATCCATAGACCAATATTGGCAAGTTTGATGCGTGGACCACCCCATAAAAAACAGAGAGCGCTCGTAGGAGAAAAAATGACATCTGAAGGAGCCTTAACTGTGGGGATATGCCGACTTCAGGAGATTGTTTTGATAAGCACAACACCCAAAGGTGGGGACAGGTGTTGACCCTTAGACTGCCAATATCCGCACTCCAAATGAGTACGTTCTGATAGCCATGCAGCTGAAATGAAGCAAATAAACTGGGAAACCAACAGGGATTTGGAAGCCACTTAAATGTAATTTTTTTTTTTTACAGGAAACATGACAAATTTTGTAATAAAGTGATTTACTTCCTTGGTTTCAAAGTTTTGACGCTGGCCAAAGTTTGTTACAAAAAAAGTTTATTAAAAAGGTTTATTTAAAAAGTGTATTACTGTCATAGGTGTCAGTAATGTTGCCTCCAAGCTGTGAGATGGTTGTGAGATGTTGCAAACCATTACAACATGGAACACACACATTATACAAAAAAGAAAAAAAAGAGCATGAACCGCACATCCCAAAATCATACGTTGATCTAAAGCCGCTAGGCAAAAATTAATATAACTGAATATGAGGTTTTCAGTTTAACATTCTTTCTCTTTTTTTTTCTCTCTTTTTTTTTTCTTCTTTTTTTTTCTTTTTTGCAAAACACACATTATACATCCAGTAAGCTGTAGAACCTAGCCAAATGGCTCTGTAATCACGTTTACTCCTGAAGTGAAATATGGCAGCCAAGCAATGTGACCACCGTTCAAAATCTGTTCTAGATCTAATGTGTTCACTATTGTCACAGGTTTTCTTGAAAAGTGATCGAGTGGCCAGAATGGTGCACAGCGGAGGATGCTCTTCAAATGACTTCAGGGACATTTTCAAAAAGAACATTGAAAAACGAGTAAGAAGTTTACCGGAGATTGATGGTTTAAGCAAAGAAACTGTTTTAAGTTCATGGATTGCGAAGTATGATGCCATTTACAGAGGGGAGGAAGATCTACGCAAACAGCCAAACAGGATGGCTCTCAGTGCCGTGTCAGAACTTATACTTAGCAAAGAACAACTTTATGAAATGTTTCAACAGATACTGGGAATAAAAAAATTGGAGCATCAGTTACTGTACAACGCTTGCCAGGTAGGTTTATGCTGCTTTTTTTATACTTGTCGTTACCCTTCCAGTCTACAATCTGCAAATGTATGCACAAACATCGATATCAGCATGACATGGCCATAGAAAAAAATAACTGGTACCAAAAAGTGGAAAACAATTCTCTATAAGGCCTGTCAATCATCTTAGTTTTGTGCAGTGCAGTACTTATCACATCCTATACCGGATGCATTATGAAATCTGTGCTCTTCTGAATGAGGAGTCTGACTTCAGGTGACACTTTGGATATTTGGAAGTTAATTAAAAAAAAATCCTTTCTGTAATCCAGAAATCTGCATTATGTCAAGAACCAAACACGTCATAGTTAAATCATCTATAGTGATATTTCACTATACTGAGAAACATCCTTTTTATTTAATCATTTTTAAAATTGTTAGTATTTGTATGTGCTACTTAGCTGGCCATGATGCAAAAAATATTATTTTTACAGATGCCCTTACTGAAAAGTAAGTATTATCATTTAATGATTGACGATAAAAATGTAAAAATATATGATCATTGACAGGAGCACTGCTCCATCAGGTCCTGGCTGTAATGCACAGCCATCAACTGCAGGGCATGGGGTGGGCTCCATACACCCGCTTCTGACATGCACCGTACATACACGGTGGATGTGATGAAAGGGTTAATTTACACTGTTATACAAGCGGACTAGTTAACATTGTAACAGTGTTGTATCTTCAATGGGTGCTTAGAATGGCATGCACCCCTCCTCCTTTGTAACACACACAGCAAATGCTGCTGTCAGATTAACATCAGCATTTAGCAGGTTAACACCATCACTTAGAACTCAGCTCCAGTCATGGCTGTTAGGGGCAGATGTTGGCTGAATCGTACAACAATTATCTGCCAACAATAAAGCAGGCTCAATTTCTGAGACTGCTTTAGGCTACTTGACATAATAGTATGTCGTATGTAAGGAGAAGGTGAAAAGTGTTTGCCTGCCTGAGAATGAAAGTCTGCGACATACACTCTGTCTGGATTCCCCCGAATTCCTCATGTGGGATTACAATAATGTAATTTTCATAGCTGTTGTGTTCTTGTGCTAGCTTCTTTGAATATTGAGAATGAAAGTAGTGGTTCAATCTTATGTTTCCTTCTTTGCATCTTGACTTTTTGCTTTATCCTGCCTGTTTTTTTTTCTATCCTCTTATTTATTCCATGGTGCATTTGTCACTAGATGGACATACTGCCCACGTTCTCCCTAAAGACATTTGTATTGTTTTAATGAGTATTGTGACATTTGTTATGAGTGATGGCGTTTTAGTTTGAACAACAGTAGGGAGAGGTCGGTTAAACCTAAGGCCTGAGTAGTCAGCAGAGCCACGTGACGTGGGTGTCATGACATGAGTGGGGACAGAAACATTGGATTGTGAGATCCGGAGTAGAGACGAGGAAGAGTGACAGAAAGAGAGTGATGCATAGTAAATGGATCATGGCACAGTACGCCCACCCTAACAACCCTCGAGTATGCTAGTCAGTAACGTACCAGGGTGCAACAGGGAATGTGAGATGAAACCCCTCCTCCCATGTAAAGCGCCATGGAATAAATGGCGCTATAACAATAAATAATAAATACCGTAATAATAATGAAGAGTCCCCCTGTGCGATAGTTCCAAGGCGTGAGCAAGGAAAGAAGTTATGTAACAGCCATAGTGGCCAAGTAGCTCCCATGAAGTAAAAAAGATGCTGAACCGTGGGTTGAAGCATCGTACTCTCTCTTACAGGACTGTAGTACCATTATTGGGGACTGGAGAGACTCCTGAAGTACTGTGCAAGGTGGCGGTGAAGTTAGAGATGCTAGCTGAGGCCGAGGCTTGTGAGCTGAGAGAAGGAAAGGAGAAAATGTGTGTGAAGATGCTCCATATTCTAAAAGAAACATTTTGTAAAGTTATGCACCTGCTATCTAATGTACATTGTTTTTGCCAAGTTTACTGTTAAGTAAAAACTATTTGTTGGCTGGTGGTCTCCCTCATTGAACCTTTCAACATCTGGTTCTGGCCAGCCTAAATCACTGGCATCATGCGGTCTGAAAGGTCTTGATGCACTCATAGACTAACTCCACACACTAGACGTGTGGAGTCCATATACACCACGGTGGACGTGGTGTATATGGACTTTTCAAAAGCTTTTGATAGGGTGCCACACAAAAGGTTAATACATAAAATGAGAACAATGGAGATGGGGGAAAATATGTGTAAGTGGGTTAAGAGCTGGCTCAGGGATAGGAAACAAAGGGTGGTTATTGATGGAGCACACTCGGACTGGGTCGCGGTTCGCAGTGGGGTACCACAGGGGTCAGTATTGGACTCTCTTTTTAACATATTTATTAATGACCTTGTAGGGGGCATACAGAGTAGTATTTCAATATTTGCAGATGACACTAAACTCTGCAGAGTAATCAATACAGAGGAGGACAATTTAATATTTCAGGATGATTTATGTAAACTAGAAGCTTGGGCTGATAAATGGCAAATGAGCTTTAATGGGGATAAATGTAAGGTCATGCACTTGGGTAGAAGAAATAAGATGTATAATTATGTGCTTAATTGTAAAACTCTGGGCAAAACCGTCACTGAAAAAAACCTGGGTTTATTGGTGGACGACAAACTCACATTTAGTGGCCAGTGTCAGGCAGCTGCTGCAAAGGCAAATAAAATAATGGGATGCATTAAAAGAAGCATAGATGCTCATGAGGAGAACATAATTTTACCTCTATACAAGTCACCAGTTCGACCACACTTAGAATACTGTGTACAGTTCTGGTCTCCGGTGTATAAGAAAGACATAGCTGAACTGGAGCGGGTGCAAAGAAGAGCGACCAAGGTTATTAGAGCACTGGGGGTCTGCAATACCAAGGCGCAGGTAAGGCTAGTTTCACATTTGCGTTAGAATCCGCAGCGTTTAATCTGCATCTGCAAGTGCAGGAAAAATGCATATAAACACGTACAAACGCGGCGTTCACTCATGCGGTTAAAAAAATGCCGCGTTTGTTTGTGGTTATATGTGTTTTTTCCTGCGTTTGCGTTCTTGGTGCTGTAGCGTGGCTAAAGGTCATGTGATTAATGGACGGTATGTATCGCAGAAGTGGGTGGCCCTGTGATGGAAGCCTGGGTATGTTTTGCTCAAGCAGATCTACTGCTGAGGGATTTGTTTACATTGGGAAGGCTTCCAGGTGATTGGAGAGATGGGTGGGTTCAGTCACCTACAAACCCACCCTAAGAGGCGTGTTTGAATACCTAAGATGGTTTTGTGTTGAAGGACCTGTGGTGATGTCACACTCACCTGACTGGCCATGTGACAGGTATCTGGGTGTGGTTACACTTATGTAAAGAGGTGTGTGTAGCCCATGTGGAGAGTGTGTTTGGGAGTCTGCAAGAGTGGACAGACTTCCATGTGTCCTGGCTGGACAAGGCAGAGTGGCCTGTGTGTTGGACGGTTCCAAGTGGGGACAGACGTCCTGAACAGCACACAGAGACCATATTTAGGCTGGAGAGCCTATGTGCTGGACATGGCACAGCCTATATGCCTACAGGTCTGAGAGAGAGCGGAGCTCTAATATGGACACTGAGGACTTTTCCGTCTGATGTAAGACTGTTTACCCTTGTGTTGCTGACTTAAATGGTTTATGGAGTGAATAAACCTACATGAACGCTGAAGAGAATGTGCCTCCTGTTTCCTCCTATGCATCCGAGCGAGTACAATCCCTACAGTGCGTATGGTGACAAATTTTACAGGAGAAAAATCTAGATAACCAGACACCGCAAATGTGACTACAGAGGGCGTGTATTATGGGATATCTTTATATAGACCCTTGAACAGCTGAAATCTTCATATTTTGCTCCTGTATCCTGTGTCATGATCTTCGCATGGAGAGCTTTTATTTCAACCTGGATTTAAGCATCAAGCTGTTTCTTGCCTGTGCGTTTGCTTGGGAGCAAGACAGAAATCGCGAAAGATGGAGAAGGAGATGTCGTAGGCGTTTTTGGAGACACCCCATTATTGAATTACGTGAGAGACGTGGAGCCTATGACACGATGTATGGCGAGCTTAATGCCAACCCGGACAAATTCCCAGAATATCGCAAGACTTGTTCCGGGATTTGCTTGCTCGTGTCCAAGGAGCCATACGGAGACAGGACACCCAGCTCTGTAGAGCAATTCCACAAGAGGAACATCTGCTGGTTACATTAAGGTACGTAACAAATCTAATCCAATGGCTGTGCAAATTTTGGATGTTCTGACATGTTTTTTTGGGGGTATTTTCCTGTATGTCTTTAAATAGAATTGATTGCAATTTTGTTTTTTATTTTTGTTTTCTTCCAGATTTCTGGCAACCGGAGAGAGTTTAGCAAATAGATTAATGGCTGCACTCAAAATTAATCTGTGCTAGAACAAGGAAATGTGCGATACATGAAATGGGAATAGCATAATGGCTTGTGAAATATATGAAAAACACATGAGATTCTTAGCACAAGATTTGGCCAAAAATTGTGAGCCCATCCACCAATCGTCAAGGTAATCTCAGAACGGATGGGTACCTGAGCTGACTGCCTAGTGTGAACACTTACCTATGGCTAATAACGTGGTAAAGCCTGCTTATACAGGAAGCTCAGAACCAACTGTGTTAGGATGTAATTAAAATCACAGCATGGTGAAGGGCGGAGCGTTCAAGTCAGAAAAAATAGTGCATAGTATTTATTTGCTATATGACTTTTTTGGTTATGCACCAGTTCAGATTAGATTGCTGTTCAGTCAGTTTTTCTATATCTAACCGGAGAGAGTTTATCATCCCTCCACTTCCAATACGGGCTTGGAATATCCACCCTCTCCAGAATAGTTGCGGACACCTGCCGGGCTTTGTGGAATGTACTCCGGGATGAGTTTATACCCCTACCCACCTTGGACATGTGGATTGGAATTGCGGAAAAATTCTGGAGTGTGTGAGATTTCCCCAACTGTTTGGGAGCGGTGGATGGAAAGCACATTCGCATTATCAAACCAGCCAGAACAGGATCGGAGTACTTCAATTATAAAAAATATTTTTCTGTTGTGCTCATGGCAATATCCGATGCGGACTGTTGCTTCGTCGCCATGGACTTTGGAGCTTTTGGCCGTGGCAACGATTCCCAGACTTTTAAGAACTCTGATATGGGCCGCCGTGTGTATGGCAAAAATTTTAAGTTTCCACGGCCACGACCTCTGCCCAACACTCAAGGTCCACCAATGCAATTTGTTATGGTTGGTGATGAGGCCTTTCAGATGTGTGAAAACCTGCTGAAGCCATATTCCAGTCGGGACTTGAACCACACTAAAAGGATTTTTAACTACAGACTGACCAGGGCCCGAAGAACAGTAGAGTGTACCTTTGGTATTCTAGTCTCAAAATGGTGCATTCTTGCATCAGCCATTAATCTAAAAATGGAGACAGTCGACGAGGTGGTCAAAGCCTGTGTGGTTCTGCACAATTACATAATGGCTAAGGAGCAGCCCAACATTGAACTGGATGAACCAGTTGCACACCCACTGCCCGATTACCAGCATCACCTGCTGCGGTCAACAGCTGAAGTTGGCCACATGCTGGACTAATATGCTGGCTTTTTTGATTCGGATATTGGATGTGTATCATGGCAGGACCATGTTGTGTAAATGTCCTGTTGTGATTTTATCTGTACCAGTTATTTTCTTAAATGTTACTAATATTTCTCGTTAGACAGAATCAGCTGTGGAGGATATCCACTAATAAAACATAACTTTTAATATTAAATGCTAAAAACTGCACATCCAACAGGACACAAACGAAAAAAACATACAAAGTGCTCAGGTGAACCAGTGCTCAATAAAAAAGAATGGTTGGATCTCACCCAAGCTGCCGGACACTGTATACTTCCGTACGACACAGTAGAGATCCAATTAGATGAGGAGGGGCAGGGCTGAAGTAGTATGTCTACCCTGTAACCCCTCTGTAACTCCTGTCCTGACAAGGACAGGCCCCAAATGGACCTTGCTCTAAGGGACCAGCCCACCCAATATGTGTAAAGGCAGAGTCCCAAAACCTCTTGAAACGTAGAATCTTCCTCCCTACGCGTTTCAACTCCGGTCATGGAGAATCATCAGGGGAGTCATATGGAAAAAAGTGCCAACGGGCACAGAGATGTAAGTCCGTCTAAATTGTGGGGCCTGCAGTGGCTAGGTAACCCACGCTGGAGATGACCGTCTGTGTCCACAGTCTCTGGTAGAGTACTCCCCTGATGATTCTCCATGACCGGAGTTGAAACGCGTAGGGAGGAAGATTCTACGTTTCAAGAGGTTTTGGGACTCTGCCTTTACACATATTGGGTGGGCTGGTCCCTTAGAGCAAGGTCCATTTGGGGCCTGTCCTTGTCAGGACAGGAGTTACAGAGGGGTTACAGGGTAGACATACTACTTCAGCCCTGCCCCTCCTCATCTAATTGGATCTCTACTGTGTCGTACGGAAGTATACAGTGTACGGCAGCTTGGGTGAGATCCAACCATTCTTTTTTATTGAGCACTGGTTCACCTGAGCACTTTGTATGTTTTTTTCGTTTGTGTCCTGTTGGATGTGCAGTTTTTAGCATTTAATATTAAAAGTTATGTTTTATTAGTGGATATCCTCCACAGCTGATTCTGTCTTGAGCCAGGGGGTATATATATGGTGTGTTTTTTGCACACTATTGCTTTTTCTAATATTTCTCGTTAATAAACTTTATTTTTTGGTGTCTTGACCGTGTCTCCTATGTATTTCCTCTACAAACCAAGGCTGTCCTGACACTAGCAGTATTTGGTCTTTATTTAATATCAGTATTTGTAATCCAAAACCAGGAGTGGGTGATAAAGGCTGAGGTGCTAGATATGTTAATATTATAATTTTCCTCTAATTGTTCCACTCCTTGTTTTGGCTTACAAATACTGATATAAAATACTCACCACATACTGCTAGTGTGAAGGCAGCCATGTTGTTTTAGTGGTAAGGTTGTTGATGCCATTGTGTCCTAATTCTGTTCTGCAGTATCCATTGGACACAGACTTAAGAGACAATGGCTGTCATGCAAAACAGACCTATACTCATCAAGTCAGGTGTCATAAATAATTAATTCATGATGCGCATATAACAGCCTCATGAATTCACTATTTCTGACACATGTCCAGGTGAGCATAGATATGACGTGTATGACCGCCATCGTCCCTTCACTTTGTGTGAAATAGATTACTTACACAGAAGAGAAAATGGAGGTTATACAAGGCAGTTCTCTACTCAGCAGGTCAGGCGTCCTAACTAATGAGTTTTTGGACACCTGACCTGTTGAGTATAGTTCTGCATTGTATTTCCGCCATTTTCTCTTCAATCTGCAACACTAGTCACAGACTAAGCAGAAAGAAGAGGTTATGGAGATAATACAAGTATTAATTTTGTGGCCCACCTCATATCTCTATACTAAAGACACACAAAGCTGCAGTATTTTACTTGCTAACTACTGGAGCTATGATGTGGCCAAAAAATTAAGTGTTCGGCGCACGGTGTGTGTTGACGGCGGCAAAATACACAATTAAACCACACATAATTGGGGGCAAAAAACAATATTATTTATTTTGTTATACACAAACTTTTTATTTAACTGCGCCTGCTTGGGGTAGAGTGATGGAAACGGGGGGTGTGAAGCTGTGAGGCCTGGCTAAGGGTGGACGACGCAGGGGTGGCAGGAGAAGGGGCAATGAAACTTGAGGGATCTGGTAGTTCGGGGATAGGGCTTGACACATGAGAGGCCTGAGACGCCCTAAAAGGGTGAGACAAACCTGACATTACAGACACACTGGGAGGTGAGGGGGGCAAGAATACTAATAGTACACTGTTTTTTATTTTTTCTCCCTTTCTGGGATTGCCGGGTTTTGGGAAGCATCGGTAGGCTCATATGTCGTGGCATGGTCGTGGTTGATGACCTGTCAGGGTCCGGCTGCACTGTGCCAGAGTCGATAGTGCTCGTAGAGCGTGCAGCCATGCCAGAGTCCATAGTGCTCGTAGAGAATGCAGCCATGCCAGAGTCCATAGTGCTCGTAGAGTGTGCAGCCTTGCTAGAGTCCATAGTGCTCGAAGAGCGGAAGGCCATGCCAGAGTCCATAGTGCTTGTAGAGCGGAAGGCCATACCAGGGTCTTGCTGCATCGTGGTGGTGGCGGTACGGAAGGCCATGCCAGGGTCCTGCTTCATCGTGGTGGTGGCGGTACGGAAGGCCATGCCAGGGTCCTGCTGCATCGTGGTGGCGGTACGGAAGGCCATGCCAGGGTCCTGCTGCTGCATCGTGGTGTCAGTGGAGGAGGTCCAAGCAGGAGCAGTGGTTGTCATGGTGGTGGCGGTGGGCTGTCATACAGCACTCGACATGGTGGTGGTGCTGTACTGGTGTCCAGCAGTGCTAGGAATAGAGGTGGCCGTGCAGTGGTATGCAGCAGAGGTTGGCATTGAGGTTATTCGCGACAGTGAAGGCACAGGTGGATATGCCGCCACTGTCTGCTGAAAATACAGACTCTGCTGCATAGCCTGCACGTAAGCAGCATTGCAGGCCTGCATGACACTAAGCTGGAGATCAGGAGTAAGGTGTTCCGACATGCCCTGCTCAATTTGGTTAAAAAAATGATGTGCTGGCCTCTGGAGGTCGGCTTTTACTTGGTCAAGGCTTTTGGTGACCTCCTGGATACGTGTATTCATGTGGCTAAGGAAAATATCCATTCGGTCACCCAAAGCCTTGAGTCCTTCGTGAAAAACCAAGCTCAAGTGCAAAAACTCGGGCATGAGGGACCTGTCCGATGCCCTCTGCCGCTGCCGGGAGGAGCCCCCCAAAAAAGGGGCAGAGGACTGGGAAAGGAGAACACCTGATGGACCAGCTTCCTGGTCTCCAGGTAGTGTGGCAGGCCCACTTGCTGCAGTGCTGCAGGATGGCTGGGACGGGTCCGTGGCTGTCTGATGAACGACCGCTCCAGAACCTGGGCCAACAGTGCTGCTCCATGTACTGTGAAAAAAGGAAAAAAAATTAATACAAAAAATTAACCAGACGCCAAATCCTGTGGAATAGAAACATACAGATTATGGCAATACAACACAACCTAATGCACGGGAGAAATACTTACGTTCTCTAGGCAAGGACCGTCTTAAAAATGCCAGAATGCAATGGTAATTGTACTTTCGGATCCTTGCTCCTGAACCACTGGGAACACTGCTCTCTTGACGCAGGTCCTTCGTCGAACGCCAACGTGTTTTGACTTTCTACACTGTTGAAAAAACAAAAAATTATGGTTAAACAATTTACTTTTGGCCGTGCTCACAACTGTGTGTGATGAGAGAAACTCCTGAGAGGTTCTCTCATACAAAAGGATACAAAAGGAGTCCAGAAGAAAAATGTAAAGAAAGAGCAAAGTAAAGAAAGGAAGATTCAAGAATACTAAAGTGAGGATACAGTAAACAGTCAGCCTTGTATACGTACACGCTGCCGCCTTGCCACCCGACCGTGACTGGTGCTCCTGCCCAGCTTCTGCCGCAGTAGAAGTGCTCTAAAAAAATGAAAAAAAAATTGTCATATGTGTAGATGTGACAGTGAATACTTACCAATCTGACGAGGTGAGTAGTTACTTCACTGACATGTTCGACTTCAGAAGGCCCAGGACATTGCTCCTCATCAGAAGAAGACGACATTCCGATGCATGCAGAAAGAAAGAAATGGAAGAAATTAGGATATGTAGAGACAGAAAATAGAAAATAAAGGCATTGGCTAGATATACTCACATTGTTTTGAGTGTAGATTCCTTCCTGTGTCTGGTCTGCAGCGTCTGGAAAGCTTCTCTGTCTGCTGCGTAGTGACCTGCAACTGTCCACTCCCTCCCTTTATCACCTTGTATGTGGGGGGTGGCTTATCCGTGTCTAAACATGTTTTCCTCTGGTGCAACGCATGTGCTTGCGGCCGCATGCGTTCACATAGACAGCAATGCGTTTTTTTGGCGCATTTGTACCGCTAACAACCACATACGTTTCTAGGTGGCAAATTGACGCCTCCAAAATTACTACATGTAGCATTTACCGCGCCAAACCGCAGACGATGAAACGACGCTTGCGTCCTCAAACGCGGCAAAACGCAATCAAACGCAGACACTTGCGTTCCTAATGTTAAATATAGGAATACACAACGCATGCGGATTATTGCGGATGAAACGCTGCGGACGCAACCGCAAATGTGAAACCGGCCTTATTGGACTTGGGGTTATTTAGTTTGGAAAAACTAAAGCTTAGGGGTGATCTTATTACAATGTATAAATATATGAGGGGACAGTACAAAGACCTTTCTCATGATCTTTGTACTCTTAGACCTGAGACGTGGACAAGGGGGCATCCTCTACGTCTGGAGGAAAGAAGGTTTAAGCATGATAACAGACGCTGATTCTTTACTGTAAGAGCAGTGAGACTATGGAACTCTCTGCCGTATGATGTTGTAATGAGTGATTCATTACTAAAATTTAAGAGGGGATTGGATGCCTTTCTTGAAAAGTATAATGTTATATACACTAGATTCCTTGATAGGGCGTTGATCCAGGGAACCAGTCGGATTGCCGAATGTGGAGTGAGGAAGGAATTTTTTTCCCCAATGTGGAGCTTACTCTTTGCCACATGGGTTTTTTTTTGCTTTCCTCTGGATCAACATGTTAGGGAATGTTCGGTTAGGCAATGGGTTGAGCTAGATGGACTTTGTCTTCCTTCAACCTTAAATACTATGTTACTATGTTACTGAGCCAGGGCTCCCATCTTCATCTACGAGGGGTGATCCAAAAGTAATGATAATCAGTTATTTCTATTGCACACATAAATTAAAATAAAATGTTTTCTTCTCTCTTAGGTACCCACTAGTCCAGGAAAAAAAAAATTACTTAAATAGACCACGATTCCCGGAGCTACATTCATTTGAATATGAACTGCCGAGGAGTGAACATCAAAATGGAAAAAAACGAGCTCAGAGCTGTCATCAAATACCTCTGCTTGAAAAAAGTGACTACCAAAGACATACACAGCGACTTGGTGGAAACATTGGGGGACTCTTCTCCTCCATATTCCACAGTTGCACACTGGGCCAAGGAATTTAAGCTGGGAAGAACATCGTGAAGGACGCCCATCCACATCCCTCAATGAAGAAAACGTGAAAAAAGTTGAAGAAGTTGTATTGGCAGATCGAAGAGAGGGTCAAGATCAAGAATTTTTTTCGAAGGGAATTCTAAGTTTAGAAAAGAGATGGACTAAATGTATAGACTTGTTAGGAGACTATGTAGAAAAATAAATTTATTTTTTGACTATATTCATTGTGTTTAGTATTGATTATCATTACTTTTGGATCGCCCCTCGTATTGTGCCAGGTCGTGAAGGATGAGTACCTCACCCACGGCTACTGCTGTGCGCCACATAACACAATAACAATGCATAACATGACCAACTAGAGCTTTTATCCCATCTGCCTGCTGTGGTAACAATGGGAATATCCTTAACTCTATATTCTCCTAAATACACTAATACAGAAGTATACAGTCAAATACTGAACACTGTGATTTCATGTATTGCAAGTTGGCCAGTGGAAAATGTTTGCACATTGGTTGTTGGGGGTGCAGGCAATTTCAGGAAAATCAAGCTGGTCAAATGTAAATGTATTTAGTGAGATGATGAACACAGAGAGGTATGTGTGTCACTGATATATAAACTGTATATATCTTTTCACTACAATTTGAGCCCATGGATCCATTACATGTCCATTTTGCAAGCCGGTGAGAAAATCTCGCCATACGGATGTCACACGGATGCTTCCATGCGAGAAAATCGCATCCTCGCACTGCACACGGATGACATACCTACCACTGTTTAGGGAACATTTCTGTGATTGTCGTCCGTGTAACACGGACCGATATTTTTATACGTTGTGTTTGACTCCAGCCTAATGGAGATCCCCCAACATTAAACATAATGGTATTTTACTTACTGATCAGAAGGGGTCTGATTATCAGTACCTTGCAAAAGAACAGGGAAAGCAGCATTTTTCCCCCTTCACTGCTGCCATCTATCTGCAGTCTAGGGAAGTGCAACACAGCCCTATGTATGTGAACGGAGCAGCTCCCTGTACAGCAGTGCCACTTTGACAGTAAAAGTGATGGAGAATTGACCCCATAACTGAGCTTATTTACACCATTGTATAATAATTGGTAATATCCCTTAAAAAGAAAGTAAGTAATATCTGCAGATTAGTTTACCTTTTTTCCCCTACGGTTGGATTTTATTTTTCTTCAACTTTTGCAAGGTTGTTTCCACCCAACTCTCCCATCGGAAAACAATGCATGTGTGAGTTATGTCAACGCTGCAGTTTTTTTACTTGGAACCAGAGGTGACTCGAGGTCAACAATAAGCTGCAAACTTAGAAGGAAGATAGACTTTTCAATGACTATCCAATAATACGGATAAACTGATGGTTCAGAACCTGTCTGGTCCCTTTTAGGCTGCATTCATTTATATCTTCAGTTTTAAAGCTGAAGTCTTAAACAGGTAAAGTTTTACTTTTAGACTACCACATTTGTAGCAAATATTTTATATGTACCTGCCTGAAATCGGCTGGGTAAGGAGTTCGGTAAGCTGGAAAGCCCCCAAGGCAAATGTTAGGATTTGTTTCAGCTTTGCATTAGTACGCTTTGGGATAATGTGGTGCCACCTGCAGCTCATTGTTCCTTACTACAGGTTTATGAAAATGAATGTTTAAAGTGTAGTTTTTGATAACATTGTGGATTTGTGGTTTGTTTTTTCTATTTTCTTGCTGAAGGGGGCAAGTTTACCTTTCAAATTGTGAATCCTTTCACCGAAAAAGAGTGTTTTGAAATAATATAGAAGGATAACTGACTGCCAGTGTGCAGTCATCATCTTCCATATGAACTTTTTCCCTCCTCTTGGAGAACTTCAGTATTACAGTCCATGGAATAGCATAATTCATGAACTTCTTCTGACCCCCAGCAGCATTTGATTCTAAGAAGGTCACCATGTGATCACATGCGCTAACTGGAGAGAAGTATAATTTTCAGATGGAAAGGGCACTTTTTCTCAAAAAGATTTGGGAGAAAAATGGGTGGTGCGTTTTATAGTCCGAACGCAGGATTACTAGAGGGTTGGGGCTGCGGCAGTGGAGTAGCAGCGGAACCTGCTGCCGCAGAAGTTTGGCGACACTGAGGCTCGGTGTCTGTGGGCGGTGCCGAGTGCACCTGAGCAGCGTCCCTTCCTCAGGATGCTGGCAGCAGAAATGTGTCGACGCCAGGCCCGGTTTCCACGGCGAGGAGAGCAGAGTTCATCACCGATTTCCTTGCGGCTATCTTCCTGAAGCACAAGGCAGCGCGTGCGTAGATTGAGATTTCTGCGGCCCCAGGCTTCAGAAAAATGGCCGCTGGAGGCCGCGCATGCACAGATTGAGATCTCGGTGGCTATTTTCCTGAAGCCGAGGGCCGCCGAGATCTCAATCTACGCACGTGCGACCTCAGGAAGATGAAACCGGCGATGCACTCTGCTCTGCTCGCGTGGACACAGGGCCACGGCATCGCCACATTTCTACCACTGACATTCAGGGGAAGGGACCCTGCTCCATGCTCTTCCTCACTGCTGACACCGGACCTGCAGCCTCGCTCTCCGGGAGTGCAGCACTGCCCCACTTATGCTGCCGCCGGCTTCCTGAGGAAGAGACCATGCCTTCTGTGACCCGGCTCTACAACCGCCGGCCCTCAGGTAAGATACCTTAAATTCGGACATTAAGACTGCCCCCCATCTTGTAAAAATCTTTTTTCTGCTATTTTCCACCCAAAATTTGGGGGGCTTCTTATGGTCAGGTCGGTCTTATAGTCCAAAAAATACGGTATGTTTGGCTCTGAAATTCTGCGGCTTTTCAGAGAAAAACATACTAAAAGTATGTTTATCTCTGAAGAGCCACAGTGTTTCGGGGACAAACCTACCGTATTTTGTCTGTGATCATACAGCCAGTGCCTTTGCAGTGGTTTGGGCAGCATGTATTACCTGAAAGGTTCCCTTTAAAGGGAACCTGTCACCCCCCTCAGGCGTTTGTAACTAAAAGAGCCACCCTGGGCAGCACAAATGCTGCATTCTGACAAGGTGGCTCTTTTAGTTATGCTCCGTGCACACGCTGAAAAAAATGTTTATAAAATGTTCCCCCTCATACCGTGAAATGTTCCCGGAGGCGGGACTTTCCCTCCTAATCAGACGCAGCACAGCCGTCGCTCAGGACCTGTGCGCGCCGGGCGCCGCCTCCTCTTGCTGCATTATCGTCCCCGGCGCCTGCGCTGTAAGTACGAAGGGCAGCGCAACTGCGCACGCCCGGAAAAAAAACTTAATGCGCAGGTGCCGATAATGCAGCAAGAGGAGGCAGCGCCCGGCGCACACAGGTCCAGAGTGACTGCTATGCTGCGCCTGATTAGGAGGGAAAGTTCCGCCTCCGGGAACATATCACGCACAGCATTTGTGCTGCACAAGGTGGCTCTTTTAGTTACAAAACGCCTGAGGGGGGGTGACAGGTTCCCTTTAATTACAGTTTGGCTAATCAGTGGAAAATACACAAAACATTTATGTCTATTGAAACATTCAAATAATTTTCATACATTGAATGAATTTCATAGTCTATGCTTTGGAAATATTTTGACTAAGTGAATTGTTCCACCTGTCTTTGTTGCATAAGAAAGATGATATTTTTTTTTTCATCTGTTACAGCGAAAACCTTGCCTCTGTTGTCATGGGGATTCTCATTGCCAAACTGCTAAGGATTTAAATATTTCAGATGCATGTGGGTTTTTTTTTTGTTTTTATTTAGTGGACAGTTAAACTTTAAGTCAATCCATTTTTATTTTTCTATATGAAGGTTAATTTTTTTGCAGGATAGGTTGCTTTTTGTAAATGCCCCCATTCTATAGCTAGCACACACACACACACACACACACACACACACACACACACACACACACACACACACACACACACACTCTCTCTCTCTCTCTCTCTCTCTCTCTCTCTCTCTCTCTCTCACACTCACACACACACACACACACACACACACACACACACACACACACACACACACACACACACACACACACACACACACACACACACACCTTGACATTGAAATTGCAACACCAAAAAGGAAAAGTTGTGAGATTATGGAAATCATAGAAAACATGTTAATGTTATGCAAATGATAAAATATAGATCCCGCCTATTCTGAGATTGTTTTCTTGTGACATATTGTACTTCATGATGGTGATATAATTTGTTTCAGATGACTTGCATTTATGTGTGAAAATAGCTGAAATTTAGCAAAAATGTGAAAAAGTTGGCAATTTTCAAACTTTTAATTTTTATGCCCTTAACCCCTTTACCCCCAAGGGTGGTTTGCACGTTAATGACCGGGCCAATTTTTACAATTCTAACCACTGTCCCTTTATGAGGTTCTAACTCTGCAACGCTTCAACGGAACCCGGTGATTCTGACATTGTTTTCTCGTGACATATTGTACTTCATGATAGTGGTAAAAATTTTCCAACTTTGAATTTTTGTGCAATTAAATCACAGAGATACACTCATGGCCAAAAGTATTGACACCCCTGCAATTCTGTCAGATAATACTCAATTTCTTCCTGAAAATGATTGCAAACACAAATTATTTGGTATTATCATCTTCATTTAATTTGTCTTAAATGAAAAAACACAAAAGAGAATGAAGCAAAAAGCAAAACATTGATCATTTAACACAAAACTCCAAAAATGGGCCAGGCAAAAGTATTGGCACCCTCAGCCTAATACTTGGTTGCACAACCTTTAGCCAAAATAATTGCCACCAACCGCTTCCGGTACCCATCAATGAGTTTATTACAATGCTCTGCTGGAATTTTACGCCATTCTTCTTTGGCAAACTGCTCCAGGTCCCTGATATTTGAAGGGTGCCTTCTCCAAACTGCCATTTTTAGATCTCTCCACAGGTGTTCTATGGGATTCAGGTCTGGACTCATTGCTGGCCACCTTAGAAGTCTCCAGTGCTTTCTCTCAAACCATTTTCTAGTGCTTTTTGAAGTGTGTTTTGGGTCATTGTCCTGCTGGAAGACCCATGACCTCTGAGGGAGACCCAGCTTTCTCACACTGGGCCCTACATTATGCTGCAAAATTTGTTGGTAGTCTTCAGACTTCATAATGCCATGCACACAGTCAAGCAGTCCAGTGCCAGAGGCAGCAAAGCAACCCCAAAACATCAGGGAACCTCCACCATATTTGACTGTAGGGACCGTGTTCTTTTCATTGAATGCCTCTTTTTTTCTCCTGTAAACTCTATGTTGATGCCTTTGCCCAAAAAGCTCTACTTTTGTCTCATCTGACCAGAAAGCATGCTTCCAAAACGTTTTAGGCTTTTTCAGGTAAGTTTTGGCAAAATCCAGCCTGGCTTTTTTATGTCTCGGGGTAAGAAGTGGGGTCTTCATGGGTCTCCTACCATACAGTCCCTTTTCATTCAGATGCCAACAGATAGTACAGGTTGACACTGTTGTACCCTCAGACTGCAGGGCAGCTTGAACTTGTTTGGATGTTAGTCGAGGTTCTTTATTCAACATCCGCACAATCTTGCGTTGAAATCTCTTGTCAATTTTTCTTTTCCATCCACATCTAGGGAGGTTAGCCACAGTGCCATGGGCTTTAAACTTTTTGATGACACTGCGCACGTAGACACAGGAGCATTCAGGTCTTTGGAGATGGACTTGTAGCCTTGAGATTGCTCATGCTTCCTCACAATTTGGTTTCTCAAGTCCTCAGACAGTTCTTTGGTCTTCTTTCTTTTCTCCATGCTCAATGTGTTACACACAAGGACACAGGACAGAGGTTGAGTCAACTTTAATCCATGTCAACTGGCTGCAAGTGTGATTTAGTTATTGCCAACACCTGTTAGGTGCCACAGGTAAGTTACAGGTGCTGTTAATTACACAAATTAGAGAAGCATCACATGATTTTTTGAACAGTGCCAATACTTTAGTCCACCCCCTTTTCTATGTTTGGTGTGGAATTATATCCAATTTGGCTTTAGGACAATTATTTTTGTGTTTTTTCATTTAAGACAAATTAAATGAAGATAATAATACCAAATAATTTGCGTTTGCAATCATTTTCAGGAAGAAAATGAGTATTATCTGACAGAATTGCAGGGGTGTCAATACTTTTGGCCATGACTGTATGTCACACAAAATACTTAATAAGTAACATTTCCCACATGTCTACTTTACATCAGCACAATTTTGGAACCAACTTTTTTTTTTTAGGGAGTTATAAGGGTTAAAAGTTGACCAGCAATTTCTCATTTTTACAACACCATTTTTTTTAAGCACCACATCTCATTTGAAGTCATTTTGAGGGGTCTATATGATAGAAAATACCCAAGTGTGACACCATTCTAAAAACTGCACCCCTCAAGGTGCTCAAAACCACATTCAAGAAGTTTATTAACCCTTCAGGCGTTTCACAGGAATTTTTGGAATGTTTAAATAAAAATGAACATTTAACTTTTTTTCACACAAAATTTACTTCAGCTCCAATTTGTTTTATTTTACCAAGGGTAACAGGAGAAAATGGACCACAAAAGTTGTTGTACAATTTGTCCTGAGTACGCTAATACCCCATATGTGGGGGTAAACCACTGTTTGGGCGCATGGGAAAGCTCGGAAAGGAAGGAGCGCCGTTTGACTTTCCAATGCAAAATTGACAAGAATTTAGATGGGACGCCATGTTGCGTTTGGAGAGCCACTGATGTGCCTAAACATTGAAACCCCCCACAAGTGACACCATTTTGGAAAGTAGACCCCCTAAGGAACTTATCTAAATGTGTGTTGAGCACTTTGACCCACCAAGGGCTTCACAGAAGTTTATAATGCAGAGCCGTAAAAATAAAACAAATTTTTTCCCACAAAAATTATTTTTTTAGCCCCCAGTTTTGTATTTTCCCGAGGGTAACAGGAGAAATTGGACCCTAAAATTGTTGTCCACCCGATATGTGGGGGGAACCACCGTTTGAGCACATGACAGAGCTTGGAAGGGAAGGAGCATCATTTGGAATGCGGACTTAGATGGATTGGTCTGCAGGCGTCACATTGCGTTTGCAGAGCCCCTAATGTACCTAAACAGTAGAAGCCCCCCACAAGTGACCCCATATTGGAAACTAGACCCCCCAAGGAACTTATCTAGATGTGTTGTGAGAACTTTGAACCCCCAAGTGTTTCACTACAGTTTATAACGCAGAGCCGTGAAAATAAAAAAAATATTTTTTTTCCACAAAAATTATTTTTTAGCGCCCAGTTTTGTATTTTCCCAAGGGTAACAGGAGAAATTGGACCCCAAAAATTGTTGTCCAATGTGTCCTGGGTACGCTGATACCCCATATGTTGGGGAAAACTCCTGTTTGGGCACACGGGAGAGCTCGGAAGGGAAAGAGCACTGTTTTAATTTTTCAACGCAGAATTAGCTGGAATTGAGATCGGACGCCATGTCGCATTTGGAGAGCCCCTGATGTGCCTAAACAGTGGAAACCCCCCTATTATAACTGAAACCCTAATCCAAACACACCCCTAACCCTAATCTCAATGGTAACCCTAAACACACCCCTAACCCTGATGCAAACCTAAACCCAATCCCAACCCTATTCCCAACCGTAAATGTAATCCAAACCCGAACCCTAACTTTAGCCCCAACCCTAACTGTAACCTTAACCCTAACCCTAGCCCTAGCCTTAGCCCTAACCCTAGCCCTAACCCTAGCCCTAATAGGAAAATGGAAATAAATACATTTTTAAAATGTTTTAATTTTTCCCTAACTAAGGGGGTAATGAAGGGGGGTTTGATTTACTTTTATAGCGGGTTTTTTATTGGATTTTTATGATTGGCAGCCGTCACACACTGAAAGACTCTTTTTTTTTTGCAAAAAATATTTTTTGCGTTACCACATTTTGAGAGCTATAATTTTTCCATATTTTGGTCCACAGAGTCATGTGAGGTCTTGTTTTTTTTGGGACGAGTTGACATTTTTATTGGTAAAATTTTGGTGCACGTGACATTTTTTTATCGCTTTTTCTTCCGATTTTTGTGAGGCAGAATGACCAAAAACCAGCTATTCATGAATTTCTTTTGGGGGAGGCGTTTATACCGTTCCGCGTTTGGTAAAATGGATAAAGCAGTTTTATTCTTCGGGGCAGTACGATTACAGTGATACCTCATTTATATCATTTTTTTATGTTTTGGCGCTTTTATACGATAAAAACTATTTTATATAAAAAATAATTATTTTTGCATCGCTTTATTTTGAGGACTATAACTTTTTTATTTTTTCGCTGCTGATGCTGTATGGCAGCTCGTTTTTTGCGGGACAAGATGACGTTTTCAGCGGTACCATTGTTATTTATATCTGTCTTTTTGATCGCGTGTTATTCCACTTTTTGTTTGGCGTTATGATAATAAAGCGTTGTTTTTTGCCTCGTTTTTTTTTATTTTTTTTACCGCGTTCACTGAAGGGGCAGCTGACACCCAGCTGCACTCCCCCCGTGAGCGCGGCCGATCGCCATGACATACTATCCCGTCGGTGGTCATATGGGCCCACCCCACCTCGACGGGATAGTACATCATATGTCAGAAAGGGGTTAAATCAGAGAGTTTTGTCACAGAAAATAGTTAGTAAATAACATTTCCCACATGTCTACTTTACATCAGCACAATTTTTGAAACATATTTTTTTGTTGGGAAGTTATATAAGGGTTAGGCTGGTTTCACATTTGCGGTTGTGTCTGCAGCATTTGTGCCGCAATTTTCCGCATGCGTCGTGTATTCCTATGCTTAACATTAGGGACGCAGGTGCCTGCGATTGCTTGCGTTTTGCCGCGTTTGGCGATGCATGCGTCGTTTTGTTGTCTGCGGCTTGGTGCAGTAAACGCTACATGTAGTAATTTCAGAGGCGTCAATTTGCCGCCTCAAAACGTATGCTGTTGTTAGTGGAAGGAATGCTTCAAAATGCGGTCTATGTGAACGCATGCGTTTTACCACAGGAAAACATGTCTAGACACTGATGAGCCACTCCCCACTTACAAACTGATAAAAGGAGGGAGTGGGCATTGGCAGATCACTACTAAGCAGACTGGGAACAAGAGCAGACACAGGAAAGCACCTTGGAGAAAACCACACTCTGAACAATGTAAGTATTAAAGACAATGTCTTTATTTTCTATTTTCTGTCTCTATATGTCCTAATTTCTGTCTTTTTTTTTCTTTCTGCTTGCATTAGAATGTCATCTTCTTCTTAGGAGCAACATCTTGGGCCTGCACAAGGTGGAATTGAAAGTGAAGTGAGTACTCACCTCTTCAGATTGGTAAGTATTCTCTGTCACATCTACACATGACAATTTTTTTTTTCCTTTTTTTAGAGTAGTTCTTCCACTGTGGCAGAGGCTGAGCAGGAGCAGCGTGGAGATGCTCGGGTGGCAAGGCGGCAGCATGTAAGTATACCTGGCTAACTGTATATTGTATCCTGACTTTACTATTCTTCACTGTTCATTTCTTTACTTTCCTCTTCACTTTTTTTTTTATCTTTGACTTAGAATATTCATGCCAGTTTTCTGTCTCTGTTGTTTTCTTTCTTTTCCTTATGTTAATGTCTCCAACATTAATGTCTTTATTTATTTTTTAAGTTCCGGAACGGGATGAGGACCTCATAGACAATGACATCCTAATCTCCCTGGTCCATGAGCGAGTCCCGTTGTGGGACACCCAGGTTTCGCAGCACTTGGACAACATGACGATCCGGCGGCTATGGAATGAGGTGGCCAAAGCGATGTGGGATGGCTGGGACAACGCCCCGACTCTGGTCCGAAATGCGTTTTGTAAGTATTGCAATGCGGTGTGATGCAGCAGAGACCTTGGCCGGGATCATACAACTGTGTGTAATCAGAGAAACTCATGAGAGTTTCTCTGATCACACACAGTTGTGTGATCACGGTCAAAAGTGCATTGTCTAAGTATTCTTTATATTTTTCAACAGTGCTCAAAGTCAAAACACGTTGGCGTTCGATGAAGGATCGCTTCAACAAGGACCTTCGTCAAGAGAGCCTGGTTCCTAGTGGTTCTGGAGCAAGGATCCGCAAATACAAATATCATTGCATCTTTGCATTTTTGAGATCGGTCCTTGCCCAGAGAAGGTAAGTATTTTTTGTGGTGTAATGGGTTGTGTTGTATTGCCTAATCTGTATTTTTCTCTTCCACAGGAGTTGGCGCTTTACTATTGTACATGTTTGGTACTAATGTTTTTTTTTTCACAGCACATGGAGCAGCACTCTTGACCCTGGTTCTGGAGCGGTCCATTGTCAAACAGCCACGTACCCGTCCCAGGCATCCAGCAGCGCTGCAGCAAGTGGGCCTGCAACACAGACTAGAGACCAGGAAGCTGGTCCATTAGGTGTTCCCCTGTCCCAGTCCTCTGCCTCTTTTTTTTTTTTGGTGGGGGGGAGGGGGCTCTTCTCGTAAGCGTCAGCAGGCCTCGGACAAGTCACTCACGCCCGAGTTTTTGCAATTGAGCTCGGTCTTTCATGATGGACTCAAGGCAATGGGTGACCGACTGGATAGTGCCATAAACCATATGAATATACTTATCCAGGAGGTCACCAAAAGCCTTGACCAAATGAAAGCCGACCTCCAGAGGCCAGCACATCATTTTTTTAATCAAATACAGAAGGGCATGTCGGAACACCTTACTCCTGATCTCCAGCTTAGTGTCATGCAGGCCTGCAATGCTGCTTACATGCAGGCTATGCAGCAGAGTCGATATTTTCTGCAGACAGTGGCGGCATTTCCACCTGTGCCAAGATTGTCACACTTGACCTCAATGCCGAGCTCTGCTGCATACCACCGCCAATCCAAGCACTGCTGGACACCACTACAGCACCACCACCATGCCGCGTGCTGTTGGACAGCCTACGGTCACCACCATGACAACTGCTGCTCCTGCTTGGACCTCCTCCACTGCCTCCACGATGCAGCAGCAGGACCCAAGCATGGCCTTCCGCTCTACCACCACGATGCAGCAGCAGCAGCAGCAGTAGGACCCAGGCATGACCTTCTGCTCTACCACCACGATGCAGCAGCAGGACCCTGGCATGGCCTTCCGCTCTACCACCATGATGCAGCAGGACCCTGGCATGGCCTTCCCCACCACCATGCAGCAGCAGGACCCTGGCATGGCCTTCGCCCACCACCACAACCATGCAGTAGCAGCGGCACACGGACCCTGACAGGTCGGCCACCATGACCAGGCCACAAGAAATGAGCCTACTGATGCTCCCCAGACTGCAGCGCCGATCCCAATAAGGGAAAAAGAAACAGCAGACTATGGCTATCCGTCCCCCCTCACCTCCCAATGTGTCTGTAATGTCAGGTTTGTCTCACCCTTCCAGTGTGTCTCTGCCCTCTCATGCGTCAAGCCCCATCCCCGAACTCCCAGACCCCAGTACTTTAATTGCCCCTTCTCCTGCCACCCCTGTGTCGTCCACAGTTATCCAGGCCTCACAGCTACACACACCCCAGATCCGTCACTCTACCCCAAGCAGGCGCAGTTAATTTGTGTTTTTTCTTTTTTTGTTTTTAAATAAATGTTAATGTTTTTTTGCCCCCAATACGGTTTGGTTATTTGTGTATTTCGCTGCTGGCATCACACACCATGCGCTGAATAAACACACTGCGCCGTATACTTTGTGTTTTTGCCACCTCATAGCTCCAGTAGTTATTAAGTACAACAGTGCAGGTTTGTGTGTTTTGTATGGAGCTATGAGTTGTCAAAGAAAAAAAAAAACACTTGTATTTTCTCCATAATCTCTTCAGTCTGCTTAATCTGTGTCGCAGACTGAATAGACAATGGCTGTAATACAAAGCAGATCTATACTCAACAGGTCATGTGTCAAAAAACTCATTATTTATGACACCTGACCTGGTGAGTCGAGAACTGCCTTGTATAACCTCCATTTTCTCTTCAGTCTATGTAATCTATTTCACACAAACTGAAGAGACGATGGAGGTCATATAAGGCATATCTATACTTACCTGGAAAGGTTAATGCCATAATCCAACATTTAAGTGGCAAAAGCAGTTGAAATATGCATAAATACCAACATTTTGCCTAAAGAGGTATGAAGTGACGCAGGGGGTAATGAACAAAAAAGTTTTTTATTAACATAATGTTTAAAGACAACTTATTTAGTATAAAACAGACAGGAAGATGTAAAAGAAATTGTAGGACCTCCAAAAGAAATCAGGAGGTGACACCCAAGATGGCACTTTTTTGCTGGTAAATCTGCTTATGGAAAATGTTCCTTAAAGGGATTTGAAGAGTGTATATAAAGAAGGTGATGGACGTCACAGCGTCTCAAAATTTCACCTCCTAACACCAATCCCAAAGGGAATAACAAACGAAAATATGCCTAATTAATGACCACAGGTATTCGATTCACTTTGATAATGCTACAAGACCGCACAAAAACAGAGAATGAATCACAATCAGTGTTGTAACAGAAATGTTTTAGGCTGTAATGGCAGAAAATAGCCACCAGATGGCAGGTACATGTAGAAAAATGTGCGATGCACCAACAGTGAGGGATTCGGACTAATAAGGGTACCATCACACAGTGGCATTTTGATCGCTACGACGGCACGATTCGTGACGTTCCAGCGATATACTTACGATCTCTCTGTGTCTGACACGCTCCTGCGATCAGGGACCCCGCTGAGAATCGTACGTCGTAGCAGATCGTTTGAAACTTTCTTTCGTCGTCTAGTGTCCTGCTGTGGCGGCATGATCGCATCGTGTAACAAAGGTGTGCACGATATTGTATACGATGTGCGCATAGTAACCAACAGCTTCTACATCGCAAATATGTCGTGAAATTATCGCTCCAGCGTCGTGCATTGCGAAGTGTGACCGCAGTCTGCGACATTGGAGCGATGCTGGAGCGTCACGGATCGTGCCGTCGTAGCAACCAAAGTGCCACTGTGAGACGGTACCTTAAATCCGGGTGTATATAGCGGAAAAAATTGAATTCAAAGATTATCTGGGTCAAGGGAGACTAGGGAGGAGTGCAGCAGAAACATGTGAAGGAGTCCAGTGTCCTGCGCCCGACGAGCGCCGCTTCGTGTTACCGCTTCTTCATTTTCCATAAGCAGATTAATCAGCAAAAAAGTGCCATCTTGGGTGTCCCCTCCTGATTTCTTTTGGAGGTCCTACAATTTCTTTTACATCTTCCAGTCTGTTTTATACTAAATAAGTTGTCTTTTAACATTATGTTAATAGAAAACTGTTTTATTCATTACCCCCTGCGTTACTTCATACCTCTTTATGTAAAATTTTGGTAATTACCTGGACAGGTGTCAGAAATAGAGAATTCATGAGGCTGGGTTTTGTGCATCATGAATTCATTATTTCTGACACCTGACCTGACCTGGTGAGTATAGCTCTGCTTTGTATTATAGCTCCATCTTCTCAGTCTGCGTTCAATAGATAAAATGCAGAAGAGATTCAGGATGTAATGACGCCAACTACCATACCACTAACATCATAAGTGTTTTTTAGAGGAAATACATAGGAGACTCGGTACAGATACCAAAACATGTAGTTTATTAACAACAAATATTAGTAACATTTCAAACATTACTGGTACAGACCCAAACCCAACAGCACATTTTACACAATACCATCTTGCCATGCCACACGTCCACTATCAGAATCAAAATAGGCAGCAAATTGGTCCCGCATGTGGCCAACTTCAACAGTTGACTGCAGTGGGTGATGCTGGTAATCTGGCAATGTTTTTGCAACTGGTTCATCCAGCTCAATGTTGGGTCGCTCCTTAGCCATTTTGTAATTGTGGAGAACCACACAGGCTTTGACCACCTCATCAACTGTCTCCATTTTTAGATTAATGGCTGTTGCAAGAATGCGCCATTTTGAGACAAGAATCCCAAAGGTACACTCCACTGTTCTTCGGACCCTGGTCAGTCTGTAGTTATAAATCCTTTAAGTGTGTTTCGAGTCCCGACTGAAATATGGTTTTCACTCATCTGAAAAGCCTCATCACCAACCATAACAAATGGCATCGGTGGGCCTTGAGTGTTGGGGAGAGGTCGTGGCAGGAGAAAATTTAAATTTTTGCCATATACATGTCGGCCCATATCATAGTTCTTGAAAGTCTGTGAGTCATTGCCACGGCCAAAAGCTCCAATGTCCACGGCGATGAAGCGACAGTCCGCATGTGCTATTGCCATGAGCACAACTGAAAAATATTTTTTGTAGTTGAAGTACTCCGATCCATTTCTGGCAGGTATTATAATGTGTATGGGCTTTCCATCCACCGTTTCCAAACAGTTGGGGAAATCACACACACTCCAGAATTTTTTGGCAGTTTCCATCCACATGTCCGCGGTGGGTAGGGAGATAAATTCATCCCGGAGAAGGTTCCACAAAGCCCGGCAGGTGTCCGCAACTATTCCAGACAAGGTGGAAATTCCAAGCCGGTACTGAAAGTGGAGCGATGATAACCTCTCTCCAATAGCCAGAAATCTGAAATAAAATAAAAAAAAGAATTTTTACAAACAATTCTATTTATGGTGGTGTTTACCTAAAGACATAAATGAAAATACAAATTATATATGGCAGACCAACAATGATTATGACTCACATTTGTTTAGAATTGTTCAATAATGGGGTGTCTGTAAAAACGCCTACGCGGTGTCCTTCTCTGTCATTCTCTATTTCTTTGTTGATCCCAAGCAAATGCACAGGAAAGAAACAGCTTGATACTTAAATCCAGGTTGAAATAAAAGCTCTTCATGTGACGATCCATCGTGACACAGGATACAGTAGCAAACTGTGCAGATTTCAGTAGTACAAGGGTCTGTATAAAGATATCCCATAATAAATGCCCACTGTAGTACCATTTCCGGTGTCTATCTAGATTTTTCTCCTGTTAAATTTTCCATCATGCACACAGAAAACACAAACGCATCTAAAATGCATGAAAAAGCGTGAAAACGCAGTGTTTTTTTAACCGCATGCGTTACTTTACGCGTCTAAAAAATGCTGCGTTCGCATGCCGTTTATCGTGCGTTTCAGGTTGCGGATTAAACGGTGCGCATTCTACCGCAAATGTGAAACTAGCCTCAAAGGTTGACCAGTGTTTTCTAATTTTCCTAACAAAATTTACAAAACAATTTTTTGTAAGGACCGCATCACATTTGAAATGACTTTGAGGGGTCCAGAAAATTCAAAAAAAGTGACACCATTCTAAAAACTGCACCCCCCTCAAGGCGTTCAAGACCACTTTCAAGACATTTACTCACAGGTGCTTCACAAGAATTAATCAAAAGTGAACATTTAGCTTTTTTTCACAAAAATTTTACATTGGACCCAAAATCAGTTTCTTGGCAATGTCTCACATGGAATAGCTTTCATTTTTAAGAACAAGAATAGACTGTCGAGTTTCACATGAAGGTTCTTTTTTTCTGGTCATTTTGAGAGTTTAACCCCTTCCCGACCTGTGACACAGCGTATGCGTCATGAAAGTCGGTGCCAATCCGACCTGTGACGCATATGCTGTGTCACAGAATGATCGCGTCCCTTCAGATCGGATGAAAGGGTTAACTCCCATTTCACCCGATCTGCAGGGACAGGGGGAGTGGTAGTTCAGCCCAGGGGGGGTGGCTTCACCCCCCCGTGGCTACGATCGCTCTGATTGGCTGTTGAAAGTGAATCTGCCAATCAGAGCGATTTGTAATATTTCACCTAAAAAACTGGTGAAATATTACAATCCAGCCATGGCCGATGCTGCAATATCATCGGCCATGGCTGGAAACATTGATGTGCCCCCACCCCACCCCACCGATCGCCCCCCCCAGCCCTCCAATCTGTGGTCCGCTCCCCTCCGTCCTGTGCTCCGCTCCCCCGTCCTCCTGTCTGCTCCCCCCGTGCTCCAATCACACCCCCCGTGCTCCAATCAAACCCCCCCGCACTCCGATCACCCCCTCCCCGCACAGCGATCCCCCCCGTGCTCCGATCCACCCCCCTGCACAGCGATCTCCCACCCCGTACTCCAATCCACCCTCCCGTGTTCCGATCCACCCCCCCGTGCTCCGACGCCCCCCCCGTGCCCTGATCTCCCCCCCCTTATACTTACCTAGCCTCCCGGGATCCGTCCGTCTTCTGTCCTGGGCGCCGCCATCTTCCAAAATGGCGGGCGCATGTGCAGTGCGCCCGCCGAATCTGCCGGCCGGCAGATTCGTTCCAAAGTGAGTTTTGATCACTGAGATAGGTTATATCTCAGTGATCAAAATAAAAAAAATAGTAAACCCCCCCCCCCCTTTGTCACCCCCATAGGTAGGGACAATAAAAAAAAATAATAATTTTTTTTTTCCACTGAGGTTGGGGTAAGAACTAGGGTTAGGGTTAGGGGTAGGGGTAGGGTTAGGGGTAGGGTTAGGGTTTCGGTATGTGCACACGTATTCTGTTCCTCTGCGGATTTTTCCGCTGCGGATTTGATAAATCCGCAGTGCTAAACCGCTGCGGATTTACCGCGGTTTTTCTGCGCATTTCACTGCGGTTTTACAACTGCGATTTTCTATTGGAGCAGTTGTAAAACCGCTGCGGAATCCGCAGAAAGAAGTGACATGCTGCGGAATGTAAACCGCTGCGTTTCCCTCCAGTTTTTCCGCAGCATGTGTGCAGCGATTTTTGTTTCCCATAGGTTTACATTGAACTGTAAACTCATGGGAAACTGCTGCGGATCCGCAGCGTTTTCCGCAGCATGTGCACATACCTTTAGAATTAGGCTATGTGCACACGGTGCGGATTTGGCTGCGGATCCGCAGCAGTGTTCCATCAGGTTTACAGTACCATGTAAACATATGAAAAACCAAATCCACTGTGCCCATGGTGCGGAAACGCTGCATTGTATTTTCCGCAGCATGTCAATTCTTTGTGCGGATTCCGCAGCGTTTTACACCTGTTCCTCAATAGGAATCCACAGGTGAAATCCGCACAAAAAACACTGGAAATCCGCGGAAAATCCGCAGGTAAAACGCATTGCCCTTTACCCGCGGATTTTTCAAAAATGATGCTGAAAAATCTCACACGAATCCGCAACGTGGGCACATAGCCTTAGGGTTAGGGTTGGAATTAGAGTTGTGGTTAGGGGTGTGTTGGGGTTATGGGTGTGATTAGGGTTATGGCTACAGTTGGGATTAGGGTTAGGGGTGTGTTGGGGTTAGTGTTGGAGTTAGAATTGAGGGGTTTCCACTGTTTAGGCACATCAGGGGTCTCCAAACGCAACATGGCGCCACCATTGATTCCAGCCAATCTTGTATTCATAAAGTCAAATGGTGCTCCCTCACTTCCGAGCCCCGACGTGTGCCCAAACAGTGGTTTACCCCCACATATGGGGTACCAGCATACTCAGGACAAACTGCGCAACAATTACTGGGGTCCAATTTCTCCCGTTACCCTAGTGAAAATAAAAAAAATGCTTGCTAAAACATCATTTTTGAGGAAAGAAAAATTATTTTTTATTTTCACGGCTCTACGTTGTAAACGTCTGTGAAGCACTTGGGGGTTCAAAGTGCTCACCACATATCTAGATAAGTTCCTTGGGGGGTCTAGTTTCTAAAATGGGGTCACATGTGGGGGGTTTCTACTGTTTAGGCACACCAGGGGCTCTGCAAACGCAACGTGACGCCCGCAGACCATTCCATCAAAGTCTGCATTTCAAAAGTCACTACTTCCCTTCTGAGCCCCGACGTGTGCCCAAACAGTGGTTTACCCCCACACATCGGGTATCAGCGTACTCAGGAGAAACTGGACAACAACTTTTGTGGTCCAATTTCTCCTGTAACCCTTGGAAAAATAAAAAATTCTGGGCTAAATAATTATTTTTGAGGAAAGAAGACGTATTTATTATTTTCACTGCTCTGTGTTATGAACTTCTGTGAAGCACTTGGGGGTTCACAGTGCTCACCTCACATCTAGATAAGTTCCTTTCGGGGTCTAGTTTCCAAAATGGGGTCACTTGTGGGGGGGGTTCTACTGTTTAGCCACATTAGGGGCTCTGCAAACGCAACGTGACGCCCGCAGAGCATTCCATCAAAGTCTGCATTTCAAAACGTCACTACTTCACTTCCGAGCCCCAGCATGTGCCTAAACAGTGGTTTACCCCCACATATGGGGTATCAGCGTACTCAGGAGAAACTGGACAACAACTTTTGGGGTCCAATTTCTCCTGTTACCCTTGGGAAAATAAAAAATTGCGGGCTAAAAAAAATCATTTTTGAGAAAATAATTTTTTTTTTACATTTTCATGGCTCTGCGTTTATAAACTTCTGTGAAGCACTTGAGGGTTCAAAGTGCTCACCACACATCTAGATTAGTTCCTTTGGGGGTCTAGTTTCCAAAATGGGGTCATTTGTGGGGGATCTCCAATGTTTAGGCGCACAGGGGCTCTCCAAACGCGACATGGTGTCCGCTAATGATTGGAGCTAATTTTCCATTTAAAAAGCCAAATGGCGTGCCTTCCCTTCTGAGCCCTGCCGTGCGCCCAAACAGTGGTTTACCCCCACATATGGGGTATCTGCGTACTCAGGACAAACTGGACAACAACATTTGTGGTCCAATTTCTCCTATTACCATTGGCAAAATAGGAAATTCCAGGCTAAAAAATCATTTTTGAGAAAAGAAAAATTATTTTTTATTTTCATGGCTCTGCATTATAATTTTCTTTGAAGCACCTGGGGGTTTAAAGTGCTCACTAGGCATCTAGATAAGTTCCTTGGGGGGTCCAGTTTCCAAAATGGGGTCACTTGTGGGGGAGCTCCAATGTTTAGGCACACAGGGTCTCTCCAAATGCGACATGGTGTCCGCTAACGATGGAGATAATTTTTCATTCAAAAAGTCAAATGGCGCTCCTTCCCTTCCGAGCCTTACCATGTGCCCAAACAGGGGTTTACCTCCACATGTGAGGTATCGGTGTACTCAGGAGAAATTGGCCAACAAATTTTAGGATCCATTTTATCCTGTTGTCCATGTGAAAATGAAAAAATTGAGGCTAAAAGAATTTTTTTGTGAAAAAAAAGTACTTTTTCATTTTTACGGATCAATTTGTGAAGCACCTGGGGGTTTAAAGGGCTCACTATGCATGTAGATAAGTTCCTTGGGGCGTCTAGTTTCCAAAATGGGGTCACTTGTGGGGGAGCTCCAATTTTTAGGCACACAGGGGCTCTCCAAACGTGACATGGTGTCCGCTAAAGAGTGGAGCCAATTTTTCATTCAAAAAGTCAAATGGCGCTCCTTCCCTTCCAAGCCCTGCCGTGCGCCCAAACAGTGGTTTACCCCCACATATGAGGTATCAGCGTACTCAGGACAAATTGGACAACAACTTTCGTGGTTCAGTTTCTCCTTTTACCATTGGGAAAATAAAAAAATTGTTGCTGAAAAATCATTTTTGTGACTAAAAAGTTAAATGTTCATTTTTTCCTTCCATTTTGCTTCTGCTGCTGTGAAGCACCTGAAGGGTTAATAAACTTCTTGAATGTGGTTTTGTGCACCTTGAGGGGTGCAGTTTTTAGAATGGTGTCACTTCTGGGTATTTTCAGCCATATAGACCACTCAAACTGACTTCAAATGTGAGGTGGTCCCTAAAAAAAAATGGTTTTGTAAATTTCGTTGTAAAAATGAGAAATCGCTGGTCAAATTTTAACCCTTATAACTTCCTAGCAAAAAAAAATTTTGTTTCCAAAATTGTGCTGATGTAAAGTAGATATGTGGGTAATGTTATTTATTAACTATTTTGTGTCACATAACTCTCTGGTTTAACAGAATAAAAATTCAAAATGTGAAAATTGCGAAATTTTCAAAATTTTCGCCAAATTTCCGTTTATGTCACAAATGAACACAGAATTTATTGACCTAAATTTACCACTAACATGAAGCCCAATATGTCTCGAAAAAAAAATCTCAGAACTGCTAGGATCCATTGAAGCGTTCCTGAGTTATTACCTCATAAAGGGACACTGGTCAGAATTGCAAAAAACGGCAAGGTCTTTAAGGTCAAAATAGGCTGGGTCATGAAGGGGTTAATGGAACCAACAAATATAATGCTCCAAGCAAGGGTTTTCAAGGGTATTCTAACCATCTATAAGCCTTCTTACACAGTTGGCAAACACAAAGTACCATAAGAACACTGGAGTGATGGTTGATGGAAATAAGCCGCTATACACCTATGAAGATATTGCATTGCAAACCAAACATTTGCAGCTGGAATAGTCATTTACCACATCAACAATGTATAAAGTGTATTTCTGAATCATTTAATGTTAGCTTCATTGGAAAAAAACTCTGCTTTTCTTTAAAAAATAAGGACATTTCTAAGTGACCCTAAACTTTTGAACGGTAGTGTATTTCAGAGATTTACAAGGAAACCCTGGTGTAAGTGCTCAGCATAGAGCGCAAGATAAATGTGAGCCCTGCTGGCCCAATCCCTTCCAGTTTTGGCCATGGCGGAGCCATTTTTTTGGGGACTACTTTAGACAAGGTTATCGCTGATGCTACAAGAGATAGAAGGACTCTTCTCCCTCAGGCCTGGGTGATCCACCCATTTTACAGATTACAGTTTTGCCTCTTTTGCCAACTTCTGGCACCAAGTGAGGTCAGTCAAAGGTTAGACCAAAAGCCCCCTAGGATAGGTCAGCCATCAGGTCCCTACTCTCTGGGCGGCCTCAGAGAGTGAGGAAGGTAACTGTGGAAGCAACAGAGGAAGATTACGGAGTCACCCCCACTCAGTAATTCTTGAGTGGGAGGCAGCCTCCTGTCCTTCCAAGGACTGTTGTTGGAGGCAATCAGCAACATCTGGGTAAGAAAGGTAGTCTCTCCAGGGTACAGGAAAGATTTCTCTGCTCTTCCGCAAGATCGATTTATCAGTTCCTGTCCCCCCAGATCCCCTATGATAAGACACAGTTTCGAGCAAGTCATGTCTTCTTTGATTAGGGCAGGAGTAATCACAAAGGTTCCTCCTTCAAAATGTTTCAAAGGGTTTTATTCAAATCTTTTTGTGATGCCCCAAAAAAATGGTTCGGTCTGACCCGTCTTATACCTGAGGCATCTGAACAAGTGGAATCGTGTGCGTCATTTCAAGATGGATGAAGTCTCACATTCCCTCATTGATTCCGTGGCACCCAGAGAAATTCTGGCCTCAGTAGATATTCAGGATGCCTATCTTCATGTACTTATTTTTCAGACTCATCAGAGGTATCTTTGCATTGCTATCAACCAGATTGGTTTCAGTTTGTGGCCCTCTTTTTCGTCATGGCCACTGCTCCCAGAATATTTACGAAGGTTCTGGCACCAATCATGGTACTGCTCTGAAACAGAGTTTTTGTGACTTTTACCTGGATGATATCCTATCAAAGCACCCTCTTTAATTTTAAATCGTCCTAGACTCATTAGCTCGCTTTGGTTGAATTATCAAAAGGGCAAGTCCTCGTTGATTCTATGGTATATTCGACATGTCCCAAGCATTAGTCTTTCTCCAGAAGAAAAGTGATTATTTCTCCAGTCCGCCTTTTAGATCTTGAGGTGACCGGGGACGCAGCCTCTCCTGTTCTGCATGACGGTCCTAAACAAGATGGTGGCAGCATTTCAGACAGTCTTGTTAGTACAATTTCAGTCAAGGGCTCTGCAGAATGCTCTCTTGGCCAGTTGTTAGATTGATACCCTCTTTGGACTCTCTAAGATGGTGGTTAATGTCACATATGTTAATTCAAAGTTGCTCTTTTCACCCCATCCTTTGGCAGGTGCTGACTAATTAACATTAATATCCTAATGTTCAAGGATGAGGAGCAATCTTCTGCTATTTATCCATTCGGGGATCCTGGGGAGATAAGGAGAGGCTTCTCCCGATCAATGTACTGAAACGCTGAGCTATTCATCTGTCTCTTCTGCATTGGCAACAGAGAAAATTAAAAAAAAAAATTGGAGTCCAGCTCAACAGAACTGGATTTTCCTTTCTTTTTTATTTTTCAAAAGAAAATATAATGCATACAAAAGAAAAATTTACATGGTCGACATGACCCAATCGACACGTTTCAACTGCACTAGGCAGTCTTGCTCATGACTAGTGCAGTCAAAACGCGTCAACTTGGGTCATGTCGACCATGTACATTTTTCTTTTGTATGCTCTATATTTTCTTTTGAAAAATAAAAAGAAAAGGAATATCCAGTCCTGTTGAGCCAGACTCCAATTTTTTCTATTTTACTTGATGTGTCTGAGCCCTTGGTGGATGAGCATTGAGCGACTGGGTGAGCTGGAATCAAGTTTCTATATCTGTTCTCAGAGTTACCAGTTCAAATTCAGCAGGACAATGCCACGGCTATGGCATTCATCAATCGACAGGGTGGAATGCCGATTCGGTCCAACATGTTAGAAGTTGCAAGGATTCTGGAGTGGGCAGAACGTACCGTACCACTGATCTCGGCAGTTCACATATGCGGGGGTGGAAAACTGTGCAGCAGATTTCTTAAGCTGCCAGCAGACAGTTGCAGTGGAATGGTTTCTACATCTGAATGTATTCAGCGAGATTTGCCAATGGTGGGGCACTCCGGATGTCGGTCTAATGGCATCTAGGTTAAACCACAAGATGCTCAGGTTTCTCACCAGGGCTCGAGATCCTCTGGCAGTCGCGGTAGATGCATTGCCGGTCCTGTGGTCCCAGTTTGTTCTGCCCTATATCGTTCCTCCTCTAAACCTTTTACCCAGTCTTCTCAAGAAGATAAGGGCTGAGGGCATTCCAGTAATTCTTGTTGCACCGGACTGGGCCTCTTAAGGTCTGGTATTTCGACACGATCAACCTCCCGGTAGATGTTTCTTGGGTTCTTCCAGATGGCTCTGATCTTCTGTGCTGTGTCATGGACTGTTCCTCCACCAGAATTCACAGACTCTCAATTTGTTGACATGGCTATTCATTCTGTGATTTTTAAGGACAACAGATTTATCGGAGCCAATGATCCAGACTGTGATCAGGACACAAAAGCCTTCTTTATTGCGTGTCTATCATCACACTTCGAAGGCCTTATTTTTGGTGCTGTGAGTCTGTTTACCCCAATATCATTCTCCTTGCCTGTACTTCTCTCCTTTCTCCAGTCAGCGTGAGAGGCTGAGCTGGTGCTTAGTTCTCTCAAGTGTCAGGTTTCCGCTCTGGATATTTTATTTCAGAAAGATCTGGCATCTAAGCCAAAGGTCAAGACTTTCTTACAAAGCCGTTATACAGGCATCCCCATGATTCTTGGGGTCTAAATCTTGTCTTGGAGGCACTCCAGTCTCCACCTTTTGAGCCTATTAAGGAGATCTCCACTGTGTCTCTCCCATAAGGTAGTGTTTTGGGTAACCATCTCTTCTATCAGAAAATATCAGTGTTGGCGGCTCTGTCTTGTCTCACTCCTTATCTAATTCTTCACCAGGACAAGGTACGTTTGTGGCCAATTCCATCCTTTCTCCCTAAGGTGGTCTCTGCTTTTAATTTTAATAAATCGTCTTAGCATCTTTCTTCCATTCGTCCTCTCATCCAACTGAGAGTGCTTTACACAAGTTTTCTATGTCATCTGGGTGGTACTGACCTATCGGTTCATTACTGATCCATTCAGATGGTCAGACTTCTTGTTTGTGATTCCAGAGGGGCTTTGAAGGGCACTAGCTGCTTCTAAGGCTCGCAGGATCAGAACATCCATTATTCAGGCTTATGTCAAAGTGCAGTGTTCCTCCTTTTAGGGCCAAGACCCACTCTACTTGAGCGGTAGGACTTCCTGGGCGATTCGGCAACAGGCATCAGTTCTGCAGTTCTGTAAAACAGCCACGTGTTTATCTCTGCATACCGTTACTAAGTTTTAAAGGGCCTACACCTTGCTTTGGCAGATGCAAAGCTGGGCAGGAAGATACTAAAGGTAGTGGTTACTCAGTCCGCAGATTGAGCTACAGTGGAAAAATGTATGTGGTAACAGTAAAATTATGTTTATTTCCCACCTCAGGGACAGCATTAAGAGATCGCACTGTTTGTGTCCCCAAATGAGATGCCTGAGAAAGATTTTTTTACTCGCCTTAAAATCTCGTTCTCGTAGCTTCTATTGGGGGATACAGCATCCACTCTTGGTTGCCCGGTCAGACGTGTAATTACCGTATATACTCGAGTATAAGCTGACCCGAGTATAAGCCGACCCCCCCTAATTTTGCCACAAAATCTGGGAAAACTTAACAACTCGAGTATAAGCCTAGGGTGGAAAATGCAGCAGCTACCGGTAAATGTCAAAAATAAAAATAGGTACCAATAAAAGTAAAATTAATTGAGACATCAGTAGGTTAAGTGTTTTTTTGAATATCCATATTGAATCAGGAGCCCCATATAATGCTCAATACAGTTCATGATGGGCCCCATAAGATGCTCCATACAAAATACACCCCATATAATGCTGCACAAATGCTAATTATGGCCCCATAAGATGCTCCATACAGACATCTGCCCCTTATAATGCTCCACAAATGCTGATTATGGTCCCATAAGATGCTCCATACAGTCATTTGCCCCATATAATGCTGCACATGGCCCCATACAGATATTTGCCCCATATAATGCTGCACATGGCCCCATACAGATATTTGCCCCATATGATGCTGCACATGGCCCCATAAGATGCTCCATACAGATAATTGCCCCATATAATGCTGCACATGGCCCCATACAGATATTTGCCCCATATGATGCTGCACATTGCCCCATAAGATGCTCTATACAGATATTTGCCCCATATGCTGTTGCTGCGATAAAAAACAACAAAAAACATACCTCTCGTCGCTCGGGGCCCCAGCACTTTCTATATTCACCTGCTCCATGTTCCAGCCGCCGCTACGTTCCCCGTCCACTGCACTGACTGCTCAGGCAGTGGACGGTGCGCACTAACGCGTCACCACGCTCTCTGACCTGAGCGTCAGTGCAGAGGATGCAGAAGACTTAGCAGCGGCTGGCGACGGTGGAACGAGGAGTAGGTGAATATAGTGCACTGCTTATACTCACCTGCTCCTGGTGCGGTGTCCCTACTTCCCAGGCACCGGAAGCTTCTTCCTGTAGTGAGCGGTCACATGGTACCGCTCATTACAGTAATGAATATACGGCTCCACCCCTATGGGAGTGGAGTGGGGTCCATACTCATTACTGTAATGAGCGGTACCATGTGACCTCTCACTACAGGAAGAAGCTGTCAGCGCCGGAGAACCAGGGACACCGTGCCAGGAGCAGGTGAGTATGCTTAGACCGCTGCCACTGCACCTCCCCTGCCAACCTCTGGGTATGACTCGAGTATAAGCCAAGAGGGGCAATTTCAGCCTAAAAAAATGGGCTGAAATTCTCGGATTATACTCGAGTATATACGATATGTTGTTCTTCGGATGGAGTGTAATTGAAGTACTTTTCTGTTCTTACTTTAATACTTTCTTAACTTCTCCTACTCCTTTCTCATTAATCTGAGGCCTAATGCCAACAGGTAAAGTACATTCTGCTGGGGAGGAACCAATTTTAATTTGTGATGTAATAATAAGTGTCAGCCTCCACGTGCCAGCAGACTATTCCTGTTTTCTGTGTCCCCCAATAGAGGCTGCAAGAATTTTTTTTTTTTACAGTGAGTGAAAATTCTTTATAGGCAAAAATTGAATTGTAGCATTGTGGCAATAGTGAAGACATTTTAAGTTACAATGATTGTATTCCCATTCAATATTTCAGTTGGATAACGCAGATGAGCAAGCAGCACAGATCCGTCGTGAACTTGATGGGCGTCTACAAGTAGCAGATCAAATGGCAAAGGTGAAAGTAAAAAGTCTTAAGTAATCTTTCTGTCTGTCAAAAACCAAAATACTGTAGTTAACATGGTGTTTTACAATTTTCCATAGTAATACAAGTATATATAAAATTGAAACCGTTCAGGTTCAAGTGAATGCAGTGTAAAGTATTGAACTTATGATACCATTCACATGTTTTGTTAGATTTTTTTTATTAAGTGGCATTATTTGGTTCAAGAACAATATGAATTTTATGGTGCACTTTTCTTTGTAATCAACACTTATGTTCTTAAAATATACTTACAAATGGATTCATATTACAGAATATAAAAATAAAATGAGCTGACTAGAGGCAATTACAGGCACTAAAATGTCTGGATTCTATTTTCGGAATTAATGCTTCCATAATTTTCAAGGTGTAAAATAACATTTTACAGTGCATTTCTCATGTCAATCACCCACTTAATTGCTTTTTAATTATTTCATAGGAGAAAAGATTTCCAAGGTTCTTAACTAAGGAAATGGAGGGAATGTTTATTGAAGAGCTGCGAGCGTCAGTCAATCTCCTAATGGCCAACCTAGAAAGTCTTCCAGTGTCTAAAGGTGGTCCTGAGTTTAAACTGCAAAAGTTAAAACGTTCCACAAATTCTGGTTTTCTGGATATTGGAGATGAAAGTGAAGTTCAATTATCAAAATCTGATGTTGTGCTGTCCTTCACTTTAGAGGTATGTCTGTTTTAAAAAGCTGCAGTAATCATTGCTCAGCATGAATATTTTTATTCATGAGGCCTATTGCATTTATAGAGAACAGTGCCATATTTTTGCATGGTTGTGTTGTACATCCATGGACTAGCTGAAAAGGACTCCTATAACAGTTATACAATAATGGGCAAAATATTTGAAACTTTAAAAAGCAAAGTTTGCTGTTTCAGTTTTTTAGATTAAGACTTTTTTTCTGGTTACAGACGTACTGTAAGCATTTCATAAGTTTTTTTATACTTTAAGGCTGCTTTCACACATCAGGTTTTTTCATTCCGGCTGATTACGGCTCTTTTCAGAAAAACAGGAACCCGCAAAAATAAAAACCAGAACCGGTTTTCCCCCATCGACTTGTATTAGCGCCAGATTGCGCGGGATGGCCTAGCGTTCCTTCCGTTTTTTCCGGATCCGGCGAACATTTCGATTTCGGCGTCTGGAAAAAACATCTACTGTAACGTTTTTTTGTCTGCGGCGAAAAAGCCGGATGTGCCTAATCCGGCTCTTCCGGCTTTTCGCAACAATGCATGCCTATGGTTGCCGAAATGCGCCGGATCCAGAAAAAGGCGGATCTGGCGGCCTGATTCGATTTTTTAATCTGGGCATGCTCAGAACCTATAGGTCTGCCCCCAGGACACATATATAAAACAATGCCATTGAGGCCCTCACTCATTTCCAGCCTTCCAACAAGAGAGTCAACACCCTGCCACACCCTGCCTTCCAGCAAGACTGCCAGCAAGAGCCTGCCTGCCTTCCAGCAAGAGCCTTGCCACACCCTGCCTTCCAGCAAGAGCCTGCCTGCCTTCCAGCAAGAGCCTTGCCACACTCTGCCTTCCAACAAGAGCCTGCCTGCCTGCAAGAGCCTAGCCTGCCTGCCTTCCAGCAAGAGCCTAGCCTGCCTGCCTTCCAGCAAGAGCCTAGCCTGCCTGCCTTCCAGCAAGAGCCTAGCCTGCCTGCCTTCCAGCAAGAGCCTACTTGCCACCAGCTATGTCTTCTTCTGGGAGCCCTCCCTCTAGTCGGCAGCGCATTGAGGTGAATATATATTTTGTATATAATTTCTCACTCAAGCTCTCGCGCTCTCTCTCTCTGTCTTGCTCTCTGTCTAGCTGTGTCTAGCGCTCTCTTGCTCTGTTTAGCGCTCTTTGTGTAGCTCTTTCTTTGTCTAGCTTTCTCTTTGTCTAGCTCTCTCTCTGTCTCGCGCTCTGTGTGTGTGTGTATATGTGTGTATATATATATATATATATATATATATATATGTGTGTATATATATATATATATATATATATATGTATATAGTGTGTATTTATGTGTGTGTGTATATATATATAATGTGTGTATATGTATTTCACCAGCTTTTATTTTTGTAGGAATCTGCTGCTGCAGAAGAGGTGCTTTTGGAAGAAGACCAAAGGGGTGGAGAAAGATCTGGAGCGGGATCACAATTGGTATGTTTCTTTCATGGATTGCGGAACCACAAACCACACACTACACCCGACACATAACAAAAGATTACAGAAAGAACAATGCACACAACACATAGAATCAGATCATTGGACACAATGCAGAACATGAACAGAATGATCATTATAGATATCAAAATGTACGCAACACATAAAAAGGCAAACTACAAGCACATAATTGTTATGTTTTTCTTTAGAGTTGAGAGGTGGGAGGACCTCGATGTTCGGGCCCAGAATCAAGAACGTAAGTATACACAGTTCAGTTATGTAGATGCATTCAAAGGATTGTATCTTAACCAATTTGTGTTTCTCTTTTTTTACATGTGAGAGGATTGTGAAGCGGTGGCGATCTATCAGGGATCGCTTTAAGAAGGAGTTCAACAAAGAGATGCGGGCCCCGAGTGGTTCTGGAGGACGCAGGAGCAGATACAAGTATGCCCAAGCCCTGTCATTCCTCAGGTCAACGATGGTGACCCAAAGGTAAATATTACCCACCACATGTAATAAGCAATGTTTTACATGTCTAACCCTCTTTTGTTGTTTCAGCAAGGGCCATGCAATATCAGTATATTAATTTTTTTCTTTCTTTGTTCCACAGGACTGTCGGGAGCACTCGGGAGTCTGCAGCTGCGTTGAAACCTTCTGGGGCGATCCCTCAGGAGTCCGCCACCGAGGGAAACTTCAACAGTCCCGGTCACTCTGCACCTTCCCAGCCTTCCCACCCATCTGATCCCTCGGTCCCATCCACCAGCGCTGGAGCATCCTGGCCGGTTCCATTGCATGAATCTGCTGGTGAGGATATAGCTTTTCCTGTACCCCACCCCTCTGCTGCTGTCACCTCTAGTACACATGTGGCTTCGGGGCACCAGAGGCAGAGGGGTCAGGTACAGAGCTATGCACCCGAGTTCTTGCACCTGAACGCATTGTTTCAGAACTGTCTCAAAGTTTTGTCCGAGCAAATGGCTGCAGGTTTCAATTTAATAAATAAAAGCATACTCGAGTTGCATACACTTCCGCTAACGATGCGTTCAGAGGCAAGTCAGTCACCGAACCACACTTTTTTCCGCTCGGTACTCGAGCAGATGGAGAAGCTATCTACTGATCAGCAGATGCAAGTAATGGAAGTCTACTCTAGCGCTCATTGCCTCCAAAGCCACCGCCCTTGCTCCCCCTTCAGCCACTTTCCATCACTACAGCCACTACCATCCTCCTGACTCGTACCAGCAACGTGCCCGAGCCCTGTCCCACCAACCTCACCATTACCCACATTGTGGCCGTGCCCCGTCCCACCATCCAGACCAGTATGAACATTTCTCCCCCATACCAGTTTCAAACAACATCTTCCGCGCCTCCTCTCCCTGCCCACTACCACCAGCCTCGTTCACCCTTCATGTCCCAACCCCCTTCTCCACCCCTCAACGCTTCAGCCTCCCAATCCTCCCAAACCATCAGCCACACCCCTCCATCATACCAAATTCCTAACTCAACTCCCAGTTTCCTGTCCCACCCGTTCACTTGCTTTCTCCACCTCTTAACCACTACCTATTGATCCTTCCCCACCACCACCACCACATTCCTCTCTCCACACTCCCACTGTCGGTGTCCCTATCTGACAGCCCTTCCAGCACTATCTCCACCCCGACATATTCAAACCTCTGAGTTTGAGTTTTTTTTATGTTGCCAAACTGAATTTTATTATTGTTTTGTTCAAAAAAATCATAATAAAACTGTGTTTTTACAGCAAATTTGAGTTTTATTTTATAAGGTATAGTTAACACTTGGGTTAAAGATGGTTTATTGTTAGAGGTAAAATACTTTGGGTGGAACCCAAAGAGGTACACAACTTGGGTAAAAGAAGGTAAAATACTTTGGGTAGAACCCAAAGAGGTACACAACTTGGGTAAAAGAAGGTAAAATACTTTGGTAGAACCCAAAGAGGTACACAACTTGGGTAAAAGAAGGTGGTAAAATGGGTAGAACACAAACAGGTACACAACTTGAGTAAAAGTAGGTCAAATACCGTTACATGGTCAAAGACAAATTGTTCAAAATCTTTCATCCTGCCAGCCTATTCTTCCTTCCGGTGACATAAAGTATTCTGCGAATTGGTCCCTAATTTGGGTAACTGTCACAGAACTTCTATACGTTATGTTGTTATAATCAGCCAAGGTGGTTTCTTCAGAGTTGTCCTCAATGAATATCTGTTCCTTGGAAATCACAAAATTGTGCAGAACAACACAAGCTTTAACCACCTCGTCAACAGTGTTAAAATTCAACTTTATAGATGTCAGTAGAACTCTCCATTAGGCGGTCAAAATCCCAAAAGCGCACTCCACCATTCTCCGTGCACATGTGAGGCGGTAGTTAAAAATTCTTTTAGTTTGGGTTAATCCACGACTGGAGTAGGGTTTCAGCAGATGTTCTGACAGCTGGAAGGCTTCATCCCCAACACAAACAAAAGGCATTGGTGGGCCAGAGGTTTGAGGCAGTGGTCTTGAAAGTGGAATTGAAAGGTGTTTCCATACAAATGACGCCCCATTGCAGACAGTTTGAAAACTTGGGAATCATTAGAGCAGCCATACTCCCCAATATCCACAGCTACAAATTTGTAATCTGCATTGGCGATGGCCATCAGCACAATGGAAAAGTACTTTTTATAGTTAAAATATTCTGATCCAGATGTAGCCGGTTTCACAATACGGATATGTTTCCCGTCCACAGCGCCCAAGCAATTGGGAAACTGACACACTTGTTGGAATTTCTCTGATACTTCCAACCAATTCTCCATTGTGGGATGTGGTGTAAATTCATCGTGCAAAAAGTCCCACAGTGCACAGCAAGTGTGCTTTAGGCTATGTTCACACGTTCCTGATTTCTCTCCTTTTTTTCAGGACTAAAAACCGCAGCTCTTGGCAGAAAACGCAGATCCTTTTTTTTTATGCGTTTTTGGTGCGTTTTTTGATGCGTTTTTTAGTGCGTTTTTTTAATGCAGTTTTCTATGCAGAGTCTGTGTGTTTACTAGGAAGTTTTTAGGGTTAAAATGGCTGAAAATACCCTAACCCTACCCCTAACCCTACCCCTACCCCTAACCCTACCTCTACCCCTAACCCTACCCCTAACCCTAACCCTACCCCTAACCCTAACCCTACCCCTAACCCTACCCCTAACCCTACCCCTAACCCTACCCCTAACCCTACCTCTATTCTAGTCTTAGTGGAAAAAAATTCTTTATTTTTTTATTGTCCCTACCTATGGGGGTGACAAAGGGGGGGGGGGGGTCATTTACTATTCGCATGCGCCCGCCATTTTGGAAGATGGCGGCGCCCAGGGAGAAGACGGACGGACGGACGGACACCGGGAGGCCGGGTAAGTATAAGGGGGGGAGATTAGGGCACGGGGGGGGGGTGGCACCGGAGCATGGGGGGGTGGGATTGGAGCACGGGGGGGGCAGCCACACTGCAGCGGTTCTGCACCACAAACCGCAGAAAACCCGCAGATATTTTTTTCATCTGCGGGTTTTACTGCGGGTTTGACCTCACAATGGAGGTCTATGGGTGCAGAACCGCTGCAGTTCCGCAAAAAGAAGTGACATGGTACTTCTTTTTTACCGCAGCTATTCAGCGCGGCTTTTTTTGGGATTTTCCGCAATGTGGGCACAGCAGTTCCTGTTTTCCATAGGGTACATTGTAATGTACCCTGCATGGAAAACAGCTGCGGACCCGCAGCAGGAAAATCGCGGCGATTACGCATTAAAAAAAGGATGGTGTGAACATGGCCTTACAATTCCAGAGATGGTGGAAATTCCCAATCTGAACTGGAAATGTAGTGACGAAAGGGATTCTCCTGTAGCAAGAAATCTGTGAACAAAATCAAGGCAGAAATTACTACAAAATTAAATTGCAATCAATTAAAGTGTACTACAGGAGTACATACAATAAAAATGGCTTACCGAAGAGTGACCATCAGACGCTCGGCCGGTGAAATAGAGAATCGGCAATACGTATTAATCCTTCGGATGAGATGTTCAATTCGGTCCACCAATAGATCAAAGTTCTTCGCTTTCATCCTCACATATGAGAAAAATTTCTCTAGGTTTCCTCTTGGCTCTATGTGCAGAGTAGAAAACACCCAATGGGTCCTTCTCTGTGCTGTGATGGGGTGGATCCACAAACGGCGTCGACGCAGACGCATAATGCGTTGTCTCTCTCGCTCCTTCTCCAGAACAATTGCTTTCAAGCGATTCGCCTCCACAATGAAATCCACGTTGTTCTGCAGAATCTTCGCAATAACAACATCCATCTTCTCTCCAAGCACTTGCTCCTCTCCAACCTGTCACTGATGGGCTGTAGGAACACTGTATTTATAGTTTTGAGGGGGCCAATCACATTTTGGAGCCTCCCAGGGGTGTTCTGAAAAACCGGATCCGTCAAAAACCGGATGGAAAACTAGGCGAAACGGATGCCAACAGGATGGGACAGATCCGGTTTCTAGTCGGATCCGGACATCGTATCTGGCTAAAAACCGAATCAGTCCCATCCAGTTTTCACAAATTATGCCAGATCCTGTGGCGCGACGCCGGAATCGGCAGGCGGCAAAAAAACTGATGTGTGAATGTAGCCTTATTGACATATATCAAGTTTATGCTAAGACTCAATATTTACAGTGTTAATCCTTATTGTTCAGAACTTATGCTCTTAGCTCTAGCAGTTGGATATCTGCTTCTGGGCCAATTTCTGACTGATGGTAACTTATTTTTTCTTAAATGTTTTTTCTTTTTTGTCCAACCGCGATTTGAGGATTGGCCACAGGTTTTCAATGGAATTGAGATATGGGGAGTTTCCTGGCCATGGTCCCAAATTTACAATGTTTTGTCCACTGGTTATCACTTTTGCATGGTGCTCCATCATGCTGGAAAAGAATATTGTTCATCACCAAATTGCTCCTGGATTGTTTGGAGTTGTTCTTGGAGGATGTTTAGATACCCTGTTTATTCATGGCAGTGTTCTTAGGCAAAACTGTGAGCGAGTCCACTTCTTAGATGAAAAGCAGCCCAAAACATGAATAGATACTTTACTGTTGGCATGACTAAGGACTTGTAGTTCTCCACTTTCTTCTTCGGACAATCATTTTGCCTGTTTGAAGCGGGCTTTATCAGAGAAAATAACTTTTACCCCAGACCTCTTCAGTCTAGTCACTGTATTTAATGTAAAATGTCCATCTCTACTTGGAGAGAAGTGGTTTCTTTTGCTGCCCTTCTTGACATAAGGCCAGCCTTTGCAAGCATTTGCCTCTCTATTCATGTAAGTACACTGACACTGCATGCTACCATTCCTGAGAAAGCTTTTGGTGTTGAACTGATTCCGTAGCCAAGTCATCTTTAAAAGATGGTCCTGGCACTTGCTTGGACTTTCTTGAGCACAGTGAAGCAATCTTCCTAGCAATTGAACCTGTATCTTTTGAAGTTCTTGATAATTTGATTAGTGGTTAATTTGGGGTCAATATTACAAGCAGCAGTGTTTTTGACTGTAAATCCCTTATGGAAAGCAATGATAACTGGATGTGTTTTCTAGGAGCTAACATGGTTATTAGAAGACAATGGGCTAATGCATCAAAGTGTTCACACCAGAAAACACATGTTTTATTTATTTATTAAGAGTCTTCAGCTTGATCTCGAGCCATAGTGACCTGATGGATGAACACTGTGTAGGAAGATACATCTTGTGCAGTCCTAGATAGGTCCACCAGGGTCTTCTCTGCTGTTTTTCTTGATTGTATCAAGCTATCAAGTTCCTTCTGAAGTGATTGCTTGTTTCGTCTGATATGTCTAAAGCAGCCAAGTTGTAGCTTGTTGACCCTTGCTTCTAGTGACATGTCTGGCTTGATTTGTTTGAAAATTGATTTATTTGTTCTTCTTGCCATCCATGGCATCTTTCTCTAGCAACACCTTTCGAAGTCGTTGATTTTTATGTAGATGTGTAGGTACTGCCTCCTTTGGGTTTTTATATCTTAGATAGGCTATTGAGTCAGTTTCCTTTTGGGAATCCTGCACTCATGTAGGCAGTGCTGCTGATAAGTAGTAATCGCTTCAAAAGATCAAAACACCACCGGTGGACTTATAGTAACACTAAGCTTCGAGTTGAGGGGATGCTGCGCAGGACACATTCATCTGGAAACCTGAAACACTGTCTACGAGGTAGTTTCGGCTCTATAAAAAAAAATATTGGCTGCTCAATTTTAACTCCTTTACAACCTAAAGGTTCTGAGACCACACCTTTTACAGCACATAACAGCCAATCTAATCAGCTGTTTATTTGGTTGCTGCAACATTGCAATAACGTGCCATAATGGGGAATCAAAACATTATATCTACCCCAAAATGATATCCATAAAAACGTCAGCTCGGCGTTCAAAAATTAAGCCCTCACTCGGCCCCAGATCTCGAAAAATGTAGACGTTACAGGTCTCAGAAAATAGTGACTTTTTTCTTTTACAAACTTTGGAGTTTTTTCTACCACTTATGTAAAAAATAACCTGTACATGTTTGGTATCTAAAAACTCGTAATGACCTGGAGAATCATAAAGGCAGGTCAGTCTTAGCATTTAGTGAACATGGCAAAAACAAAACGCCAAAAAATAATTGTGGAATTGCACTTCTTTTGCAATTTCAACCCACAATGATGTTCAAAAATACAACTCATTCCGAAAAAAGCAAGCCCTAACACAACCATATTGCCGAAAAATATAAAAAGTTATAGCTCTGGGAAGACGGGGAGCAAAGAACAAAAATGAAAAAAAAAAACAGAAATACCCAAGGTGGTAAAGGAGTTATTGAGTTGGTTAATTAACTATTTATACCTTTTGACATTGGTGAATTTTCACAATGTATTGCACTTTCTTTTGTATCCATATGATAAGCTGTTGTTTTGTTTTTTTTGTTTTACATTTAATTATAATAATATTCAATTGGTCTATTAGATTAAGTATACTACATAATGAGTGTGTATGTATTTTTCCCACACTTTTTTAATATGTGATAATGCTTTAGAAAAGCAGCATAGAGAGAGCTGAAACGTACAGTTGTGGCTAAAAGTATTGACACTCCTGCAATTCTGTCAGATAATACTCCGTTTCTTCCTGAAAATGGTATTATTATCTTCATTTAATTTGCCTTAAATGAAAAAAACACAAAAGAGAATGAAGCAAAAAGCAAAACATTGATCATTTCATACAAAACTCCAAAAATGGGCCAGACAAAAGTATTGGCACCCTCAGCCTAATACTTGGTTGCACAACCTTTAGCCAAAATAACTGCGACCAACCACTTCCGGTAACCATCAATGAGTTTCTTACAATGCTCTGCTGGAATTTTAGACCATTCTTCTTTGGCAAACTGCTCCAGGTACCTGATATTTGAAGGGTGCCTTCTCCAAACTGCCATTTTTAGATCTCTCCACAGGTGTTCTATGGGATTCAGGTCTGGACTCATTGCTGGCCACTTTAGAAGTCTCCAGCGCTTTCTCTCAAACCATTTTCTAGTGCTTTTTGAAGTGTGTTTTGGGTCATTGTCCTGCTGGAAGACCCATGACCTCTGAGGGAGACCCAGCTTTCTCACACTGGGCCCTACATTATGCTGCAAAATTTGTTGGTAGTCTTCAGACTTCTAATGCCATGCACACGGTCAAGCAGTCCAGAGCCAGAGGCAGCAAAGCAACCCCAAAACATCAGGGAACCTCCGCCATATTTGACTGTAGGGACCGTGTTCTTTTCTTTGAATGCATCTTTTTTTCTCCTGTAAACTTTGTTGATGCCTTTGCCCAAAAAGCTCTACTTTTGTCTCATCTGACCAGAGAACATTCTTCCAAAACGTTTTAGGCTTTTTCAGGTAAGTTTTGGCAAACTCCAGCCTGGCTTTTTTATGTCTTGGGGTAAGAAGTGGGGTCTTCCTGGGTCTCCTACCATACAGTCCCTTTTCATTCAGACGCCGATGGATAGTACGGGTTGACACTGTTGTACCCTCGGACTGGAGGGCAGCTTGAACTTGTTTGGATGTTAGTCGAGGTTCTTAATCCAACATCCGCACAATCTTGCGTTTAAATCTCTTGTCAATTTTTCTTTTCCGTCCACATCTAGGGAGGTTAGCCACAGTGCCATGGGCTTTAAACTTCTTAATGACACTGCGCACGGTAGACACAGGAACATTCAGGTCTTTGGAGATGGACTTGTAGCCTTGAGATTGCTCATGCTTCCTCACAATTTGGTTTCTCAAGTCCTCAGGCAGTTCTTTGGTCTTCTTTCTTTTCTCCATGCTCAATGTGGTACACACAAGAACACAGGACTGAGGTTGAGTCAACTTTAATCCATGTCAACTGGCTGCAAATATGATTTAGTTATTGCCAACACCTGTTAGGTGCCACAGGTAAGTTACAGGTGCTGTTAATTACACAAATTAGAGAAGCATCACATGATTTTTCGAACAGTGCCAATACTTTTGTCCACCCCGTTTTTTATGTTTGGTGTGGAATTATATCCAATTTGGCTTTAGGACAATTCTTTTTGTGTTTTTTCATTTAAGACAAATTAAATGAAGATAATAATAACAAAGAATTTGTGTTTGCAATCATTTTCAGGAAGAAACGGAGTATTATCTGACAGAATTCCAGGGGTGTCAATATTTTTGGCCACAACTGTAGCTGGTGTTGGTGATTTAAAGGATGCTCATTTTCTTCACTATTTTTGACGTGCTGTCTCCTTGGATTATTTATATATATTATTCTGTGCCCATAAAGCAGGGGTCCACAACCATAGACACATGTGGCTTCTGGGCCAGTGATGTGTGGCTCTCTCAGCTTTCTGCCAGCTTGGTATATAAACACCAGGTTTAATAAACAGCTATGAGGAGAAGATCTCCAGGTGCTGACTTTTGTGTGTGGCTCCACACTTAAGAGCAGATCTGGCTGGGGTGGTTATGGAAATATATGAAGTAAGGTAAAGATGGGATATTACTGCCTGTTGGAGGTTAGAATGATGCTTCATGCTGGATGTAATAGTGATGATTGTGCCTGATGCGAGAATGCACAATTAAATTTAGAGCCTATAAAGGAAGGGGTCCTCATGGTCGCGTTATGCTTTCTGCAGGGAAGCTTTGGCTGTCATCATACCAGTAATGGGGGGGCTCTCAAATTTCACTACTGTTCTGGAGGTTGATACTGAATGTATGTCTGAAAGTAAGAAAAGTTGGGGACCACTGGTTTAGATGGACCATTTTTATATTGCATTACCCTGTAGCAGATCAGAAACTTATTTCTGGGAGTCCTAGTGTAACGATCACCAAATGTCAATGTTTGGTGGTTTTTCCTAAAATGTTAGGCCAGGTTCACATTGCGTTATAGCAGCCCGTTCTACGCATATTGTTGACGGGCTACGTTAACGCTATAGCATGCACGCCATCGCGTTATTATGTACCGCTAGCGCAAATGATTCATCTGTGCTAGCGGTGACGGAGCCTCAGATGCTGCATCTCACGTCCAAGGCTTTGTTACTGAATGACAGCACATCGCTAGCGCATGCTGATTATAGCATGTGTTGGTGATGCGCCCGATAATAGGGGTTAATGGCAGCGTTACCGGACTGTGTTACACCGCGTTAGGCCGCGGTGTAACGCAGTCCGTCTAACTGACTGCCATAAAGCAATGTGAGCCCAGCCTTCCCAAGATGGAAAACAGGCAAGATAGGGCTCAAGTAGAAATTGGTGAACATCCGTAACTATTGATTTCAAGTGTGGGGATCCTGTAGCTTTTAGTGCCAAACTCTTCACTGAATATAACTCTTATCTTTGAGTCGCAGACAGTTATTCAGAGCACAGAATTTCTTTTTCTATAATGGAGTCATCCCATAAATTGAAAAGGAAACACACTTTTGGAGTAATGAGCATCATTACCCTTCCCATATTGGTGTTCTAAAACACCACTCTCCAGTGCTTTCTCCCATTTTGAACCCTTGTGATTTTATGCCCTCCTCGTGTGACAAGGAAGCAACAGAATTTCCCGGAGGTACATTGCAGGCTGCTTCTACTAAATCATCCTTTGTCTTCCAGCAGAATAAATAGTCCATTATCGGTCTACCTTTCCTGTATTTCACTTCTTTCACTCTCATTCCCACTTGCTACATTTACTTCACATGTGGCAATTTTCCTCTGACTACTACACAGTACCTTTTTTTTGTAGTGTCCGATCACTACTTGGCATGAACAGGAAAGCTACCGAGCATGTGAGCCAACTTTTTAGCCATGTGGGCACTACTAAAATAGAACTGTAATGCAGTGACAAAACTGCTCACTATTTTTAATTGATGTTTATTCCAAATACTCTTTTTCACACAGTCTATTGAGTTTTTTGTGGCATCCTCTTTAACAAAACAGATCTTCAAACGGCACTTCATAACTGTTAACCTGGAAGAGTCTTGACTTTTTTTTAGTTGTACCACTAGTACATTTGTCTTGAAAATTTTTCTCAATTGAATTAAATACTGTATAAACTTTAAAGCATTTTTATTTGTGAATATTTGTTTGCCTGTCTCTTAAATTCAAATGTTTAGGTCAATTGATTTGAGAGGCAAAGATCACCAGATACACTGAATGAACTAGTTCAAAATCAGTCTGAATCCATGTTTGTGATTAATGTTGAAGATAGATTTGTCTCCTCAATTAGTCAAAACTGTTACTCTACATATTTTTCATTAGATTTATTTTTAGATTGTTACTTTTTTTTAGACTGTTATGTTTATTAATCTCATGCTTTTTGTGCAGATTGTTATCATGGAAGTCCATGGCTTGAAATCAGTGGCTCCAAACAGAATTGTATACTGTACAATGGAAGTAGAGGGTGGTGAAAAACTCCAGACCGATCAAGCCGAAGCCTCAAGACCTCAGTAAGTAACTACTATAACCCTGCTGTTCATGTACACTATTTTTTGTTTTGTTTTTGCGCTTTACTGCAAAGCTGTAAATTGAATATTGAATTGTTAACACAAAGTTAAAACATTTTCTACACTACTAAGACGTATTGAAGGCTCAAAAGCATTTGCATTTCATTGATTGCATAGGTTGGAATACCAAGTCAATTTAAGAGTTGTGGAAATATATTAAATGTAAAGTGAATACTTGGACAGCTTTTTAATATACTTTAATCATTTTTTTCTTTGATACGTCTTGTTCAAAAAACAAAGTTGAAATTGAATAAAATAACTTGGTTTATATTTGCTAATTAAAAATATATACTTAAATGTGCTCTATTTAAAACAGTGTTTATTTTTTGGACAGAGGAAAGTCTGAAATTGACTGGTTGAATTTAATGACCAATTTGGACGATCTGACGATATCTGGCTGCGCTGCTGTAATTGCAATTGTTTTTTTTTCACTTGAAAAAGATGCTAGTCCAGCGTTCAAACGCATTGTGGAAATAAAAACCGTTCAACTCATCTCGGTTCTAAGAATTCTTTATTACAGCAGGGTAGAACGATATTGTTTTATCGTCCAAATTGGTCAACTATCCTGGAGGAGATTATCCCCAGCCAAAAGGCAGCAGCAGCTGGTATCTTCAGGTGTTCTCATAGGAGTTGTGCCTTCACACAACCTGCTCAGGTGAGCACCTTCCTTTTACTTTCCTTTGCAGCTAAAAGGGTATCAACCGATGTGTGCCTTTTGTTCCACTACAGCTTTTGTACTAGTTGAATTTATTCTAGGCATCCCTTGTTGATTAGTGGTTAGAGAGGGTAGAGGATTAGTGATGAGCGAATATACTCAATACTCGAGATTCCCCGAGCACGCTCGGGTGTCCTCCGACTATTTTTTAGTGCTCGGAGATTTAGTTTTTATTGCCGCAGCTGAATGATTTACATCTGCTAGCCAGCATAAGTACATGTGGGGTTGCCTGGTTGCTAGGGAATCCCCACATGTACTTATGCTGGCTAACAGATGTAAATCATTCTGCTGCGGCGATAAAAACTAAATCTCCGAGCACTAAAAAATACTCGGAGGACACCCAAGCGTGCTCGGGAAATCTCAAGTAACGAGAATATTCGCTCATCACTATAGAGGATGAATGTGACTATCCCCTCCTGTTAATGGTATACCAGCGGCCACCTCGTGCTAGATCTTAATGTTATGTGCATAAGCAGCTTAACGCACACAGACGAGCAATCACTACACAAATGGATATGCACGTTCACAGGCAGGCAACACAAGTATGGACATGTAACAGGGAGCCAGAGCCGTAGTCTTGGTTGAGCACTCCTGTGTATCTGTGCCCTGGCCTCCTCTCACATGAAAACAGCATTCATTAACCAGCATACCTGTGTCTTCTTCCACTGCGCCATCAGGGATACCACTGTGTTGCTGAGGCCTCTCTACAATTGGCTTCACAAGAATTGAGACACAATCCGGTTCAAATGCAACATGTGAAACTTTACTTGAATAATTTGACAGCACATTCTTGTCAGTAACAACATCAACAGCGAGTCCCATGCAGTTCCCATGTTGCTCTTTCCCTGCACTCCGTTCCACATCCTCCAGTACATTACGGGGTAACAGTGCCTCAGGCGGTACCGCAACATTCTCTCTGTTCATACTCACTGTGCTTGGGGATTCTCTAGTCCGTTTCGCATCGGTTCTGAGAGTATCGGCCCATGCAATAATCTGCCACGTGTTGAACAATCTGCGCCCTGTACTATTCCGGACCGCTTCCTTTCTCCAGCTATGAACTGCTGCAATCATGCTGCTCGATACCATACTTCTGTCCTATAGACTCCAAATGGCTAAGCTTATCTTCTTTAACGTTGCGTGTCTGCTGTAGTGTCCTGGGCCTAGAGCCCATGTGGACTATTCGGGCTCCCAGGCCTTTCTGCCTATACCAGGAAACGTTCCTAACCTTATCACACAGCAGTCCCTCCTATATTTAACTATTTCTTACACTACACACTAGATGAAAGCCCTGTACACTATAATGCCCCCATCTAGTGGCCAGTACAATAACTGCACTTAAAGAGAAAGGCAAAGGCATAGCCATAATATAGCATTCCGCCTGCAGACGCACACATACTTTGACAGTTACTGGAGACATGTGCAACTGTAGATCTACACATTTCATGTATTTATTAAAGGAGTATTCACATCTTGTACATTTATGGCGCATCTATAGGATATGCTTTAAATGTATAATAGATTGTGCTGGTGTCGGAGAGGTGGTCAAGATTCCTCTTATTTTGTGTGAGAATTACAACCACCTCTCTATTGATTTCAGCATGTAACCATGCTGTATTCTTGAGATTGATGTGGGTCCCAATGACAAGATTCACATTTACTATCAATTTATGGCATATTCTGTGACTATGCCATACATTTTTAACCCCTTTACCCCCAAGGGTGGTTTGCACGTTAATGACCGGGCCAATTTTTACAATTCTGACCACTGTCCCTTTATGAGGTTATAACTCTGGAACGCTTCAACGGATCCCAGTGAATCTGACATTGTTTTCTCGAGACATATTGTACTTCATGACAATGGTAAAAATTCTTTGATAGTACCTGCGTTTATTTGTGAAAAAAAACGTAAATTTGGCGAAAATTATGAAAATTTCGCAATTTTCCAACTTTGAATTTTTATGCAATTAAATCACAGAGATATGTCACACAAAATACTTAATAAGTAACATTTCCCACATGTCTACTTTACATTAGCACAATTTTGGAACAAAAATTTTTTTTTGTTAGGGAGTTATAAGGGTGAAAATTTGACCAGCAATTTCTCATTTCTACAACACCATTTTTTTTTAGGGACCACATCTCATTTGAAGTCATTTTGAGGGGTCTATATGATAGAAAATACCCAAGTGTGACACCATTCTAAAAACTGCACCCCTCAAGGTGCTCAAAACCACATTCAAGAAGTTTATTAACCCTTCTGGTGCTTCACAGGAATTTTTTGAATGTTTAAATAAAAATGAACATTTAACTTTTTTTCACAAAAAATTTACTTCAGCTCCAATTTGTTTTATTTTACCAAGGGTAACAGGAGAAAATGGACCCCAAACATTGTTGTACAATTTGTCCTGAGTATGCCAATACCCCACATGTGGGGGTAAACCACTGTTTGGGCGCATGGCACAGCTCGGAAGCGAAGGAGCGCCATTTGACTTTTCAATGCAAAATTGACTGGAATTGAGATGGGACGCCATGTTTCGTTTGGAGAGCCCCTGATGTGCCTAAACATTGAAACCCCCCACAAGTAATACCATTTTGGAAAGTAGACCCCCTAAGGAACTTATCTAGAGGTGTGGTGAGCTCTTTGACCCACCAAGTGCTTCACAGAAGTTTATAATGTAGAACCGTAAAAATAAAAAATCATATTTTTTCACAAAAATTATCTTTTCGCCCCAATTTTTTATTTTTCCAAGGGTAAGAGAAGAAATTGGACCCCAAAATTTGTTGTACAATTTGTCCTGAGTACGCCGATACCCCATATGTGGGGGTAAACCACTGTTTGGGCGGATGGGAGAGCTCGGAAGGGAAGGAGCGCCGTTTGACTTTTCAATGCAAAATTGACAGAAATTGAGATGAGACCCCATGTTGCGTTTGCAGAGCCCCTAATGTACCTAAATAGTAGAAACCCCTCACAGGTGACACCATTTTGGAAAGTAGACCCCCTAAGGAACTTATCTAGATGTGTGGTGAGCGCTTTGACCCACCAAGGGCTTCACAGAAGTTTATAATGGAGAGCCGTAAAAATAAAACAAAAATTTTTTCCCACAAAAATTATTTTTTAGCCCCCAGTTTTGTATTTTCCCAAGGGTAACAGGAGAAATTGGACCCCAAAATTTGTTGTCCAATTTGTCCTGATTGCGCTGATACCCCATATGTGGGGGGAAACCACTGTTTGGGCGCATGGGAGGGCTCGGAAGGGAAGGAGTGCCATTTGAATGCAGACTTAGATGGAATGGTCTGCAGGTGTCACATTGCGTTTGCAGAGCCCCTAATGTACCTAAACAGTAGAAATCCCCCACAAGTGACGCCATTTTGGAAACTAGACCCCCCAGGGAACTTATCTAGATGTGTTGTGAGAACTTTGAACCCCCAAGTGTTTCACTACAGTTTATAACGCAGAGCCGTTAAAATAAAAAATCTTTTTTTTCCCACAAAAATTATTTTTTAGCCCCCGGTTTTGTATTTTCCCAATGGTAACAGGAGAAATTGGAACCCAACAGTTGTTGTCCTATTTGTCCTGAGTACGCTGATACCACATATGTTGCGGTAAACCCCTGTTTGTGCACACGGGCGAGCTCGGAAGGGAAGAAGCACTGTTTTACTTTTTCAACGCAGAATTGGCTGGAATTAAGATCGGACGCCATGTCGCTTTTGGAGAGCCCCTGATGTGCCTAAACAGTGGAAACCCCCCAATTATAACTGAAACCCTAATCCAAACACTCCCCTAACCCTAATTCCAAAAGTAACCCTAACCACACCTCTAACCCAGACACACCCCTGACCCTAATCCCAACCCTATTCCCAACTGTAAATGTTATCTAAACCCTAACTGTAACTTTAGCCCTAGCCCTAACCCTAGCCCTAACCCTAGCCCTAACCCTAGCCCTAACCCTAGCCCTAACCCTAGCCCTAGCCCTAACCCTAGCCCTAACCCTAGCCCTAGCCCTAACCCTAGCCCTAGCCCTAACCCTAGCCCTAGCCCTAACCCTAGTCCTAACCCTAACCCTAGCCCTAACCCTAGCCCTAACCCTAATGGGAAAATGGAAATAAAGACATTTTTTTAATTTTTCCCTAACTAAGGGGGTGATGAAGGGGGGTTTGATTTACTTTTATAGCGGGTTTTTTTAGCGGATTTTTATGATTGGCAGCCGTCACACACTGAAAGACGCTTTTTATTGCAAAAAATATTTTTTGCGTTACCACATTTTGAGAGCTATAATTTTTCCATATTTGAGTCTACAGAGTCATGTGAGGTCTTGTTTTTTGCGGGACGAGTTGACGTTTTTATTGGTAACATTTTCGGGCATGTGACATTTTTTGATCGCTTTTTATTCTGATTTTTGTGAGACAGAATGACCAAAAACCAGCTATTCATGAATTTCTTTTGGGGGAGGCGTTTATACCGTTCCGCGTTTGGTAAAATTGATAAAGCAGTTTTATTCTTCGGGTCAGTACGATTACAGCGACACCTCATTTATATCATTTTTTTATGTTTTGGGGCTTTTATACGATAAAAACTATTTTATAGAAAAAATAATTATTTTGGCATCGCTTTATTCTCAGGACTATAACTTTTTAATTTTTTTGCTGATGATGCTGTATGGCAGCTCGTTTTTTGCGGGACAAGATGACGCTTTCAGCGGTACCATGGCTATTTATATCTGTCCTTTTGATCGCGTGTTATTCCACTTTTTGTTCGGCGGTATGATAATAAAGCGTCGTTTTTTGCCTCGTTTTTTTTTTTTTTCTTACGGTGTTTACTGAAGGGGTTAACTAGTGGGCCAGTTTTATAGGTCGGACCGTTACGGACGCGGCGATACTAAATATGTGTACTTTTATTGTTTTTTTTTAATTTATTTAGATAAAGAAATGTATTTATGGGAATAATAATTTTTTTTTTCATTATTTAGGAATATTTTTTTTTATTTTTTTTTTACACATTTGGGAATTTTTTTTTTTACTTTTTTTACTTTGTCCCAGGGGGGACATCACAGATCGATGATCTGACAGTTTGTACAGCACTCTGTCAGATCACCGATCTGATAGCAGTGCAGGCTGCTTCACAGTGCCTGCTCTGAGCAGGCTCTGTGAAGCCACCTCCCTCCCTGCAGGACCCGGATCCGCGGCCATCTTGGATCCGGTCCTGGAGCAGGCAGGGAGGGAGGTAAGACCCTCGCAGCAACGCGATCAGATCGCGTTGCTGCGGGGGGCTCAGTGAAGCCCGCAGGGAGCCCCCTCCCTGCGCGATGCTTCCCTGCACCGCCGGCACATCGCGATCATCTTTGATCGCGGTGTGCCAGGGGTTAATGTGCCGGGGGCGGTCCGTGACCGCTCCTGGCACATAGTGCCGGATGTCAGCTGCGATAGGCAGCTGACACCCGGCCGCGATCGGCCGCGCTCCCCCCGTGAGCGCCGCCGATCGCTCTGGACGTACTATCCCGTTTGTGGTCATGGGGGCCCACCCCACCTCGACGGGATAGTACGTCCGATGTCAGAAAGGGGTTAAGAGTACCTCTTAAATTTATAATTAAATATATAACATTTTATATTTTTATTTATTCTTTTCAGTAGATTCTTTAGAATTTTATTTTTCTAAATGTATCCTATCTAATGCATCTATTGCATTATCACGTATGGAATATCCCTGCTGTCCTATGTATTTTTAGATGGAAAGTATATGTGAAACATGGATCATGGGAAGGAGAAAATATATTTTCTGATCCACTAGATCCTCATACACATAAGACTAACATCATTTACACTCGCTGATTTTGGTGGGATCGGCTGAACCTCTAGTATATGCGAGCCTCCCAACTCTCCACCAACAAGATGTTTGTGGAGGGAAGGATTCAGTCTGTTAAATTTTCAAAGTTGAATGATGCAGGGAAACATAGAGCCAAACTAAGTAAAAAATTTTTTTACAGGACTCCATTGGCAGTGTTTTTTTACCCCCAGTTAAAGAGAACTGGTCAGCAAAATTTCTCCTTCAGCTCTCCCCAAACTATTTTTGTTCTCTTTAAAAGACATGTCTAGAAATTCCTTTACATGGCCAGTGTGTTCCTCTGTTCCTGACAAATCCGCGTTTGAATTGATATGCAATTGAAGCTGAAGAACCATTTGTAGATCTGAAGTTTTTGTCACTCCAGCTCTATTCTCCACCAGCACCGTCTCCTGCTTAGAGTTCTTTCACACTTCAGTTGTGTGGCGTCAGTTAGGTCCGACATCGTGGCGGATCGACGGATCCGTCAAATTTTGTTGCGAAAACGGTTCTAACGGATCCGTTTTTTTTGACGGATCAGCTGCCCTGATCCGTTAAAAAAACGGATCCGTTAGAACCGTTGCGACCGTTTTCACATCCGTTGTAACCGTTTTTTGACGGATCCGTTTTTTAAAAGGGGAGGATTTCAATGTGATTGGCAACTGGAATCTACTGTAAAACTATGTATAGTGTGTATTTACACCACATCTTTGAAAGGTTATAGAGAAAGTGGCAGAAATGGAAGGAGTACTGGCGAACATTGCAAGCAAAGATCTATGCGGATTTTACTTTTGAGGCTAATCAGTTGGCAGTCAGCGTTCGAGAGAGGGAGGAAGAAAGACTGCGAATCCTGCGGCAGCGGCGGAAGAGAAGGCTGTGGATCCATCCCATCACAGCACAACGCATGACCCGTGGTGTTTATTCCACGCTTTACATCGAACTAAGGGAAAACCCTCAGAAGTTCTTCAATTATGTGAGGATGAGAGCTGAAAATTTCGAAATTTTATTGGGCCAAGTGGAAGAATGTATACGGAGACGAGACACCCAGATGCGCTTCTCCATATCACCAGCGGAGCGTCTCATGGTGACTATTCGGTAAGTAATTTTTTTTTAAATGATTCTCATTCATCAGACTTATAACTGTAATGTAGTTTTTTGAATTTTTTTATTTATTATTGTGTTTTCGTTTTGTTAACAGATTCCTTGCAACTGGAGAGTCGTTCTCATCCCTCCATTTTCAGTTTAGGCTCGGGATATCCACCATCTCAGGGATCATCAGAGATACCTGCCGGGCATTGTGGGAGTGCCTACAAGTGGAATACATTCCAGAACCATCACAGGAGAGGTGGCTGGAGATTGCCCAACATTTTCATCAAATTTGCCAGTTCCCAAATTGTGTTGGAGCAGTTGATGGAAAGCACATCAGGATCGTCAAACCTTCCGGCTCTGGATCACAGTTTTATAACTATAAAAAGTACTTCTCTATTGGGTTGATGGCCATAGCCGACGCACAATGCAAGTTCATCGCTGTGGATATCGGTGCGTATGGACGCGCAAATGACTCACAAATCTTTAAAAATTCACCAATGGGGCGTCGTTTGTATGGAGAGACATTTGACTTTCCGCCCCCTAGACCTCTCCCTGGAACCACCGGTCCACCATTACCATTTGTTTGTGTTGGAGATGATGCCTTCCAGCTTTCCCCACATTTGCTGAAACCCTTTGGAAGTAGTGGACTGACCCAGAGGAAGAAAATTTACAATTACCGCTTAACTAGAGCACGAAGAGTTGTGGAATGTGCTTTTGGCATCTTAAAGGTACCTTCACACTAAACGACGCTGCAGCGATCCAGACAACGATCCGGATCGCTGCAGCGTCGCTGTTTGGTCGCTGGAGAGCTGTCACACAGACAGCTCTCCAGTGACCAACGATGCCGGTAACCAGGGTAAACATCGGGTTACTAAGCACTGGGCCGCGTTTTTTTTTACTTTAAGGATGGTATCCAGGGTAAACATCGGGTTACTAAGCGCGGCCCTGCGCCTAGTAACCCGATGTTTACCCTGGTTACCAGCTAAGACATCGCTGAATCGGTGTCACACACGCCGATTCAGCGATGTCAGCGGGAGAGCCAGCGACCAAAGAAAGTGCTGGCCCTCTAGCGCCGACCAACGACATCACAGCAGGATTCTGATCGCTGCCGCGTGTCAAACTAAACGATATCGCTAGCGAGGACGCTGCAACGTCACGGATCGCTAGCGATATCGTTTAGTGTGAAGGTACCTTAACTGCCAAATGGAGAGTCCTACTAACTGCAATTAAACTGCAGACTGAAACTGTCGATGATGTGGTGAAAGCGTGCGTGGTCCTGCACAATTTTGTTTTATCAAAAGAACAAGTTTCCCTGGAGGATAATGTTTCAGAAAGCACCTTGCGGGAATACCAAAACCCCACTTTTCGCAGTCCAGTAGCAGTCTCCAGAATGCGGGGCAGTTTTGCAGACTACTTCATGTCTCCTGCAGGATCAGTTGACTGGCAGTATGAAATGGTGTAAATTTTTTTTGCTTTTTACACTTGTAAAAATACCATTTTTTGTTTGCTTACAAAACCTTTGTACTTTAACCCCTTTACCCCCAAGGGTGGTTTGCACGTCAATGACCAGGCCAATTTTTACAATTCTGACCACTGTCCCTTTATGAGGTTATAACTCTGGAACGCTTCAACGGATCCTGGTGATTCTGACACTGTTTTCTCGTGACATATTGTACTTCATGATAGTGGTAAAATTTCTTTGATAGTACCTGCGTTTATTTGTGAAAAAAACGGAAATTTGGCGAAAATTTTGAAAATTTCGCAATTTTCAAACTTTGAATTTTTATGCAATTAAATCACAGAGATATGTCACACAAAATACTTAATAAGTAACATTTCCCACATGTCTCCTTTACATCAGCATAATTTTGGAACCAAATTTTTTTTTGTTAGGGAGTTATAAGGGTGAAAAGTTGACCAGCAATTTCTCATTTTTACAACACCATTTTTTTTTTAGGGACCAGATCTCATTTGAAGTCATTTTGAGGGGTCTATATGATAGAAAATACCCAAGTGTGACAGCATTCTAAAAACTGCACCCCTCAAGGTGCTCAAAACCACATTCAAGAAGTTTATTAACCCTTCAGGTGTTTAATAGGAATTTTTGGAATGTTTAAATAAAAATGCACATTTAACTTTTTTTACACAAAAAATTTACTTAAGCTCCAATTTGTTTTATTTTACCAAGGGTAACAGGAGAAAATGGACCCCAAACATTGTTGTCCAATTTGTCCTGAGTACGATGATACCCCATATGTGGCAGTAAACCACTGTTTGGGCGCATGGGAGAGCTCGGAAGGGAAGGAGCGCCGTTTGACTTTTCAATGCAAAATTGACAGGAATTGAGATGGGACGCCATGTTGCGTTTGGAGAGCCACTGATGTGCCTAAACATTGAAACCCCCCACAAGTGACACCATTTTGGAAAGTAGACCCCCTAAGGAACTTATCTGGAAGTGTGGTGAGCACTTTGACCCACCAAGTGCTTCACAGAAGTTTATAATGCAGAACCGTAAAAATAAAAAATCATATTTTTTCACAAAAATTATATTTTTGCCCCCAATTTTTTATTTTTCCAAGGGTAAGAGAAGAAATTGGACTTCAAAAGTTGTTGTCCAATTTGTCCTGAGTACGCTGATACCCCATATGTGGCAGTAAACCACTGTTTGGGCGGATGGGAGAGCTCGGAAGGGAAGGAGCGCCGTTTGACTTTTCAATGCAAAATTGACAGGAATTGAGATGGGACGCCATGTTGCGTTTGGAGAGCCACTGATGTGCCTAAACATTGAAACCCCCCACAAGTGACACCATTTTAGAAAGTAGACCCCCTAAGGAACTTATCTGGATGTGTGGTGAGCACTTTGACCCACCAAGGGCTTCACAGAAGTTTATAATGGAAAGAGTCATGCTCACCACATAGAAGAAAACCACAGGGCAATCACAAGAAAGAATGTAGTTATATAATATTTTATTTGTAATGTAATAATATACCATACAAAAAATGACAACAATACTGAAAAAATAAAATAATAAAAATTATATGATATATATATATATATATATATATGTGTAAAATATTGTATATTAAAATATATGAATATAGCAGTGCCTGTGGCAATCTGATGGCCCTATAATATAAGTTAAGTGTCCATATAGTATTACAAGCAGCCCTATAAATTTAAATCATCTGTGCTGTTGAAAAGCAAAAAAAGGGGGGAGGAGGGGAAGGAGGAGTATGTGTAGGAATATACTTCTGTGCAATGCAAATACAATGTATAATAAGGTAGTGCACAACCTAAGTGATAAAAAATCAGTGGAATAAAAAGGGGGCCGATATACAGACTATATAGAAGGACACTTACTTTGTATAAATAATATATGAGGGACCACCAGCAGCTCTCCAGGGCACCCCGACGCGCGTTTTGGACGCTCTGTTCCTTCGTCAGGGGGTTGTATGGTATATTATTACATTACAAATAAAATATTATATAACTACATTCTTTCTTGTGATTGCCCTGTGGTTTTCTTCTATGTGGTGAGCATGACTCTTTCCAATTAACGTAGTGTTTCACTACACCACTGACACACTGGGTGTTCTCAGGGTATACATTTATATGGGTTACCGTATATACTCGAGTATAAGCCGAGATTTTCAGCCCAAATTTTAGGGCTGAAAGTGCCCCCCTCGGCTTATACTCGAGTCACGGTAGCGGTGGGGTCGGCAGGTGAGGGGCTGAGGGCGCTGGGGTATACTTACCTAGTCCCAGCGATCCTCGCGCTGTCCCTGCCGTCCCACGGGCTTCGGCGCTGCAGCTTCTTCCTCTCTTCAGCGGTCACGTGGGACCGCTCATTACAGAAATGAATAAGCGGCTCCACCTCCCATAGGGGCGGAGCCGCTTATTCATTTCTCTAATCAGCGGTGCCGGTGACCGCTGATAGAGAAAGAAGCTGCAGCGCCGAAGACAGGAGGGGACAGCGCGAGGATCGCCAGGACTAGGTGAGTATGTTATATTCACCTGTCCTCGTTCCAGCCGCCGAGCGCCGATCCATCTTCCCGGCCGGCGCCTCCATCTTCCCGGCGTCTGCGCTCTCTGACTGATCAGGCAGAGGGCGCGATGACGCATATAGTGTGCGCGGCGCCCTCTGCCTGATCAGTCAGAGCAGAGACGCCGGGAAGATGGAGGCGCCGGAACGAGACGCTGGGAGCTGCAATCAAGGGAGGTGAGTATGTGTTTTTTTTTTTTATTGCAGCAGTAGCAGCGGCAGCACAGATTAATGTGGAGCATCTATGGGGCACAGTGAACGGTGCAGGGCACCGTATATGGAGCACATCTATGGGGCACAGTGAACGGTGCAGAGCACCGTATAAGGCACAGCTAGGGGGCACAATGAACGGTGCAGAGCACCGTATAAGGCACAGCTAGGGGGCACAATGAACGGTGCAGAGCACCGTATAAGGCACAGCTAGGGGGCACAATGAACGGTGCAGAGCACCGTATAAGGCACAGCTAGGGGGCACAATGAACGGTGCAGAGCACTGTATATGGCACAGCTAGGGGGCACAGTGAACGGTGCAGAGCACCGTATAAGGCACAGCTAGGGGGCACAATGAACGGTGCAGAGCACCGTATAAGGCACAGCTAGGGGGCACAATGAACGGTGCAGAGCACCGTATAAGGCACAGCTAGGGGGCACAATGAACGGTGCAGAGCACTGTATATGGCACAGCTAGGGGGCACAGTGAACGGTGCAGAGCACCGTATATGGCACAGCTATGGGGCACAGTGAACGGTGCAGAGCACCGTATATGGCACAGCTATGGGGCACAGTGAACGGTGCAGAGCACTGTATATGGCACAGCTAGGGGGCACAGTGAACGGTGCAGAGCACTATATGGGGCACAGCTATGGGGAAATATGAATGGTGTAGAGCACTATATGGCACAGCTATGGGGAAATAATGATCTATTTTTATTTTTGAAATTCACCGGTAAATGCTGCATTTCCACCCTAGGCTTATACTCGAGTCAATAAGTTTTCCCAGTTTTTTGTGGCAAAATTAGGGGGGTCGGCTTATACTCGGGTCGGCTTATACTCGAGTATATACGGTACTAACTATTTTATCTATTTTTTATTTTTATATGTAAATCATTTTTTACCCTGCTGACATTAGTGTGTTTCATTAACAGAAGTTTATAATGCAGAGTCATAAAAATAAAACAAAAATTTTTTCCCACAAAAATTATTTTTCAGCCCCCAGTTTTGTATTTTCCCTAGGGTAACAGGAGAAATTGGACCCCAAAAGTTGTTGTCCAATTTGTCCTGAGTACGCTGATACCCCATATGTGGGGGGGGGAACCACCGTTTGGGTGCATGGGAGGTCTCGGAAGGGAAGGAGCATCATTTGGAATGCAGACTTAGATGGATTGGTCTGCAGGCGTCACATTGCGTTTGCAGAGCCCCTAATGTACCTAAACAGTAGAAACCCCCCACAAGTGACACTATTTTGGAAAGTAGACCCCCTAAGGAACTCATCTTGATGTGTTGTGAGAGCTTTGAACCCCCAAGTATTTCACTACAGTTTATAACGCAGAGCCGTGCAAATAAAAAATATTTTTTTTTCCACAAAAATTATTTTTTAACCCCCAGTTTTGTATTTTCCCAAGGGTAACAGGAGAAATTGGACCCCAACAGTTGTTGTCCTATTTGTCCTGAGTACGCTGATACCCCATATGTTCGGGTAAACCCCTGTTTGGGCACACGGGAGAGCTCGGAAGGGAAGGAGCACTGTTTTACTTTTTCAACGCAGAATTGGCTGGAATTGAGATCGGACGCCATATCGTGTTTGGAGAGCCCCTGATGTGCCGAAACAGTGGAAACCCCCCAATTATAACTGAAACCCTAATCTAAACACACCCCTAACCCTAATTCCAACGGTAACCCTAACCACACCTCTAACCCTGACACACCACTAACCCTAATCCCAACCCTATTCCAAACTGTAAATGTAATCTAAACCCTAACCCTAACTTTAGCCCCAACCCTAACTGTAGACCCAACCCTAACCCTAGCCCTAACCCTAGCCCTAACCCTAGCCCTAACCCTAGCCCTAACCCTAGCCCTAACCCTAGCCCTAGCCCTAGCCCTAGCCCTAATCCTAGCCCTAGCCCTAATGGGAAAATAGAAATAAATACATTTTTTTTTTATTTTTCCCTAACTAAGGGGGTGATGAAGGGGGGTTTGATTTACTTTTATAGCAAGTTTTTTAGCGGATTTTTATGATTGGCAGCCGTCACACACTGAAAGACGCTTTTTATTGCAAAAAATATTTTTTGCAATACCACATTTTGAGAGCTATAATTTTTCCATATTTTGGTCCACAGAGTCATGTGAGGTCTTGTTTTTTGCGGGACGAGTTTACGTTTTTATTGAAAACATTTTCGGGCACGTGATATTTTTTGATCGCTTTTTATTCCGATTTTTGTGAGGAAGAATGACCAAAAACCAGCTATTCATGAATTTCTATTGGGGGAGGCGTTTATACCGTTCCGCGTTTGGTAAAATTGATGAATCAGTTTTATTCTTCGGGTCAGTACGATTACAGCGATACCTCATTTATATCATTTTTTTATGTTTTGGCGCATTTATACGATAAAAACTATTATACAGAAAAAATAATTATTTTTGCATCGCTTTATTCTCAGGACTATAACTTTTTTATTTTTTTGCTGATGATGCTGTATGGCGGCTCGTTTTTTGTGGGACAAGATGACGTTTTCAGCGGTACCATGGTTATTTATATCTGTCTTTTTGATCGCGTGCTATTCCCCTTTTTGTTTGGCGGTATGATAATAAAGCGTTGTTTTTTGCCTCGTTTTTTTTTTTTTCTTACGGTGTTTACTGAAGGGGTTAACTAGTGGGACAGTTTTATAGGTCGGGTCGTTACGGACGCGGCGATACTAAATATGTGCACTTTTATTGGGTTTTTTTTTTATTTAGATGAATAAATGTATTTATGGGAATATTTTTTTTTCATTATTTTGGAATATTTTTTTTAATTTTTTTTTACACATTTAGAAATTTTTTTTTAAACTTTGTCCCAGGGGGGGACATCACAGATCGGTGATCTGACAGTTTGCACAGCACTCTGTCAGATCACCGATCTGATAGGAGTGCAGGCTGCTTCACAGTGCCTGCTCTGAGCAGGCTCTGTGAAGCCACCTCCCTCCCTGCAGGACCCGGATCCGCGGCCATCTTGGATCCGGGGCTCGAGCAGGCAGGGAGGGAGGTAAGACCCCCGCAGCAACGCGATCACATCGCGTTGCTGCGGGGGGCTCAGGGAAGCCCGCAGGGAGCCCCCTCCCTGCGCGGTGCTTCCCTGCACCGCCGGCACATCGCGATCATGTTTGATCGCGGTGTGCCAGGGGTTAATGTGCGGGGGGCGGTCCGTGACCGCTCCTGGCACATAGTGCCGGATGTCAGCTGCGATAAGCAGCTGACACCCGGCCGCGATCGGCGGCGCTCCCCCCGTGAGCGCTGCCGATTGCTATGACGTACTATCCCGTCCAGGGTCAGATAAGCCCAGGGCACCTCGACGGGATAGTACGTCTAAGGTCACAGTGGGGTTAATGCAGCATAGTATGTTTTGAAACGGTACCCTTTAAACACTGTTTATTGTTACTATTACCATAACCTTGGTGGCGTTAAAACAGGTTTTTTTTTTTTAAAAAAAGAGAAAGACAATAAAAATGTTTTTCAACCAAAAAAAGTTTATTTCTTTACTTTACAAATTTTCATAATTTTGGATGGAGATAGTAGCGGAGGGGCTGACAGGTTGGACCACGTCGAGAGTGGGAGACAGCACATCACGGACATCACGGGGAGGAACAGAAGTAGAATGGGTGGTGAAAACATGAGTTTGGGCAGAGAGTTAAGGTGCAGATGTGGTGTGTGTGAGGTAGGAAGGTGTGGGTGGGATCGGGAACGGAGAATTTAAAGTGGAAGAATGGAAAGGGGAAGGTAAAAACTGGGAAAGACTAAGGGGGGAAGGAACGAATGACGAAGAAGTAGAATGGGCGGGAGGAGGACGGACAGGAGGAGGACGCACAGAAGGATAGACGGTGGCTTGAGAGGGGAAAGGTGTTGAAACATGAAGGGTAGGTGGAGGGGCTTGGGACATCGCCTGCGCTAGAGCAGTGTGGCAGCCTTGCATCACATGCATCTGCAGGTCAGGAGTTAGATTTTCCATGTGCCTGAGGACCGACTGAAAAAAACAGTGTCTTGGTGACTGGTTTGTATCTGATTGCATCCTATCCAGACGACTGCTGAGTTCAAGTATGCTTTTGTTAAGCATATTGTACCCAGCAGACGTTTGCTCACTCAAAAGCTTGATGGCACTGTGGAAGGATGCATTCAGCTGCAAAAAGTCAGGCGCATAGCTCCTCTCCTGACCTCTCTGGCGCTGCCGTCCTGACCACAAAGGTGGTCTAGATGTTGCGGCAGTGGCAGAGGGGTGGGGTAAAGGGAACTCTAACTCATCACCTGCAGCTTCAAGTGACGAAGTCCGCCCTGCTGCTCCAGCGCTGGTGGATGAGGCTGAGGGATCAAACGAAAGGGAAGGTGCAGAAACAGAGGGGTCGACGTGGTCCCCGGTGGCGGACTCTTGAGGGATCGCTCCAGAGGGCTGCAACTCTGATGCAGGCTCCCGAGTGCTGCAGAAAGTGCTGTTAAAGAAGAAAAAAAAATTAGTATCTTTATATTACAATTGCCCTTGCTGCAAATAAAATTGAAGGTTACACATTTTTACAGTTTGACTGAAAATATGTGGTGTTGAATATTTACCTTCTGCTCAGCAGCGTCGACCGGAGGAACGACGGGGCTCTGGCATATTTGTATCTGCTCCTGCGTCCTCTAGATCCACTCGGGGCCTGCATCTCCTTATTAAACTCCCTCTTGAACCGATCCCTGAGTGACCGCCACCGCACAATAATCCTGTTACCTGGAAAGAGAAAGCAAAAATTGGTTACTATACACCACATTAAATCATGCTAACATAAGGTTATGAAGTGTGAATACTTACGCGCTAGATCCTGGGCCCCAGCATCGAGTTCCTCCCAGTTATCCATAACAGCACTGCACACTTCCTCCCATAGCTGTCGGGTGATTAACTGGTCAGCATGGCGGCGGTCCGACATGTTCCACAGCGGCTCCCGACTTTGTACCGCTTGGATGAGGGTGTCCACATCGATGCCCTCCTCTTCGTCATCTTGTTCGGGAGCACGCTGTGAAGCCTAACAAAAAGATAATAAAAAGGGAAAGATTACACCACATGAATTTTACAGTTTACTAAAAACCAAAACAAAAAGGAACTTACTCTTCGGCGACCGCCGCGTTTATCATTCCGACGACTATGGGAGGTGCTTTGAGGAACTCTACGTCGAGCCCCGGATTGTGAAGACTAATAAAAAATAAATAAATTAATATTGTTCTTGGATAGAGGCATATGTATTGTGTGTGCTGTGAGGTGCTGAATGTTTGTTTTGGGTGTAGTGTGTTGTATGTGAGGATCGATCTGTGCAAAACTTACACTATGCGCTCCCGCTCCTTGTATTTCTCCACCCTGTCCGTCTCCTTCTGTAAGCCCCTCTGCTTCATATTCCTGTGAATACAGAATAAACACATAAAGGGTTAAAATACAATTACCATAGTTGTACCCAAAAAAAAAATTTATTACGAAAAAAAAATAGACACCTCAGTTTGCTGCTGATGTGATGGGGGGCTCTCAGAAGAAGACATGGTCTTTCAATAATCTTGGGTTGGTCGGTCCCTTGCGTCCCTCTTGGTCCCTAGAATCTGTAAGTATAAAGAGAGTTCTAAGCTACTATACAAAAGGATAGATTCAGCTGTAGGGACTTTACACTTACATCTTTTTAAAAAACTTGGGGGCTTGCTTCTATGGTATTGTAGTCGGTCCTTGCGTCCCTCTTGGTCCCTAGGATCTGTAAGTATAAAGAGAGTTCTAAGCTACTATACAAAAGGATAGATGCAGCTTTAGGGAAGGATAGATTGATAGATGCAGCTGGGACTTTACATCTTTTTCCCAAACTTCGGGAGCCTGCCTGTGTACGTTTTGGTCAGTACCTACTACAGTACCTACAGTACCAACTTACTTTTAGATTTCCCCCACCACAAAAGAAAAAAAAAAATTATTAACCGTCATACTTGATATGCTAGATATGCTTGATGCACAAGCTGCCAAACCCTCTACCTCCTGTTTCCCCACAAACCCCCCCCCCCAAAAAAAAAAACCCTTTAAAGCAACACCAAAACTACTTACCGTAACTTGATATGCGCAATGTGCATGTTGGTAAAACCCACCTAAACAAAGTTTAACCTTATAAAAAATGTTCCTCATTCAAAATTAAAATACCAATTCCAAAAATTGTTATTTATGATTAACCTACAGTTTGTATTTTCTAAAACCAGATAACATTTTCTATAGCAAAGATTTGCATTACGCATTTGTATATATTACCTTTACTGCATGTATACCCAATATTACATTTATCTTGAAAAGAGACTACTGACAGTTTTGTGAAATTTTTATTACTATATTTTTTTAAAATTGACTTTTTTTAGGGTACAGTAGGAGCTACACTGCTCTTTATTTGAAATACAAGTACATTATGGAAAACAACAATAATGCAGAACACATCACACATCATTTATACACACACAAAACACATGTTACAGCACAGCTATTCAAAATACCAGCATAGTATGAAAAAAATATAAACAGGGCAGGCAGGCAGGCGCACGCGCGCACACGCACACGCGCACACACGCACGCACACACGCACGCTGGATGGCAGTACTCACATGGCTGTCTCAGGCAGGGTCTGGCTGGCAGGGCCTCTCTGGTTGGCAGGGCCTCGCTGGCTGGCAGGGCCTGGCTGGCAAGGTCTTGCTGGCAGGGTCTCTCTGGCTGGCTGGCAGGGCCTCTCTGGCTGGCTGGCAGGGCCTGGCTGGCAAGGTCTTGCTGGCAAGGTCTCTCTGGCTGGCTGGCAGGGTCTCTCTGGCAGGGCCTGGATGGCAAGGTCTTGCTGGCAGGGTCTCTCTGGCTGGCTGGCAGGGTCTCTCTGGCTGGCTGGCAGGGCCTCTCTGGCTGGCTGGCAGGGCCTGGCTGTAAAGGTCTTGCTGGCAGGGTCTGGCAGGGTCTCTCTGGCTGGCAGGGCCTCTCTGGCTGGCTGGCAGGGCCTGGCTGGCAAGGTCTTGCTGGCAGGGTCTGGCTGGGTCTCTCTTGCATGGAAGGGTCTCTCTTGCTGGCTGGTACATTTGGGAATGACCTGTCCTCTTTATATAGTTTTTGGGTTGTCTGGGCAAAGTATCCACTTTTTGGAGCATGCTCAATTAAAAAAGCGGATTGGGGCGACGGATCCGCCAAAAAGCGGATCGCGACGGATCCGTCGCCCATAGGCGCCCATTCTAAAAAGTGGTGGACGCGATGGATCTGCCGCGGTCCGCCTTTTCGGCGACAACAAAAAACGTTACAAAGTCCGTCAATGTCTAGACAACGTCCGCCCAATATCGACGGATCCGTCGCATGGCGGATGGAACGGACGACCATCCGCCACAATCCGTCGCTAATGCAAGTCAATGGGAAAATAGCGGATCCGCCCAAAAAAAATGGTGGATCCGCTATTTGACGAAAATGGCGGTTTTTGACTGACGCCGAAAGACTGAAGTGTGAAAGAGGCCTTAAAGCTGGTTTCAGACTTTCATTCCTGTGCACTGCGGATGGTAGGGTACTTCCTCGTTGCTTCCTCGGTGAAGCTCCACCCACTGCCGGCTGCGCCCAACGGTTCCCTGCATACCTATCTTTAACATTGGGTGCGCAGGGACATGTGTTGTATGCGAATGTGTCCACATGCGGTGACTTGAAGTGTGCGGCGCCCGCACGGAAACACAACATTTTGCGTTTCCGTGCGCACACCTCAAATCGCCGCACGTGGACACATCCGCATACAACACATGTCCTTGCGCACCCAATGTTAAAGATAGGTACGCAGGACGCAGCCGGCAGTAGGCGGAGCCAGGGTGGAGCTTCACCGAGGAAGCAAGGAGGAAGTACCCTACCATCCGCAGCGCACAGGAACGCAAGTCTGAAACCAGCCTAACTGATGGTTCTTTTACCTGACGTCACAGAGCATGGAGGCTCTGAATCAAGCATGAGGAAGCACCACTGGGTGAGGAATAGAGCTGAGGTGACAGAGGCTTCAAATCTGCAGCCTTATTTGCATATCAATTCAAATGCTGATTTCTCATTAATGGAGAATATTTGAGCATAAGCATAAAAGGGACTCTGTCAACAGGATTTTCTATCTCATCTGAGAGCAGCATGATGTAGATAAAGGGAAGCTGAATCCAGCCATGTATCACTTAAATCACTTGGTGCAGCCGTTCTCACACAATTAGCGTTTTTACACTTAGCAATTAAACAGAGCTGAGGGGTCTTCACCTGCCCACACAAGGCTCTGTATATACAATGTCCATAGACAGTAAGGTGCCTATCGCAGGAGTGGGCATGTCGAGCCTTTGACTTTTGTGACAAAGCAGTGATAATCTCCTGGTCCTAAAACAATCATTGCAAGCAAGCAGGACAGAGATTGATAAGAGACACATCATTGAAATCTGTGTTTTAAACTCTACAGCATGCTGTCTTTAGATTACATAGCAAAAACCTGCTGATAGATTCCCTTTTAACTATTTTGATGATGATTAGCAAATCCTTTGTTGGCAAACTTTTCTATCTCCCAGATAATTCCTTGAACTTGGAATGATTGTGTGAATTAGTGAAGTATTTTAATTTAGTGCTCTATTTTGCAGAGACAATGGGGTTGGATTGTTTAATATTTGAAAAGTGTGTTTTTGCCATTTAAAGCATACTATCCCCCTATCTTAAGGTTTCACAGCTAGAACATACGTGGATCTACACTAGTGGAGCAATGAGTATTAATAACAAAGACAACATTGCACTTTGTATTGCTCCAAAGCAAAAAGCTTGTGATGCGCATGAAAATATATTGGTTTTAGCTTGTTTCTTAGAAAAGACCACTAGCTGAGTTCTTAACCTTTCATTTGCAAAAGTTGTCATAGATAACCTTTTAAGAAAAGCTAGTTGTAAGCCTTATTAAACAGCTGAGCCTTCCTTATGACTGCTCCTGAAATGGTGATTCTTCTAGGTCACAATCCTAATGCTTCATCTATTGACCATTAGACAAATCAAATATTTTATAGTTCTGGTCTAGAAAAAGAATGGTAATATTATACGAAGACAGCATAGACGAATGACTGCAAATGTAATTTCCTTAGAACATTCTTGAGGTCTTAATTTGGGGATTTGTGCAGCACAAATTAATTAGCCAAGTGTCTGCTCTTCTACTCCCTAGAGAAGAGTGCACCGTCCAAAATCCACATACAGTAATTATTTTTCTCTTCTAAGCGCTAGGGACTGGTACTAGATGAGATCTGGATATCTGACATTGAAAAACCCCCGTGCATTAGCCTGCATACTCTCATTCACACTCTGCAGCCTCTGAGGCGGTAGGGTTCAGGTCAGGAGACCCAAGCTGGTCCGTGCACGGAATGCAAAAGGTGTAAATCCAGCCCAAGTCTGTACAGTTGGTATGCTGAGAGACCATTTACAATACACTTGTGACCTTAAACGGAGCGTTAAACCAAATAATCAGAAATGCTGTAAAAAAGAACAAATGGTTACCATAAAATAGTAATAGCTTTTCTTGAGGTTCTAAAATGATTCATCCACTTGGCCAGAACTTTTCTGAACAGTGTTCGGAACTGTGAATTTCTAATACAGCGATTACTAGTATATTGAGTTCAGCAGGGAACAGTATATAGCATGTGCTCCCTCTAGAGGCAACTAGGGGAATCCAGTACATTGTATTTAGCTCTGAGTAAGCAGAGAAAGAAAACAGAGCTCCAACCACTATTACAAAAATCCACTGGCACATAATTTCGGACCTATTTAGATTAACAAAAAGACAGTTATAGGGTCTTTTTATTTAAGTAGTGAAAAAAATCCAAAGTTTGTTAAAAAATAATAAATACCGTAATAATAATAATAAAAAAGTAGATAACTTAATATACGATAAGTAGCCATTTACCAAGATCTGTAGAGTCTCTATTTTTTGGGATCTGGCTTATTTTTGTGTGGCCCAGCTGATGTTTTTATTAATTCAATGTTGGGGTAGATATGATCTTTTGATCACCTGTCATTGCATTTTAATGACATGTTGCGGCCACCTATAAAAGTATTTTTTTCTACATGTTCTTGTTATGCTGTTTACTTATTGGATTAATTATTTTTATATTTTCATAGATCTGGCGATTCTGAATGCAGCTGTGCCAAATATGTGTATTTTTTATTTTTTTTAATTTAGTTTGAATGGGGCAAAATAGGAGTGATTTGAACATTTATATGTTTTTAATATTTTTATAAACATTTTTTCTCATTTTTACTTGATTCAGTAGTCTCCTTAGGAGACTTGAATCTGCAATGCTCTGATTGCCTGTGCTACACATAGCAGGGCTCCAGAAATGATCATCTGCTTTGAGTCCCGGCCACAAGGCGTCGATCATAGCAGGGTCATCAATGACAACCACAGGGGTCTCTTGCAGGGGAGCCCAGGTTGTCATGTCAACCCATCGTCGCCCCACGATCATGTGATGGGGCGCCGAGTAAGCGAGAGTTAAATGCTGCTGTCAGAGATTGACAGTGGCATTTAACTAGTTAACAACCGTGGGTGGATCAATATTCCATCCGCGGCTGTTAGGGGCACATGACAGCTGATAAAATCAGCTGTCCTGTGCCAGAAAAGATGAGGCTGGAGCCCACATGGACTGCAGGGACACAACCTATGACTTACCTATACATCATGGGTTGTGAAGGGGTTAACAATGTAATCCTACTGCATATAGGATTACCGTATGTTCAGTAGATCAGCGTGTTCATGTTATGATTTGACGTATGTGCTGGGAAAACTTGACACAAATGCAGAGAATAGATCCATGCTAATGTATTCATATTGATCTTGCTTTATTGTATGGAACATGTTTATGGAACATATCGCTCTATACCCAGGAATACATAAAATAAACTATACCATGCAGTATGTTTTTTTTTTTATTTTGCACAACGTATACCATGGTATGCATAAGCCTATAGCTGAAACATAATGTAAACAGAGGTTTATGTACATTACATACCGGTATTTGTATTAATAAAGTGACTTTAAAATTTGAAGTGGTTGTGGCACGAACAAAAGTATATTTTAATCAATAGATATGTATTTTAATCAATAGATATTGGAGTAATAATAATTTCTACAATTGGATGTTTTAGAAAAATGTTCCTGTGCAGAGATACTTACACAGTACACAGCAGGAGCACATTTATAAGATTATCTCAGCACAGGAACATTTTATTTTTAAAACACATCCAATCTCAGAGTTAATTTTTATTCCAAGATCTGTTGATTAAAATATACATTTGTTTGTGGCACAACCCCTTTAAGGATGTAAGGACACAAGTTAATACATTTAGGCATTTAGGACACACAGCTTTTAAGGTAGCTAGTTTACATGGGTAAAGGGCTTCTGACTTTAACAAATTGTTTTTTTGTTTTATAGATGGGGAACTCAAGGGGATTTTACAACCACACACCCTCGGCCAATTGTTAAAGTGAAACTCTTTACAGAAAGCACTGGTGTTTTGGCTTTGGAAGATAAGGAACTTGGTAAAGTAAGTTTCACCCTTTCTCTTGTGGCATTATGGCACAGCAGTCATTGGTCACGTTTGGTTTACTTAGTACTATTTTACAGACATGTGTGGGTTCTTGTCCCTGGGAGGATTTATCTCTTCCATACATAAATTGTAAACTGGACAAAACTCTTTACAACTAAATTGCTTCAAGTAAAACCGATCAGACACATTAGATGACTGTCAGCTGAAAGATGCTTCGGATGATCTTTCAGCCAAAATCTATCTCAGCCAACCCTTTGACAAACTGAAGCTCTCCTGTGTTCTCTATGATAAAGCCATCAGCTGACATCTCTTCAAGAGAACAATGTAATTATCAGTTCAAAATCGGACATGCCCGATCGACATCTTCCCAGCGATCTGATGGCCAGCGCCCAGTACACATTAGACTACTGAACCCATCGATATCAGTGGATTCAGCCAACATTAGTCTAATGTTTACGAGGGCCTTAATTCATTGTCACAAAAGCTGCTATTGCTTTAAGGCTGACTCTCACATCCATGATTTTCAATCCAAGTATAGGCTTTAAAGCATGGACTGACTGCGGGTCACCTAACCCGAAATTGACAACTTAATGGGCATTTACGAAGCTATGCGTTCAGGGCAGGAGATCTGTACTCAACTGCAAAACATGTGAACCCAGCTTCTGAGAAATATTTTAAGTGGAAAACCCTATTTCACTTGTCCAACAAGGATTCACAAATCGCTTGAAGCATTTCATTACACTGGAGTGTTGTCCCATTTCTTTACCTATATGACATACAGTGGGAAAAATAAGTATTTGATACACTGCCGATTTTGCATTTTTTCCCACCTACAAAGAATGGAGAGGTCTGTCATTTTTATCGTAGCTATACTTCAACCGTGAGAGACAGAATCTAGAAATAAAAAAAAAACAGAAAATCAAATTGCATGATTTTTAAATAATTAAATTGCATTTTCTTGAATTAAATAAGTATTTGATCACCTACCAACCTGCAAGAGTTCTGGCTCTTACAGACGTGTTAGTTTTTCTTTAAGTAGCCCTCCTACTCTGAACTCATTACTTGTATTAATTGCACCTGTTTGAACTCGTTACCTGTCTAAAAGACACCTGTCCACAAAATCAATCACACTCCAACCTCTCCACCATGGCCAAGACCAAAGAACAGTGTAAAGACACCAGGGACAAATTTATAGACTTGCATAAGGCTAGGATGGGCTACAGGACAATAGGCAAGCAGCTTGGTGAGAAGGCAGCAACTGTTGGCACAATTATTAAAAAATGGAAGAAAAACAAAATGACTGTCAATCTTCCTCCACCTGGAGCTCCATGCAATATCTTGACTGTTGGGGTAAGGTTGATTCTGAGAGAGGTCAGGAATCATCCCAGAACTACATGGGACGATCTGCTCAATAACCTGAAGTGAGCTGGGACCACAGTCTCAAACATTACCGTTAGTAACACACTACAACATCATGGATTAAAATACTGACAGGCACGCAAGGGCCCCCTGCTCATGCCAGCACATGTCCAGGCCCATTAGAAGTTCGCCAATGACCATCTGGATGATCTAGAGGTGGCAAGGTCATGTGGTCAGATGAGATCAAAATATAATGTTTTGGTATCAACTCCATTTGCCATATTTGGAGAAAGAAGAAGGCTGAGTTCAACCCCAAGAACATCGTCCCAACTGTGAAGCTTGGTGAGAGAAATATCATACTGTGGGAATGCTTTTCTGCAAAAGGGACAGGGCGACTGCACCATATTGAAGGGAGCATGGATGGGGTCATGTATTTAGAGATTTTGGCCAACAAACTCCTTCCCTCAGTAAGAGCATTGAAGATGGGTTGTGGCTCTATCTTCCAGCATGATAATGACCTGAAACACACAATCAGGGCAACTAAGAAGTGGCTCCGTAAAAAGAATTTCAAGGTCCTGGCGTGGCCTAGCTAGTCTCCAGACTTGAATCCAGTAGAAAATCTTTGGAGGGAGCTGAAACTCAGTGTTTATGAGCAACAGCCCTGAAACCTGAAAGATATGGAGGAGTGTGCCAAAATCCCTGCTGCAGCGTGTGCAAACTTGGTCAAGAACTACAGGATACATCTGACCTCTGTAATAGCAAACAAAGGTTTCTGCGCCAAATATTAAGTTCTGTTTTTCCAGAGCGTCCCTCCTGACAGCACCACCAGGAGGTTGTCCTTCTTATCCTTGATAGGGACAGGAAACACAGAAGAGGTTAAATAGCCCCTCCCCACCTCCACCCCTCAGTGTTTTTCCTGTCCCTATCAGGGACAGACGCAGAGGAGAGTGGCACGGCTTACCGTGCTGAAGATTCCAGGTCCGGTCGAGCAGGGCTCCCGGAGCGGCCTCATCCCTCAATCCGAGGGCTCTGAGAGGGCAGAGCGGGTCTCTGCATGGCGGCGTTGATACCGCCGGAGGTCCCTCAACGGCCGGGTGAGCTGTGCTCCCAACTCCGGTGCATCCCTCTTTAGGGGGCTCTGCACCTTCTCGCTGCACCAGCGGTGATTCCCCTGCTCGCGCCAGGAAGCGCGCCAGGTCGGGCCTGCGGTGTCATGGCGGCGCTCAGTGGGCGCCGGGTCGTCTTGGCGTGCCGCGTCATCGGGGCGCGTCGGGGACGTGCCGCGTCATCAGGACGCGTCGCGTTGTCGGCGCGCCGTGTCATCGGGGCGCGCCGCGTCCTGGCGACGCGCTGGATCACTTGCGCCGCATCTTGACAGGTGCCGCGTCAGCGCTGCAATCACCAATGACTTCCGGTGGCGTTCCGGAAACAGCTGAAGCCTCAGGAACGCCGGAAGTTGGGTCGGGCTGTATCATACAGCCGAACAGTGACCATCACCCGCAGTAATCACCGGCAGCTGAGCTCGGAAGGAGGACGAATCAGATGTTCTGAAGACAGGTGAGATACCTATTTACTGACGAACATCTGACTGCACACTGATCCCAGAGAGATGGAGGGTGTAGATCGTCCAGAGGTCCTGTCCTCAGAGCTCACCCCTGGTCATGTAAGTTATACATAGGGGGTTTATATCATATGGCAACACAAAGCTATACGTCCAGCGTCAGGCCAAAAGCGCAGGACAAGTAAATGCCCTCTGTGCTCAAATAGACTACCAGAAGGGCACAGAAAAAAAGTATGCGATAAATGCATGGCAGGACTGCTGGAAGGAGAACAGGCTTCCCTTCTAGATAATATTAAATCTATGATCAGAGAGGAAGTACAATCCACAGTCTCAGCGATGTTGCCAGTCGACCCTCCCCGTCCTAAGAGACCTAGGTGGGAACAAGATCTCAGTTCGGAAGAAGGGGAGCTTTCAGCCTACTCCGCATCCGATTCCATGGAGGGAGAACCCTCTTCAAATATTCCCTCAGAAGAAAGAAAGAGGTACCTATTTGCCTCTGAACACACGGAGACACTGCTACAGGCTGTCAGAGATACCATGAAGGTAGAAGAAGCCACAGAACCCCTTACAGTCCAAGACGAGATGTTTGGGGGGCTCAGAGCTCGTAGGAGCAGAGTGTTTCCCGTAAATCGCCATATTCAGGAAATGATCTTAGAAGAATGGAGCGATGTGGGGAAGAAATTGATAGTACCAAGGGATTTCAAATATCGTCTGCCCTTTGACCCAGAGGAGACAAAGATCTGGGAATCAGTTCCTAAGGTGGATATACCGGTAGCTAAGGTCTCAAAAAAGACCGCCATCCCTTTTGAGGACTCTTCAGGCCTTAAAGATCCGATGGACAAAAGATCTGAAGATCTCCTCAGGAAAGCTTGGAAAGCTTCGGCCGCTGTCATGAAAGCCAATATTGCAGCCACTTCTGTAGTCAGGTCAATGTCTTTATGGGTAGAGAAACTAGAGACCCAAATTAATAATAAAATTCCTAGAGACGAGATCCTAAAATCTCTTCCACTCTTAAAGATAGCAACAGACTTTATGGCCGACGCTTCGGCAGAGTCAGTACGGTTTGCTGCAAGGAACAATGCCCTGTCTAATGCAGCAAGGAGAGCTCTATGGCTCAGATCATGGTCTGGAGACACACAATCAAAAAATAAACTGTGTTCAATACCCTTCTCGGGCCTTCATGTCTTCGGTCCAGTATTGGACGAATTGCTTGAAAAAGCGGCAGACAAGAAAAAGGGTGTCCCGGAAGAGAAACCGAAAAACATACCGCCCTTTCGGAGGTCTCGATTTCATCCTAGGCAGGACTATAGAGGGAAAGGAAAAGGCGGAAGATGGAGCTACTCGAAGGGTGGTAGAGGCAAGGGTGCCTTTCAAGACCAAAAGTCAAAAACTAATAAACAATGACGCCAACTTAGTGGGTGGAAGGCTTCGGTACTTCCTACAAGGTTGGCAGAACATCACTCGAAACCCATGGATTCTAAGTCTTATAGAACATGGATACAAAATAGAGTTCAGCCGAAGACCTCCCAAAAGGTTTTGCCTAACCCAGACCCAGTCTTTATCGGTTCAACAGAGACTATTAAGGGATATTCAGGAACTTATCCAAATAAAAGCCGTCATTCCGGTACCTCATGCTCAGAGGTTCAGAGGACATTATTCGAGTCTGTTCTCCATAAAGAAACCAAACGGAGAATTTCGTACTATCATAAACTTGAAGCCCTTAAATCGGTCAGTCGTTTACAAACGATTCAAAATGGAATCCCTCAAAACGGCAATACCTCTGATCCGAGAGGGCTCAGTAATGAGCACTTTAGATCTAAAAAGTGCCTATTACCAGGTTCCCATCTCCGCCTCACACCAACAGTACCTCAGATTCGCCATAAAGGTTCAGGGCCAGATTCTACACTACCAGTTCACATGCCTGCCTTTCGGCATCTCATCAGCTCCCAGAGTTTTCACCAAACTCATGGCAGAGGTAATGGCGTTCTTGAGGGAGAAAGGAATACTCACCGTGCCCTATCTCGACGACATTCTGCTCATAGCAGACTCTCCACAACAAATGGAAAAAGACTTATCAACGACTATTTCACTCCTGGAAGAGCTAGGATGGCTTATAAACTTCGAAAAGTCAATCTTCAAACCCGAAACAAAGAAAGCCTTTCTCGGGGTAATCCTAGACTCGGTCCAGGAGCATACGTACCTCCCACTTCACAAGCAGGAGTCATTCAAAAAAGAAATTCAAAAATTTCAAAAACAAAAGCAAACATCCATAAGGAAGGCCATGCGAGTGTTGGGCTTGATGACCTCTTGCATTCCCAGCGTCCAGTGGAGCCAATATCACTCAAGACCCCTGCAGAAAGATATTCTCTCACGATGGGACGGCAGAGACGGAACCTTAGACAACAGGATTCGTCTGTCGCTACAAACGAAGAATTCACTGATATGGTGGACCATAACCAAAAATCTCGAAAAAGGAAGGCCTTGGAAAACATCGCCATGTATAACCATTACTACAGATGCAAGTCACAGTGGCTGGGGAGCCCACATAGAAGAAAGTTACTCCCAGGGGACTTGGCCGGTATCTGTGCAAAGCAGGTCCTCAAATTACAGAGAACTCAGGGCAGTCTGGGAGGCCCTAAAGGCATTCCAGGGGAAGTTAATAGACCAACACGTCTGTATTCTCTCAGACAACTCAACAACAGTGGCTTTTCTTCTGCACCAAGGAGGCCCAAAACATCATCATCTGCAAGATCTATCGGACTCGATATTCTTTTGGGCATAACAGACAGTCAAGTCGATAACGGCGGTTCACCTGAAGGGAACCCAAAACCAGGTAGCAGACTTCCTAAGCAGAGAAAAATTATGTCCCACAGAATGGTCCTTAAACGAAGAAATCTTCCTCCAGATAACCCAACGTTGGGGCTTCCCAGAGGTAGATCTATTCGCCTCAAGGAAGAACGCAAAAACAAGGAAATTCTTCTCACTAAATCCAGGAGACAGACCATCAGGAATAGATGCGCTAGCTCAAAACTGGGACATGAGATTGGCTTACGCTTTTCCTCCATTGGCCCTAATACCGAGAGTACTGAGGAAAATTCAGGAGAGCCAGACATCGGTTATCCTAATAGCCCCTTACTGGCCCAAAAGGAGCTGGTTTTCCCTACTAAAGAAGATGTCCTGGGAAGATCCAATCCATCTACCAGTCGTGCCGGACCTTTTGTCTCAAGGGCCCTTGGTCCATCAAAACCCGGGCCTGTTACAGTTGGCAGCATGGATCCTGAAAAAGAGATCCTAAGAGCAAGAGGTCTCTCAGAGCCAGTCATTGCCACCATTCAGAATAGTAGGAAACCCGTAACTTCCGCAATATACAGGAAGGTATGGAAAAAGTTCTGCTCTCAAAGTCCAGTTCCTATATCGGTCTCCCACGGTCCGGACATTCCTAAAATTCTGGATTTTCTCCAGTCGGGGTTTGATAAAGGACTGAGGCCTAATACTCTAAAGGTACAAATCTCAGCCCTCAGTTCATTCTATGACATCCAGCTAGCCTCTCATCCATGGATAGTGAGGTTCGTCAAGGCCATTCAGAGACTTAGGCCTACAATTCGTAGTACAGTGCCTCCCTGGGACCTAAACCTGGTCTTGAATGAGCTCTGTAAAGAACCATATGAGCCACTGGCTCAAGCAAACCTGAGAGCCGTAACCCTTAAAGCTATCTTCTTGGTGGCAATAACGTCAGCACGACGCATCGGTGAGATCCAATCTTTCTCCATTAAACACCCGTACTTAAAGGTCCTCGATGACTGTATCATCCTTAAATTAGATCCCGGGTTCCTTCCTAAGGTGGTTTCGGACTTCCACAGAAGTCAAGAGATTATTTTGCCTACGTTCTGCCAGAACTTCTCTAACGAAAAAGAACGTTCTCTTCACGCTTTGGACGTAAAAAGAACAATTCTACACTACCTAGAGATCACAAATAGTTGGAGAATCGACTCTAACCTCTTCGTTCAGATGAATGGGAAGAACAAAGGAAAGAAAGCATCCAAAGCTACCCTAGCAAGATGGATTAAATCTACCATCACGGCAGCCTACATCTCGGCAGGAAGAACTCCTCCAGAAGGCCTTAAAGCGCATTCATTGAGAGCAATCTCTGCCTCATGGGCAGAGAGCGCTGGGGCTTCTATGGACCAAATTTGCAAAGCTGCGACATGGTCGGGGTCAAATACCTTTTGTAGACATTACAAATTAGATGTAACTGTGAATCAACAGACTACATTTGGGAGGAAAGTCCTCCAGGCTGTAATCCCGCGCTAAAAAAATTAAGGAGTTATTTGGTACTCCTCCTGGTGGTGCTGTCAGGAGGGACGCTCTGGAAAGTAGGAATTAGTCCTACCGGTAAGTATGTTTCCAGGCGTCCATCATGACAGCACCCCTTATATACCCTCCCTTGAGTTCCTGTCTGATATGTGATATAAACATGTATAGAAGGAATTTCAATAAAATAGAGTTGCATCCATCCTGGTGTGGTACTTGAAAAATCACTGAGGGGTGGAGGTGGGGAGGGGCTACTTAACCTCTTCTGTGTTTCCTGTCCCTATCAAGGATAAGAAGGACAACCTCCTGGTGGTGCTGTCATGATGGATGCCTGGAAACATACTTACCGGTAGGACTAATTCCTACTTTCTCTTCTATCAAATACTTATTTCATGCAATAAAATGCAAATTAATTACTGTATATACTCGTGTATAAGCCGAGTTTTTCAGCACATTTGTTGTGCTGAAAATGGCCCCTCAGATTATACACTAGTTATTGTTCCAGAAAGACGGTGGGGAATCGGCGGTTCACAGAGGCTGGAGACGGCAGTTGCTGCTAAAGCCTGTGCCCGCTGCTAAAGAGAAATGAATATTCACTGCGCTAGCAACGAATATTCATTTCTCTTATAGCGTGCACAGTTACAGCCACCGGCTTCCAGCACGCAATCCTGCTTGCCTTCCCGCGCGCCATTGCTGCATCTCGTTCCGGCACCAGGTGCCTGCAGCGACATACAATTGCCTTGGTATGCTGAATCATTAAGAAGGCTGGAACAACCCCTGAAGAATCACCCCATAATATTATCCCTCCACTACAAACTTTGCAATGATCAAAATGCAGTCAGGCAGGTACTGTTCCCCTGGAATTTGTCAATCCCAGACTCATTGATCAAATTGCTAGACAGAGACCTATGATGCATACCTCCATAAAGCACGTATCCACTGCTCTGAAGACCAGTGGGGGCAAACTTACACCACTCTGTCCAATGCTTGGTATTCAACATGCAGCTGTTTGAACATGATAACCCATGCCATGAATCTCTGTGATGCCATGAATCTCTGTGGCAGTTTTTGTGCTGATGTCAATACCACATTTATTGAGTCAGAGTGATGGCGACATTTTTGCTTTATGTCGCTTAGCACTCAGTGTAACTTTCCCTTCTCTGCTACTTTGTGAATGAGTTGCTGTGGTTTCTTGTTCTACTTCTCTATAAATTCTACTCCGAGCTGATTGTGCAATTCTTAAAATGGAACAAATTTCATGAACTGATCTGTTACAATGGTGGCATCCTATTGTAGGATCTTACTCGAAGGCCGGATTCACACTAGCATAAGCATTCAATGCGATATGCTAATGACCCTCAGCTCCTGCTCTTCTGCGAGAGTGAGACGAGCGTCCTGCTACGGTGGTCCGATCCTCTCGCACGACAGGATCAAAGCACAGCTGCGGAGTAGCCTGAGAAAGTAATGTATCCATCTCTTGTGCTGCCCGTGTAGATGGGAATCGCACTGCACTCGGGTGATATCAGAATGCAGTGGGATGTGTTGCTGTGAGCCTTGTCTCGCTGCCAGTCGCAGCATGCTGTGTTTGTTCTTTCATGCGGAATCGGCACGAGAAAATAATCGCAGATCTGAGGTGCCCCATAGTAAAACACTGGGACGAGTTGTATGCGATGTTTTATCCCATAGCACTCGGCCATGTTATATGGTAGTGTGACTCCGGCCTAATAAGTACTCTACAGGCATTTGTGAAAGGCGGACTGCATGGCTAGGTGCTGGATTTTATACATCTGTGGTAATGTGCCCCAGTACTCCTGGCTATATACTAGAATACTTCAGCATTGTATGTAAGTTTAATTTTAAATTTAATTGATTTTTCTTTTTCTTGATGGCTAACAATTTCTGACTAGGTGAATATGAAATAAAAAGCAATTTATTATAGTTTATTTTACATACCTTAAGGGAAGTAATCCACGAAATAAGTACATTTTAATCAATAGATCTTGGAATAATTTACTTAATTAGATGTGTTGAAATAAAATGTTCCTCAGAAGGTCATTTGTCACTGACTTGATTTATGATTAGCTGAAAAGGTTAGACTGAGCAGAAACTCTTGCTCCTGTGATAAAACAGAAAGGAAATGTTACCTGAGAAAGTAGCAGTTGTGAGCCCTTGTTGTTCTTCCTCCTCTGGCCAGGAGCTGTGGTATGTGGCGATCATGAACTGGAGAAATTCTGCATGGTTTGACACAGCACATAACCGTACATAGCAGGGGAACACATATAAGATTATATCAGCACATTATTATTCTAAGATCTGTTGATTAAAATATACTCTGTTCATGGAACCCCTTTAATAAAATGTTCAATGTGTTGCTTTTATAATTCTAAAAAATATTACCACAAATTGGTCTGCTTTTTATCAGTCACCTGGCTGGGGGCATAAGAGGGCAGGGCATTTTCTATCCTTAACTGGGTTCGCATAGCGTTTGCATCGTGCCCTATGTAAACCTAGCCTAAAGAAAACTCTACATTTTGTTTGTGTTTGGCAAGGATACTAGAATTCATCCACATATTTCCATTATTGCAGTTTAAGGCTTTTTAAAATTATTTTATTCAGCATAACAGAAAAGTCACCATTAGCTTTTCTAGTCTGAACTTTCTATCTACCTTATTTTTTGGACTATAAGACTCATTTTTTTCCCAAAAATGTTTTTGGGAAAATGGGGGTGCTTCTTAAAGTAAGAATATACTTACAAATATTGTGGTGGTAGCTGGAGTCAGGCGATTCTGCGGCAGTCCCGGTCGGACGCTGCAGGGCGATGATCACACTCCCTTCCCAGGCTGATGTGGCAGGTTCGGCGGTGGTGCTCTGTGGTGCAGAGGGCTCCGCCGGCATTTTGTGAAAGACCGGAGGCCCCCACACATCCATTGCTGCAATGCGGTGGTCTCTGGGAAAATGGGCGCGGCGCATGCTCAGATTGCGATCTTGGCAACAAAATCTTGTCTCCCAAGATCTCGGGATGAGATCTCTTTGCTGAGATCTCAATATGCTGCGATGCGGTGGCCTCCGGGAAAATGGCTGCCGGGGGTGGCACATGCTCAGATTGAGATCTCTGGACGAGATCTTCTCTGCCAAGCTGTCAATCTGAGCATGCACCGCCCCCGGCAGCCATTTTCCCGGAGGCCATCGCATCACCGCAATGGATGTGCGGCGCTCCGGTCTTTCACAAAATGCCGGCAGAGCCCCCCACACCACAGCCGCACCAGGCTGGGATGGGATTTCCCAGAGGCTGCCGCACCAGCCTGGGATAGGAGTCATATCGCCGGACCACCGAACACCCCCTGTGACCACGTTCCACCAATGCTGCTGATCCCTCCCCCCCTGTAAGTTGAATTCAGACTGTAAGACTGACCCCCATGTGACACATTCATTTTTTTCCTTATTTACCATCTGAAAATTTGGGGTTCGTCTTATGGTCCGGTGCCTCTTATAGTCCTAAAAATGCGGTACATCTTAAAAAACAAAACCCACATATTTCACTTGTTAGAGAGCTAGCCTTTTCAGCGTCATTCTCTGTATAACTGCATTGCTTTATGTAATGTAACGCTTTCAGTCCTGTGTTTTTTTTTCTCCTTTTTCCAAAAAAACATCAAGCCAAGCCCGCATCATTCCTTGTGAAAGCCAGCATGTGAGTGGAATTCATAAGAGCCCAGGACTTCCGCTGTACATAGCACGAGCGATTGGATGATTGCAGCTTCAAGTCCCCTAAGGGAACTATTAAATCCAGTAAAAAGTGGGGAAAAAAAACGTGTTCAAATCACACCAGTTTTGCCCTATTAAAATAAAAGAATAAAAAACATACACATATTTAGTATTGCGTTCAGAATGATCAAAATATAAAATAAATTAATCCGATTGGTAAATGGCGTAATGAAAAAAAATCAAAAACACCAGAGTTTTGGCTGCCTCAACATTGTAATAAAAAGCAATAAGAGGCGATGAAAACCTCATATCTACCCCAAAATAGTGTCATTAAAATTATCAGCTAAAAAATAAGCCCTCACCCAGCCTCATGTCAAGAAAAATTAAAACATTACAGGTCTCGGAAAATGACAACAAAAGCAAATTTGTTTTTTGTTGTTACATGTTTCCAAATCTCTTTAAAACTCTTAAATAAGAAAAAATTATAGTGAACATAGTAAATGAAAAAAACAATAATGGAATTTCACTTTTTTTGCCATTTCAACACACTTGAAACTTTTTCACAGTTTTCCATTAAACTATGTGGTAGAATAAATGGTGTAGTTCAAAAGTACATCTCCTGCAAAAATCAAGCCCTCATACAGCTATATTGTTGGAAAAATAAAAAAAAAAGTTATGGCTCTTGGAAGGAGGGGGGTCAAAAATGAGAACATTTTTAAAAAGTGGTATGAAGGGGTTAAGGGAATTACTGTATACCCAAGTAATGCTTCATTCCTTATTTTGTAGAGTGTTATGTACAGATTTTTTTTACTTTCTGTAATATTTTTTAGACACTAGTGTTTTTTGAAAGAAATAATGCAAATACATGATGTCGCTAATACAGTAATAGCTGTTATACTCTATTTTTTCTTAGGTAACACTTACGCCAACTCCCAATAGTTCAAAGATGCCAGAACTGCACAAAATGACTGTACCTAAGAACAGCCAAGATACTGACCTGAACATTAAACTGGCAGTAAGGATGGACAAACCGCCACACATGAAACATAGTGGGTAAGCCCGAGCACAGTTATTTTTTTTTAGAATCTTTCTTATAGAGCTAGTGAGGGAGATTTAATTGTGTAGAGGCTCATCATTCAAATTTAATCCGCAACCAATTAAGTTACCACAGTCAATTATTTTTTTCTTTGCAGTTTCTGAAATCTTCCACATATATTTTATAAGACGCTGTTTTAAATTTAAAGAAAACAAGAATGCAGTCGTCTAATATAGCCATATTTTATTCACAGCATAGACCATATATCAGAAGTTTAGTCCTTTTTCCATCTATTGCTCTACTAGATTTCTGCCTACCTGCACCCACAACAGATGTCCTTGACAAAGACCGCTCCCGGTTGAAACGTTGCACCATATCTGTTTTTGACTTCTTGCTGGATCAAAACAAACTATTATTGTAGCAAGACCTACAGTATCATTTTCTTTTTTTGGTGCTGAGGTTCCTTTCTCAACAAGTCTGGATCACAAGTCCTTTCCTCAAGCACACAATTTTTTAATAGAGCAGTGTGCCGGTCTTTCTTGTTCCAATTTTCACAGTCACATGACTGTATAAACAGAGCATGTTAGAGAGGCAGAGTCTCTCAGAAGCAATCATGGTCTGAGGTTCACTAATCTGTGAACAACTGCATCTAAAAATTGTGGAACAATTTCAGAAATTGTCCCTCAACGCAAAATTGCAAATGCTTTAAACATCCATTTGTCTACAGTATATGTTATCAAAATATTTAGAGATTTTGGAAAAATCCTATGTGCACAAGGGACAAGGCTGACAGTCAATATTGGATGCTTTTGCTCTATACCCCTGAAGGGGCATTGCATTAAAAACAGACAATCTGGTCGTACAAATCACTTTGTGGATTTAGGAATAATTCCATAAATCATCGAGAACACAGTTTGCCATGCAATCCACAAATGCAAGTTAAAGCTGTATCATGTAAAGTAGCAGCCACAGTAGCGTAGCTACCAGGGGGGCAGAGGGTGCGGCCGCCCACCGATCACAGGGCCCACCCGGAGCTACACTACACTTAATTATATCAGCGTGCACAGCCCGCTGATATAGTTAATCTCCATGCTCCGTTGTAGAGCAGGGAGACAAGGTCTCCCTGCTCTACTGCGGGCAGTGACCGGGGAGAGCCAGAGGAACTCATGCACGAGGGAGGAGGATAGGTGCCGGCACTGTACCTGTCTGCTGGCTCCAGTATACAGCAGAGTCATGCCCACATTGCACGCTGTGTGAGCGTGTCTGCTCTGCTGCAGAGAAGTCAGTAGGAGGACCAGGGCACGGCTTCTGTGAGTGTGCAGAGAAGAGCAAGGCAGACAGTCACAGGACAGAGGTGCTGTAAGTAACAGTACAGATTTCTGCAGGTACTGGCCGGAGATGTCTGCACCGTGCAGTGAGGATGTGGCAGGACACGGCTCCCCTCCTGATAAGACCCGGCCTTGTGCTGTATATCTGCAGTTTTTATCTGAGGAACTGTAGATTTATGGTGGCTGCTGGAACTACAGACCGGACAGTGCGGGTTGCCAAGCATGACCCAATCTGTAAAAGACTTCACAACTGCCATAAGTCTCATGGTGTCTCAGACAGAGACTGACAAGACAGGTCAGTAATGGGCACTGATAGATATGACCGTGTGTGTGTGTGTGTGTGTGTGTGTGTGTGTGTGTGTGTGTGTGTCTGTCATATATCCTTCTCTGTGGGGTCCTGCAGCCGGGGTCAAATCTATCAGTGCACATCACTGACCTGTCTTGTCAGTATATATACACACTGCATTCACTGATATGAGATCACACAAACACTGGTCTGATTGGACCCTGACCCCGGCTATAGGATATCTATCCTATAGCCAAGGTCAGGATCCTATCAGTACAGTGTCTGCATGATCTCATATCAGTAAATCCAAGGTAGTAAACATGAAAACCCCATTATGAATCCTGGTATTAAAAATAAAAAAGTTGATGCTGAATATATATGAGATATAGAAAGACAGAAGAAAATAGAAACAGCAAATAGGTGCGTATAGGAGATCATATATCGGTGCAGGACCCCCAAAGGGGAGAAGGGAAAAAGGAACAGACGAACCAGGGGGTGTACTTCTTTAGATTGGCAATATTCTACCTCACTCTTTCTTCTGGTTGCCTTCCTTTCCGTTTCCCTCTCTGGGTTCTTCTCCAGACAAGAGTATTCCTTTAAGGTTACCTGGATACATTCAGGGAGCTATGCCCATAAGCTGGACTCTATATGCACATACTTGCTCTTTCTATTTTCTTCTATTTAGCGCTTTGTCATATATATCAGAGCTGTGCAAGTATCAGCCCACAGAATCCAAAGAGTGGGAGCTATTGCAGGGGTCATTATACAACATTTGAGCTATTGTGGGTACCATTATACAGCGTGAGAGCTAATACAGAGTCATTATACAGCGTGAGTGATAATGCAGGGGCCATTATACAGCATGGGAGATAATGCAGGGGTCATTATACAGCATTGGAGTTAATACGGAGTCATACAGCGTAGGAGATAATGCTGGAGTCATTATACAGCATTGGAGCTAATACGGAGTCATTATACAGCATTGGAGCTAATACGGAGTCATTATACAGCATTGGAGCTAATACGGAGTCATACAGCGTAGGAGATAATGCTGGAGTCATTATACAGCTTGGGAGATAATGCTGGAGTCATTATACAGCATTGGAGCTAATACGGAGTCATTATACAGCATTGGAGCTAATACGGAGTCAATATACAGCATTGGAGCTAATACGGAGTCATTATACAGCATTGGAGCTAATACGGAGTCATTATACAGCATTGGAGCTAATACGGAGTCATTATACAGCATGGGAGCTAATACGGAGTCATTATACAGCATTGGAGCTAATACGGAGTCATTATACAGCATGGGAGCTAATACGGAGTCATTATACAGCATTGGAGCTAATACGGAGTCATTATACAGCATTGGAGCTAATACGGAGTCATTATACAGCATGGGAGCCAATACGGAGTCATTATACAGCATTGGAGCTAATACGGAGTCATTATACAGCATTGGAGCTAATACAGAGTCATTATACAGCGTAGGAGCCAATACGGAGTCATTATACAGCATTGGAGCTAATACAGAGTCATTATACAGCATTGGAGCTAATACGGAGTCATTATACAGCATTGGAGCTAATACGGAGTCATTATACAGCGTAGGAGCTAATACGGAGTCATTATACAGCATTGGAGCTAATACGGAGTCATTATACAGCATTGGAGCCAATACGGAGTCATTATACAGCATGGGAGCCAATACGGAGTCATTATACAGCATTGGAGCTAATACGGAGTCATTATACAGCATTGGAGCTAATACGGAGTCATTATACAGCATTGGAGCTAATACGGAGTAATTATACAGCGTAGGAGCTAATACGGAGTCATTATACAGCATTGGAGCTAATACGGAGTCATTATACAGCATGGGAGCTAATACGGAGTCATTGTACAGCATTGGAGCTAATACGGAATCATTATACAGCATTGGAGCTAATACGGAGTCATTATACAACATTGGAGCTAATACGGAGTCATTGTACAGCATTGGAGCTAATACGGAGTCATTATACAGCGTAGGAGCTAATACGGAGTCATTATCATTATCTCTGCAGCATTCGATACTGTGGATCATCAGCTCCTCCTCACTATGCTCCGCTCCATCGGCCTCAAGGACACCGTTCTCTCCTGGTTCTCCGCCTATCTCTCTGACCGATCCTTCACTGTATGTTTTGCTGGTTCCTCCTCCTCTCACCTTCCCCTTACTGTTGGGGTTCCTCAAGGATCAGTCCTAGGCCCCCTACTCTTCTCGTTGTATACTGCCCCTATTGGAGAAACAATCAGTAGATTTGGTTTCCAGTACCATCTCTATCCTGACGACACCCAATTATACACTTCTGCTCCTGATATCACACCAACCTTTTTAGAAAACACCAGTGATTGTCTTACCGCTGTCTCTAACATCATGTCCTCCCTCTATCTGAAACTAAACCTGTCAAAAACTGAACTCCTCGTGTTCTCTCCCTCTACTAACCTACCTTTGCCTGACATTGCCATCTCCGTGTGCGGTTCCACCATTACTCCAAAGCAACATGCCCGCTGCCTTGGGGTCATCCTTGATTCTGACCTTTCATTCACCCCCTACATCCGATCACTGGCTCGCTCTTCTTACCTGCATCTCAAAAACATTTCTAGATTTCGCCCTTTTCTTACTTTCGACTCTGCAAAAACTCTGACTGTTTCACTTATTCATTCTCGTCTGGACTATTGTAACTCTCTACTAATCGGCCTCCCTCTTACCAAACTCTCCCCGCTCCAATCTGTCCTGAATGCTGCAGCCAGGATCATATTCCTCACCAACCGTTACACCGATGCCTCTACCCTGTGCCAGTCATTACACTGGCTACCCATCCACTCCAGAATCCAGTACAAAACTACTACCCTCATCCACAAAGCACTCCATGGCTCAGCACCACCCTACATCTCCTCCCTGGTATCAGTCTACCACCCTACCCGTGCCCTCCGCTCCGCTAATGACCTCAGGTTAGCATCCTCAATAATCAGAACCTCCCACTCCCGTCTCCAAGACTTTACACGTGCTGCGCCGATTCTTTGGAATGCACTACCTAGGTTAATACGATTAATCCCCAATCCCCACAGTTTTAAGCGTACCCTAAAAACTCATTTGTTCAGACTGGCCTACCGCCTCAATGCATTAACCTAACGATCCCTGTGTGGCCTATTTATAATAAAAAAAAAAAATAAAAAAAAAGGTTCCTCGCATCATGTTCTCATACACTTTATGCAGTATTAGCCCTCTGTGTCTGTACTGCTACATACTTAGGCAGGTAACTGGTTCATGCAGCTTTACATGAACACCTGAGCCTTACACTATAGCTGGTCCGAATAACTAAAGCAATTGTTACCATCCACCTCTCGTGTCTCCCCTTTTCCCCATAGTTTGTAAGCTTGCGAGCAGGGCCCTCACTCCTCCTGGTATCTGTTTTGAACTGTATTTCTGTTATGCTGTAATGTCTATTGTCTGTACAAGTCCCCTCTATAATTTGTAAAGCGCTGCGGAATATGTTGGCGCTATATAAATAAAAATTATTATTATTATTATTATTATTATACAGCTTTGGAGCTAATACGGAGTCATTATACAGCATGGGAGCTAATACGGAGTCATTATACAGCATTGGAGCTAATACGGAGTCATTATACAGCATGGGAGCCAATACAGAGTCATTATACAGCATTGGAGCTAATACGGAGTCATTATACAGCGTAGGAGCTAATACGGAGTCATTATACAGCGTAGGAGCCAATACGGAGTCATTATACAGCATTGGAGCTAATACGGAGTCATTATACAGCATTGGAGCTAATACGGAGTCATTATACAGCATTGGAGCTAATACAGAGTCATTATACAGCGTAGCAGCCAATACGGAGTCATTATACAGCATTGGAGCTAATACAGAGTCATTATACAGCATTGGAGCTAATACGGAGTCATTGTACAGCATTGGAGCTAATACGGAGTCATTATACAGCGTAGGAGCTAATACGGAGTCATTGTACAGCATTAGAGCTAATACGGAGTCATTATACAGCATTGGAGCTAATACGGAGTCATTGTACAGCATTGGAGCTAATACGGAGTCATTGTACAGCATTAGAGCTAATACGGAGTCATTATACAGCGTAGGAACTAATACGGAGTCATTATACAGCATTGGAGCTAATACGGAGTCATTATACAGCATTGGAGCTAATACGGAGTCATTATACAGCATGGGAGCCAATACGGAGTCATTATACAGCATTGGAGCTAATACGGAGTCATTATACAGCATTGGAGCTAATACGGAGTCATTATACAGCATTGGAGCTAATACGGAGTAATTATACAGCATTGGACCTAATACAGAGTCATTATACAACATTGGAGCTAATACGGAGTCATTGTACAGCATTGGAGCTAATACGGAGTCATTATACAGCGTAGGAGCTAATACGGAGTCATTATCATTATCTCTGCAGCATTCGATACTGTGGATCATCAGCTCCTCCTCACTATGCTCCGCTCCATCGGCCTCAAGGACACCGTTCTCTCCTGGTTCTCCTCCTATCTCTCTGACCGATCCTTCACTGTATGTTTTGCTGGTTCCTCCTCCTCTCACCTTCCCCTTACTGTTGGGGTTCCTCAAGGATCAGTCCTAGGCCCCCTACTCTTCTCGTTGTATACTGCCCCTATTGGACAAACAATCAGTAGATTTGGTTTCCAGTACCATCTCTATGCTGACGACACCCAATTATACACTTCTGCTCCTGATATCACACCAACCTTTTTAGAAAGCACCAGTGATTGTCTTACCGCTGTCTCTAACATCATGTCCTCCCTCTATCTGAAACTAAACCTGTCAAAAACTGAACTCCTCGTGTTCTCTCCCTCTACTAACCTACCTTTGCCTGACATTGCCATCTCCGTGTGCGGTTCCACCATTACTCCAAAGCAACATGCCCGCTGCCTTGGGGTCATCCTTGATTCTGACCTTTCATTCACCCCCTACATCCGATCACTGGCTCGCTCTTCTTACCTGCATCTCAAAAACATTTCTAGAATTCGCCCTTTTCTTACTTTCGACTCTGCAAAAACTCTGACTGTTTCACTTATTCATTCTCGTCTGGACTATTGTAACTCTCTACTAATCGGCCTCCCTCTTACCAAACTCTCCCCGCTCCAATCTGTCCTGAATGCTGCAGCCAGGATCATATTCCTCACCAACCGTTACACCGATGCCTCTACCCTGTGCCAGTCATTACACTGGCTACCCATCCACTCCAGAATCCAGTACAAAACTACTACCCTCATCCACAAAGCACTCCATGGCTCAGCACCACCCTACATCTCCTCCCTGGTATCAGTCTACCACCCTACCCGTGCCCTCCGCTCCGCTAATGACCTCAGGTTAGCATCCTCAATAATCAGAACCTCCCACTCCCGTCTCCAAGACTTTACACGTGCTGCGCCGATTCTTTGGAATGCACTACCTAGGTTAATACGATTAATCCCCAATCCCCACAGTTTTAAGCGTACCCTAAAAACTCATTTGTTCAGACTGGCCTACCGCCTCAATGCATTAACCTAACGATCCCTGTGTGGCCTATTTATAATAAAAAAAAATAAAATAAAAAAAAAGGTTCCTCGCATCATGTTCTCATACACTTTATGCAGTATTAGCCCTCTGTGTCTGTACTGCTACATACTGGTTCATGCAGCTTTAGATGAACACCTGAGCCTTACACCAGGGGTCCCCAACTCCAGTCCTCAAGGCCCACCAACAGGTCATGTTTTCAGGATTTCCTTTCCATTGCACAGGTGATGCAATTATTACCTGGGCAAGACTAAGGAAATCCTGAAAACATGACATGTTGGTGGGCCTTGAGGACTGGAGTTGGGGACCCCTGCCTTACACGATAGCTGGTCCGAATAACTAAAGCAATTGTTACCATCCACCTCTCGTGTCTCCCCTTTTCCCCATAGTTTGTAAGCTTGCGAGCAGGGCCCTCACTCCTCCTGGTATCTGTTTTGAACTGTATTTCTGTTATGCTGTAATGTCTATTGTCTGTACAAGTCCCCTCTATAATTTGTAAAGCGCTGCGGAATATGTTGGCGCTATATAAATAAAAATTATTATTATTATTATTATTATTATTATACAGCATTGGAGCTAATACGGAGTCATTATACAGCATTGGAGCTAATACGGAGTCATTATACAGCATTGGAGCTAATACGGAGTCATTATACAGCATTGGAGCTAATACAGAGTCATTATACAGCGTAGGAGCCAATACGGAGTCATTATACAGCATGGGAGCCAATACGGAGTCATTATACAGCATTGGAGCTAATACGGAGTAATTATACCGCGTAGGAGCTAATACGTAGTAATTATACAGCGTAGGAGCTAATACGGAGTCATTATACAGCATGGGAGCCAATACGGAGTCATTATACAGCATTGGAGCTAATACGGAGTCATTATACAGCGTAGGAGCTAATACGGAGTCATTATACAGCGTAGGAGCTAATACGGAGTAATTATACAGCATTGGAGCTAATACAGAGTCATTATACAGCATTGGAGCTAATACGGAGTCATTATACAGTATTGGAGCTAATACGGAGTCAATATACAGCATTGGAGCTAATACGGAGTCATTATACAGTATTGGAGCTAATACGGAGTCAATATACAGCATTGGAGCTAATACAGAGTCATTATACAGCATTGGAGCTAATACGGAGTCATTATACAGCATTGGAGCTAATACGGAGTCATTATACAGCATTGGAGCTAATACGGAGTCATTATACAGCATTGGAGCTAATACGGAGTCATTATACAGCATTGGAGCTAATACGGAGTCATTATACAGCATTGGAGCTAATACGGAGTCAATATACAGCATGGGAGCTAATACGGAGTCAATATACAGTATTGGAGCTAATACGGAGTCATTATACAGCATTGGAGCTAATACGGAGTCAATATACAGCATTGGAGCTAATACAGAGTCATTATACAGCATTGGAGCTAATACGGAGTCATTATACAGCATTGGAGCTAATACGGAGTCATTATACAGCATTGGAGCTAATACGGAGTCAATATACAGCATTGGAGCTAATACGGAGTCATTATACAGCATTGGAGCTAATACGGAGTCATTATACAGCATTGGAGCTAATACGGAGTCAATATACAGTATTGGAGCTAATACGGAGTCATTATACAGCATTGGAGCTAATACGGAGTCATTATACAGCATTGGAGCTAATACGGAGTCATTATACAGCATTGGAGCTAATACGGAGTCATTATACAGCATTGGAGCTAATACGGAGTCAATATACAGTATTGGAGCTAATACGGAGTCATTATACAGCATTGGAGCTAATACGGAGTCAATATACAGCATTGGAGCTAATACGGAGTCAATATACAGCATTGGAGCTAATACGGAGTCAATATACAGTATTGGAGCTAATACGGAGTCATTATACAGCATTGGAGCTAATACGGAGTCATTATACAGCATTGGAGCTAATACAGAGTCAATATACAGCATTGGAGCTAATACGGAGTCAATATACAGAATTGGAGCTAATACGGAGTCATTATACAGTATTGGAGCTAATACGGAGTCATTATACAGCATTGGAGCTAATACGGAGTCATTATACAGCATTGGAGCTAATACGGAGTCATTATACAGCATTGGAGCTAATACGGAGTCATTATACAGTATTGGAGCTAATACGGAGTCATTATACAGCATTGGAGCTAATACGGAGTCATTATACAGCGTGGGAGCCAATACGGAGTCATTATACAGCATTGGAGCTAATACGGAGTCATTATACAGTATTGGAGCTAATACGGAGTCATTATACAGCGTGGGAGATAATGCAGGGGTCATTATACAGTGTGGGAGCTACTGTGGGGTCCTGTAAAGAGTTTGGGGCTACTGTGAGGGCACAAAGGAGACATTTTACCATGTAAGGGCACAGTGGTGGTATTACTATGAGAATCAGTATGAGGAGCATTGCTGTTGTACCACACAGCAGGTGCAGTAATAGGGACACATATGGCAGCGGCTCAGTATTGGGGTGACACGAGGATGAGGAGTTTGTGCAGGTTGAGAATAGTCCCATTGGGGACAGTGCTGAAAATGTGAAAAGTGAAATGTGTCTTTGTTGTAATCTCTTCAGCAGTCCTGGGTGGAAGAAGTCATGTCGGTCTGGTCCAGATGGAAAAGACGGGAAAAATGAACGATTCCATCAAAAAGAACGTCAGCTGTAGGTCACCATCTACAAGTGTACTGTAATCACTTGTATGCATTGTACGACTGGTATCCACCACTATTTGGTCACTGTATGGTGGTAATATCAGTGTTGGTCTTTTTGGAGATTTTTTTTACCTACAGCAGGATCATCTGCTGACGTTCTGCTATACCCACGATTAGAGTGCACCACCATAGTTGTAATCAGGGGTTAGGGGCCCACTGAGAAGTTTCGCCCCCCCTGAGCTGAACCCCTAGCTACGCCTCTGAGCAGCCATAAATCAACAACTTTTACAAACCTATGAAAAACTTGACTAGCAATTTGTAAGGTGTATATAGCACTTGAAAATGGACACTACAATGATAGTAGAAGATGGCCTTGATTATTTAATGTAATATGTCCTCTCCTCTGACATAAATGTTGCAAAGAAATCCATGAAGAAGATGGGATACAAGTTAGTGGTGGAAGTGAAGATTGTCAATGTGATCCATTGCCAATGTTGTTCTGGGTAAAGATAATGATATTTACTTCTGTCATTTGCTTTAATATCTTATAAAATACTTATTTCCCTCCACATGCAGATGTGATTTTTAACTGATACAATATTTGTACCGTTAAAAATGTAATATTTTTTTTCCCCAAAACTTCCACATTCATTTTTGTTCTTAGTTGTAGTCTGCTTTTCCCACCATTGCTTCCTTATAACTGATCCTGCAGTATAACCTAGTGGCTGCTTGATTTATAGCAGGGCTTTCTAATCTAGAATGATAATGCTCATGTTTAATCTTTGTGATCTAGATTTTTTTTCCTTAAACCATTTTAAGACTCATTTTAGCATATGTATTGATTTTCCTTTTTTTCCCTTTATTTTTTCTATATTTTTATTTAAAATACCTGAATAGTGTTTGGTCAAGTTTTACAGGTAGCAGATTACCGAAAGTTGTTGCAAACTGTGATGTGATCACAACACCTCAATAAACTTCTATTTGATCAGGACATAGTTTTGAAGCCATTTAATTTCTACTTCTCCACTGATTGTACTCAGATTTCCCTCTCTGACCCAGATGTCATCTTTCTGTTGTCCAGAATTTGTGGTGTTATCGTTTGAAATCTCTTTCAACTCCTGTTTTTTTTTAATTATTTATTTCCACCTTGTCAAATTCTCTATCTTGAAATTGTGTACTATATTTCAATTGGGACTATCTGATCTTTATGTTCATATGTGTCATGCTAGTTTTAATTTAAGTAGTTTATAGTGGTTGTTCGGTCACAACACATTGATGGCCTTACAGTAGTTAGATTACACAGGTCTACAAAAAAATTTTTTTCAAGTGCCATGTTTTTTTGAATGGTTCTACAGTGGAATGTAAGCTGTTGGGCACCACTGCTCAAAATGACTGTTATTGTGAACAGCTAAGCAAGTTGAAGATTAAATTATCTCTAAAAGGAGTAAAGTTAAAGATTACACATTTCCTTTGTATCTTAGGGAAATAAAATATATGGTAAATTTTATATTTTAAAAATTACCAAAAGGAAAATGGGCCAGTGCAAAAGTTTAGGCAATCTGTATGGTTAGTACCTAGTAGTACCCCCTTTTGAAAGTACCACAGCTTGAAAATGCTTATTGTAGCCAGCTAAGAGTCTAGGAAAATTCTTCCAGTTCTGTGAGATTTTTGGGTTCTAGCCACAGATTTTCAGTGATATTCATATCAGGGGACTGTGAGGGCTTTTGTATAACATTCAACTTGCCCCTTTTGAGGTAGTCTGTTGTGGATTTTGACTTGGGTTTAGGATCACTATTAGTGTTGCGCGATACCTTCTGATATTTGGAAATATCGGGATCGGATTATATCAGCCAATATCCCCCAAAAATATCGGATATCGCCGATACCGAAAACCAATGCAAGTCAATGGAACACAAATATTGGCATGAAAATAAGCCCTTTCTTTCCTTGTACATCCTGTTCCAGAGGGGGGAAGAGTGTGGGCGGTGCGTGGGCGGAGACTGCGTGTCTGTGGGGGTCTGTGTGGGCCTGTCGAGGGTCGGTACGAGCCTCTTGGGGGTCTGTGCGTCCTCCCGGGGATCTGTGCGGCCTGCCGGGGGCCTGTACTGTCCTCTCGGTGGCTGTGTGGCCTGCCGGGGGTATGTGAGGCCTGACGGGGTTCTGTACGGGCCTGCCGGGGGTCTGTACGGGCCTCTCGGAGGTCTGTGCGGCCTGCCCGGGGGTCTGTACGGGCCTCTCAGGGGTCTGTGCGGCCTTCCGGGGGTCTTTGTGTTTGTGTGCAGGCATCGTCCAATGGGACTACAAGTCCCATCGGGCTATGCCTGCTACAATGGCAGTGATTGACACATTAGCCAATGATGGGACAGTAGTAGTCCCATCATCCGGCTAATGTGTTGAATGTAAAAAAAAATAAAAATACTACATACTAGAACATACATACAACATACATACAACATAAAACATACATACTACATACATACTACATACATACTACATACATACTACATAAATGCAACATACTACATACATACAACATACATAACACATACATACCACATACATACAACATACATACTACATACATACAACATACTATGTGCATACATACAACATACATACATACTGCATACATACAATGTACATGCAACATGCATGCAACATACATGCAACATGCATGCCACATACATGCCGCATACATGCCGCATACATGCCGCATACATGCCGCATACATCACACATACATCACACATACATTACACATACATACATACATACTACATACATACTACATACAATACATTCATACATTACATACAATACATTCAGACATTACATACAATACATACATACAGACATACAGTACATATAACATAGATTACATACTCACTATCACTTGTCATTTTGATCCCCGAAGCCAGTGTCATCTGTAAAAAAGATTAAAATAAACAACCAATATACTCCCTGATCCGCAGAAATCCACTAGTGTCCCACGACATTCTCCCATGGAGAAAGGCAGGATCAGCTGATGCGACCGCTCTCTAGGGGCTCCAGGAGCACAATGACGGGAGGAAGGTATCCTTCCGCATTGTATTCCTCCGCTGCTGTAAAAAAAATTGTCCCTAGTCTCACTTTTGGCATTGCTGTGTGAGAAATTTTCCCACGCAGCAATTGCCATAAAGTGAGAGTTTGAACTCTAGTAACCTCTCAGTGATACACTGCAGGAGCCATTGTCTCCTGTCAGTGTGTCACTGAGGGTCCTATAAAGCAGTGACATCACCCGATGTCACTGTTCTATAGGGAAGATCATTGTGGGACACTCGTTATTAATTGGACTACGGCGGACAGGTAGTATACGGTTTATTTTACGTTTTTTGCAGGCGCTGAAGTATGGTAACCATATGGTAAGTATAGTTAAATGAAGAATATTAAAATTTTTTCCTAATGTATGTGTGTTTTATTAACCCTTTACTAGTATTGGATTAATAATGGATAGGCGTCTTATTGACGCCTCTCCATTATTAACCCGGCTTAATGTCACCGTACAATACCAAGGTGACATTAACCCCTTATTACCCCATATCCCACCGTTACATGGGAGTGGGAAGAGAGTAGCTAAGTGCTGGAATTGGCGCATCTTACAGATGCGCCATTTCTGGGGCAGCTGCGGACTGGTATTTGTAGCCGGGGGGTGGGGCCAATATCCATGGCCCCTCTCTAGGCTATGAATATCAGCCCGCAGATGTCTGCGTAGCCTTTCTGGCTATAAAATATAAGGGGACCCCACGTCATTTTTTTTTTTTTGGGGGGGGGGGGGGGGGTCCCCCTATTTTAATAGCCAGTAAAGGCTACGCAGACAGCTGCTGGCTGATATTCATAGCAGGCTACAAATATTGGCCCCCGGCAGTCGGCTTTCCCCCTCTGGCGCAGAAAAATGCGCGGGAGCCCACACCGGTTTTTCTGTTTTTGTTTTTTTTTTTTAAAAATTAAACGCTCATTAAGGCCTCTTTCATACTTACCTCGGTACGGGTCCGTCGCTATGCGTCTGGCCGACGTACCGACGCATGTTGTGAAATTTGTGCACGACGTGGGCAGCGGATGCAGTTTTTCAACGCATCCGCTGCCCATTCTGAAGTCTGGGGAGGAGGGGGTGGAGTTTTGGCCACGCATACGCGGTAGAAAATGGTGGATGCGACGGGGGACACTCGTAGATTTCTGCGGATCAGGGAGTATATTGGTTGTTATTTTAATCATTTTTACAGATGACACTGGCTTCGGGGAACAAAGTGACAAGGGATGGTATGTACTCTGTTATATGTACTGTATGTCTGTATTGTATGTAATGTATGAATGTACTGTATGTAGTATGTACAGTTATATGAAAAAGTTTGTGCACCCCTATTAATCTTAAGCTTAATGTTTTATAAAAATTGTTTTTTTTTGCAATAGCTATTTCAGTTTCATATATCTAATAACTGTTGGACACAGTAATGTTTCTGCCTTGAAATGAGGTTTATTGTACTAACAGAAAATGTGCAATCTGCATTCAAACAAAATTTGACAGGTGCATAAGTATGGGCACCCCACCAGAAAAGTGACATTAATATTTAGTAGATCCTCCTTTTTCAAAAATAACAGCCTCTAGTCGCTTCCTGTAGCTTTTAATGAGTTCCTGGATGAAGGTATTTTTGACCATTCCTCCTTACAAAACAATTCCTGTTCAGTTAAGTTTGATGGTCGCCGAGCATGGACAGCCCTCTTCAAATGATCCCACAGATGTTCAATGATATTCAGGTCTGGGGACTGGGATGACCATTCCAGAACAGAGTAATTGTTCCTCTGAATGAATACCTGAGTAGATTTGGAGCGGTGTTTTGGATCATTGTCTTGTTGAAAGATCCATCCCCTGCGTAACTTCAACTTTGACACTGATTCATGAACATTATTGTCAAGAATCTGCTGATACTGAGAGGAATCCATGCGTCCCTCAACTTTAACAAGATTCCCGGTGCCGGCATTGGCCACACAGCCCCAAAGCATGATGGAACCTCCACAAAATTTGACTGTGGGTGGCAAGTGTTTTTCTTGGAATGCTGTGTTTTTTTGGCCGCCATGCATAACGCCTTTTTGTATGACCAAACAACTCAATCTTGGTTTCATCAGTCCACAGGACCTTCTTCCAAAAAGAAATTGGCTTCTCCAAATGTGCTTTTGCATACCTCAGCCGACTCTGTTTGTGGCGTGCTTGCAGAAACTGCTTCTTTCGCATCACTCTCCCATACAGCTTGTCCTTGTGCAAAGTGTGTTGTATAGTTGACCGATGCACAGTGACACCATCTGCAGCAAGTTGATGCTGCAGCTCTCTGGAGGTGGTCTGAGGATTGTCCTTGACTGATCTCACCATTCTTCTTCTCTGCCTTTCTGATGTTTTTCTTGGCCTGCCACCTCTGGCCCTAACAAGAACTGTACCTGTGTTCTTCCATTTCCTTACTATGTTCCTCACAGTGGAAATTGACAGGTTAAATCTCTGAGACAGCTTTTTTTATCCTTCCACTGAACAACTATGTTGAATAATCTTTGTTTTCAGATCATTAGACAGTTGTTTTGAGGAGCCCATGATGCCACTCTTCAGAGGAGATTCAAACAGGAGAACAACTTGGCCACTTTAAGTAGCTTTTTTCATGATTGCATACACCTGGCTATGAAGTTCAAAGCTCAATGAGGTTAGAAAACCAAAAAAGTGCTTTAGTAAGTCAGTGAAAAGTAGGTAGGAGTATTTAAAACAAGAAAATAAGGGTGCCCATACTTATGCACCTGTCAAATTTTGTTTGAATGCAGATTGTACATTTTCTGTTAGTACAAAAAACCTCATTTCAAGGCAGAAACATTACTGTGTCCAACATTTATTAGATATATGAAACTGAAATAGCTGTTGCAAAAAAAACAATTTTTATAAAACATTAAGCTTAAGATTAATAGGGGTGCCCAAACTTTTTCATATAACTGTATGTATGTAGTATGTATGTAGCATGTATGTAGTATGTATGATGTATGTATGTTGTATCTATGTAGTATGTTGTATGTACACGTTGTATGTATGTTGTATGTATGTATGTTGTACGTATGTAGTATATTGTATGTATGTATGAAGTATGCATGTAGTATGTACCGTATATACTCGAGTATAAGCCGACCCGAGTATAAGCCGCCCCCCCTAATTTTGCCACAAAAAACTGGGAAAACTTATGGACTCGAGTATAAGCCTAGGGTGGAAATGCAGCAGCTACCGGTGATTTTCAAAAATAAAAATAGATCATTATTTCCCCATAGCTGTGCCATATAGTGCTCTGCACAGTTCATACTGCCCCATAGCTGTACCATATAGTGCTCTGCACCATTCATACTGCCCCATAGCTGTGCCATATAGTGCCCTGCACCGTTCATACTGCCCCATAGCTGTGCCATATAGTGCTCTGCACCGTTCATACTGCCCCATAGCTGTACCATATAGTGCTCTGCACCGTTCATACTGCCCCATAGCTGTACCATATAGTGCTCTGCACCGTTCATACTGCCCCATAGCTGTGCCATATAGTGCTCTGCACCGTTCATACTGCCCCATAGCTGTGCCTTATAGTGCTCTGCACCGTTCATACTGCCCCATAGCTGTGCCATATAGTGCTCTGCACCGTTCATACTGCCCCATAGCTGTGCCATATAGTGCTCTGCACCGTTCATACTGCCCCATAGCTGTGCCACATAGTGCTCTGCACCGTTCATACTGCCCCATAGCTGTGCCATATAGTGCTCTGCACCATTCATACTGCCCCATAGCTGTGCCATATAGTGCTCTGCACCATTCATACTGCCCCATAGCTGTGCCATATAGTGCTCTGCACCGTTCATACTGCCCCATAGCTGTGCCATATAGTGCTCTGCACCGTTCATACTGCCCCATAGCTGTGCCATATAGTGCTCTGCACCATTCATACTGCCCCATAGCTGTGCCATATAGTGCTCTGCACCGTTCATATTGCCCCATAGATGCTCCACATAAATCTGTGCCGCTGCTGCCGCTGCAATAGAAAAAAAAAAAGCCATACTCACCTCTCTTGCTTGCAGCTCCCAGCGTCCGGTCCCGGCGTCTCTGCGCACTGACTGATCAGGCAGAGGGCGCCGCGCACACTATATGCGTCATCGCGCCCTCTGACCTGAACAGTCAGAGCGGAGCGACGCCGGGAAGATGGAGCGGCCCCCGGCGTGTGGAACGTGGACAGGTAAATATGACATACTTACCTGCTCCCGGCGTCCAGCTCCTTCTCCCGGACAGCTGGTCTTCGGTGCCGCAGCCTCTTCCTCTATCAGTGGTCACCGGCACCGCTGATTAGAGAAATGAATAGGCGGCTCCACCCATATGGGAGGTGGAGCCGCTTATTCATTTCTCTAATGAGCGGTCCCACGTGACCTCTGAAGAGCGGAAGAGCTGCAGCACAGAAGACCGTGGGATGGCAGGGGGAGTGCCAGGATCGCTGGAAGCAGGTAAGTATGCCTCAGCGCCCTCACTCCCTCACCCGCCGACCCTGCCACCCACCTTGACTCGAGTATAAGCCAAGAGGGGCACTTTCAGCCCAAAAATTTGGGCTGAAAATCTCGGCTTATACTCGAGTATATACGGTATGTTGTATGTATGTAGCATGTTGTGTGTCTGTATGTATGTTGTATGTTGTATGTAGTATGTATGTAGTATGTATGTAGTATGTATGTTGTATGTAGTATTTTATTTATTTTTTTTTACCTTCAACACATTAGCCGGATGATGGGACTACTACTGTCCCATCGTTGGCTAATGTGTCAATCACTGCCATTGTAGCAGGCATAGCCCGATGGGACTTGTACTTGCACGCAAACACAAAGACCCCTGAGAGGCCCGTACAGACCCCCGGCAGGCCGCACAGACCCCCGAGAGGCCTGTACAGACCCCCGGCAGGCCGCACAGACCTCAGAGAGGCCCGTACACCCCCCCGGCAGGCCGCACAGACCTCCGAGAGGCCTGTACAGACCACCGGCAGGCCGCACAGACCCCCGGCAGGCCCGCACAGACCCCCCACAGTCACGCACAGACCCCGCCTGCACACACAGACATGTAGTCTCCGCCCACGCACCGCCCACACTCCATTATAGTGTATCATTGCACTATATGAACTTCCGATTCCGGTATCCGATATCTTAAAAGCATCGGAACTCAGTATCGGAAATCCGATACAGCGAATATCGGCCGATACCCTATATTTGCACTATCGGAATGCTCAACACTAATCACTATCCATTTGTAGAAGTTGTCCTCTTTTCAACTTCAGTTTTTTTTTTTTTTTTTTTTACAGATGGTATGTTTGCATAAAGAATGTTGAATTTTAATTGAATCCATTCCTCCATCTACCGGTGAAATATTCCCCATGCCATTGGCTGCAACATAGCCCCAAATCATGATTGATCTACCCCTATGCTTATTTGTGGTCAAGAAGTGCTTTTCTTGAAATTATGTGTCTTTTTTTTCTCCACACATACCTTTGATCATTGTGGCCAAAGAGTTCTATTTTAACCTCTTCGGTCAACAGAACTTGTTTCCATAATACATCAGACTTTTTTAGATGTTCTTTTGCATATATCTGACACTGAATTTTATGGTGAGGATGCAGGAGAGGTTTTCTTCTGATGATGATTGCATGAAGTCCATATTTGTGCACGTGTCTCTGAATGAATAGTAGAACAATGTACCACAACTCCAGAGTCTGCTAAATATTTCTGATGATCTTTTGCAGTCAAGCAGGGGTTATAAATTTGGTTCTCTAGCAATCCTACGAGCAGCTCTCACTGAATTTTCGCTTGGTTTTCTAGACCTTATCATGACCTCCACTGTTCCTGTCTGTTAGGCTACTTTCACACTTCTGTCTTTTCAAATCCGTTGCAGCGCGTCGTTTTTGGAAAAAAACGGATCCTGCAAATGTGCCCGCAGGATCCGTTTTTTTTCCCCATAGACTTGTATTCGCGACGGATCGCAACGGATGGCCACACGTCGCATACGTCTTGCGATAGATTCGTCGTGTTTTGGTGGACGGTCGTCTGGAAAAAACGTTCAATGTAACGTTTTTTGTCTGCGTCAAAAAAACGTACAGCGACGGATCCTGCGGCGTCCATCGTTGGCTAAAATGGAAGCCTATGGGTGCAGGATCTGTTGCTGTCCGTCAAATGACGGAATCCAGCAACAGATTCTGTTTTTTTACACTGAACATGCCTGGAAGGATTTCTATTCCTTTAATTTAACCCATTTTTCCTGCAGCTGCTGCATCGACGGATCCGTCAAAAAACAGGATCCAGTCCATTCGTTTTTTACAATCTGCACAGGATACGCCTTTTCAACACTTTGACGGATTGTGACTGATTCTAAAAGACAGAAGTGTGAAAGTAGCCTTAACTGATATTTCTTAATTTAGAAAAAGGTAACTTGAAAATACCTTGCTTTCTTTTTGGAGCCTTCTCCTGCTTTGTGTGCATCCACCATTTTTATTTTCAGAGTGCTAAGCAGCTGCTTAGAAGAACCCATGTCTGCTGTTATTTGGCGCAAGGTTAAAGGAGGCTGGGTTTTTATCACGCTGGAAAATTTCTGTCACCTGGCTTTTCCTAAATATGATAGTGAACAAACCATAACTCCAACAGGCAATTTAAGGTCAAAATTATCTGAGAACACAAATCTCCAGTGGTGGCCAAACTTTTGCATCTGCCCATTTTGCTTATCGTAATTTTTAAAATGTAAAAGATGAAAATATGTAATTTTTTTGCCTAAATTATAAAGGAAATGTGTCCTTTTTAACTTCAGCCCCTTTTAGAGATCATTTCATCTTCAATTTGCTTAACTGCTCACAATAATACTAATTTTGACCAGGGGTACCCACACTTACACTTTTACATGCCATTGTAAAAAGAGAAACCGGGTTTTCCAAGAATTTTTGATGATGTTTTGAGTTAGATTTTAGAAAAAGAAAAAATTCGCTTTAAAAAAAAACAAACAAACAAAAAACTTTCAAAATCCCTTTACGAACGTAGCCTTATTAGTGAGATAAGGCGTAGAGGCCACAATGTGGCCTAAAACATAGTGAATTGTGGTTTGCAAACTGCTCTTAACCTGCAAAAACACATAATTGTTAATATTTGTGGTAAAATTGCTTGTTATCTGCTTGACCTCTACATGTGCACTTACCTCTCAGGATATGCCATAAATGCAACTTCTGGCATCCTCCACTTTGGGATGAATGGGGGTCCATCATTTCCGGACCATCCATTTCCTTCACTGGAGATGTAGCTGCATGCTGATATAACCATCACCCAATAAAGAATGCATTAGCAAGAAATTGGTGAGCAGGATTCAGGTAATAGTCACATGTAGCTGTAGCTTTGGCTTTCAGAATGATTTTTTTTATGGTGGGTCCTAGTAAAATCAGTCTGACATTGCAGGAAGAAAGTTGTTACATAGTGCCGGCAGAGAACTCTACACAGCACACAGTAGTGCACTGCTGGATTATTTTGTTATTTTCACTTGGCTGCTCATTTAACAAATCACATCAGTACGTCTATAGTCCCCTACTATCTTCCCGTTCAAATTAGTCTGCCACACCTCCCAGTCCACATGTTTTCTAGTTATCTTCTTGATTCTTATAGCACATTGGCGCTTCTACTTTCTGCTTCTCTAACCACCCCAGCCTGGTGTGCTATGTCCCTCCCCACCTGTATTGCACTTGCCTCTATTTTTCACAGTGCATCAGCAATCTAATATATAAAGCTGAATGTGTGTGTGTGTGTGTGTGTGTGTATGTCCGGGATTGGCATCTGAACCGTCGCAGCTACAGCCGCAAAATTTTGCACAGTCACACGCCTGGACCCCGAGAGCGTCAAAGGCTATGTTGTGAGGTGAAATTTTAACCCCGCGCTTTCCAATTCACTAAACAATTTTGCCCCTATCTACATAATGGGGAAAAAGTAAACGGAAAAGTGTTGGAGGCGTCGCAGCTACAGCCACAAAATTTTGCACAGTCACACGTCTGGACCCCGAGAGCATCATAGGCTATGTTGTGAGGTGAAATTTTAACCCTGCGCTTTCCAATTCACCAAACAATTTTGCCCCTATCTACATAATGGTGAAAAAGTGAAAGGAAAAGTGTTGGAGGCAAATTGACAGCTGCCAGATGTGAACAAGGGGGACTTAAAGAATGAGAGCGATGGCACCAAAGAGTATATACCGTACAGTTGCTAAGGTGGTGTCCCGACATGGGATACTCACCACACACGGGAATATGAACACATACGCAAAATGCGCCAAACACTACCACGTGCTTGAACACACATACCACCCTCAGCATACATTTCACCACACATACACCAACCTCGCCACATAAAAGTCAAAACACAAAGTCGCCGCTCAAAACTCGCCACACGCAAAACTCGCCACATGCAAAACTAGGCTCACGCAAAACTCGCCACACGTGCAAAACTCTCCTCATGGGAAAACTCGCCACACGCAAAACTCGCACCCGCGGAAAAATTGCCACATGCACAACAGGTGCAACACATGCAAAATTTGCCTCACACAAAACTTGCACATACTCAAAAGGCACCACACATAAAACTCGCCATGCGCAAAATTAGCTGCACACAACTTGCTACACTAGCCTGTCACATGCAACTCGACACACAAAAAGTTGCTACACGCATGTCGCCACACAACTCATCTCACAAAAGTCGCTACATGCATGTCGCTACACGCAACTCAACACACACAACTTGACACACAAAACTTGCTCTAAAACACACACAAGTCTGGTATCATCCTTCAAAAATAAAAATCTGATTAATAAGCAGACAAACTACAAAAGCAACAAATGTACCATATAGGAAATACGCCAGCTGTCAGTCACATGACCTGTCTATTATGTGTATGTGTGAGCTAATATATACTGCCAGGGGGAGGGCTTCCTGTTGGCTGGGGATTTATCAGGCTGCCAATTGAGCTTACAAATACCTGGGCAAAAATACTGAGCAAATAACGTGTGAACGAGGTCTAATACAGGAGATGACACACAGGTATATACTATATACAGGAGGAGATGACACACAGCTATATACTATATACAGGGGAGATGACACAGGTATATACTATATAGAGGAGGAGATGACATGCAGGTACATACTATATGCAGGAGGAGATGACATACAGGTATATACTATATACAGGAGGAGATGACACACAGGTATATATTATATACAGGAGGAGATGACATACAGGTATATGCTATATATAGGAGGAGATGACATACAGGTATATACTATATACAGGAGGAGATGACACACAGGTATATACTATATACAGAGGAGATGACACACAGGTATATACTATATACAGGAGGAGATGACATACAGGTATATACTATATACAGGGGAGATGACACACAGCAGGTATATACTATATACAGGGGAGATCACATACAGGTATATACTATATACAGGAGATGACATACAGGTGTATACTATATATAAGGGAGATGACAAACGTATATACTGAGGTAAAAATGAGAGGTGTGAGGGAAAATAGTGGAGTGATCGGAAAATGACAGATGTGAGGTCGAAATGACAAGTGTTAGGGGGGAATGAAGGAGTGAGGGGGAAAATGAGAGGTGTGAGGGAAAATATGAGAGATGTGATGGGGAAAATGAGAGGCGTGATGGGAAAATAAGAGAAGTGAGGTGCTATAACTAACCACAGATATTTACTATGCCCAGGCAACGCCGGGCTCTTCAGCTAGTCTAATATATAAAGCTGAATGTGTGTACCATATAGGAAATACGGCAGCTGTCAGTCACATGACCTGTCTATTATGTGTATGTGTGAGCTAATATATACTGCCAGGGGGAAAGGCTTCCTGTTGGCTGGGAATTTATCAGGCTGCCAATAGCAACCAATCACTGCTCAGTTTCTACTTTGCTACAGTTAATTAATCTGAGCTCTGATTGGTTAATATAGGCAACAAAGGACATTCTCAGTATAACAAAGCTTATGTGAGGTAATAGCATGTCAGTTAGGGTGTGTTGGTGGAAAGGCTGATGTCAGTCACATTACTGCTATGTGAGAGGATATAGAAACTGCCAGTTACAGACTATTTTTACCACAATAATGCCTCGTAAGAAAAGGAATTCCATGGCAGGAATGTCAGCTGATTCGAAAAGAAAAGCTGCATTACGGGCCAATGAAAAATGTGAAGACCGAGAAACAAGGCTGACACACTTGAGAACAGCAGCTGCTTCCTCAAGAGCCAATGAACTTTCTGAGGAGAGGGAAGCGAGGCTTGCAGACATGAAATAAAGAGCTGCTTCCTCAAGAGCCAATGAACTTATTTTTTGCCTTTTAATAATTACATTTCTATCTATTTGTTTTGTGGTTTTTGTGTGCAGAATAAATTTTTGTTAACACATTCTATTTTGCTAACAGCAGTTATTAACCCAGGCGAAGCCGGGTAGTACAGCTAGTAGTAAAGAAAGCAGTGCATTGTGCGAACTAAGGGAAAAGGAAGTCCAAAGACACATATTGCTGGGAGGCTCAGCTAGGACAGTAGCATCGTCTGCTACTGAGAGAGCTTTACATGTTGCTGCCAGAGCTTCAAGTAGCTGATGAGGCATAAGAAGTGGCAGAATACCACAGGTAACATGTGCTACATAGGACTAGTCATTTGGTTGGAAATATAGAGAAAAAAAACAAAAACACAAAATACACTTTAACATTTTATTTAAATGGCTCCATAATTTACTCAATCACCCTAGTCCAATGCCTTCGTCCTCATTCCAACGTGTGTTTCACGTATGTGTTCCATTTTTGTTTTTTATGGATAGAACATGTACTCATAATCTATGGAGCTGTTCATATTGTCACACTACGTATTGCGACCCAACAGGGGTTGGTAAACGAATGGCACAGCAAATTCACAATGGGATGGAAAAGGGGGGAGGAAGGCCCTAAAAATAGGGAAATGAAGGAAGGGACACCCCTGAGCTCAAGCCTGAGCCTGTCCCTGCACTCCCCTAACACCCTAAGTGGGTCATTCCCCCCACTGCCGTCAGGATACCTTGTCCTTAACTTTAACCTAACTCTGCCCTGGCTAATGCACTAACCGGCGAGGAGCACTAGCCTCACTTCAGATATAATCACATGGGGAAAAGTGACAAACACGAAAGGGATGAGGAAATAGACACTTGGCTTTCTCTGCTGCAAAGCACTGCACAGCAGAACAAAAAAGGCACCAGGATAATGAACCCAGCAGAAGCACCACCACACCCAGAGAGCTCCTCACTCAGGGTTGGTCACTGAAGATTGCTCTATCACCAACAGTCAGCTGATGCATCAGGTGACCATTTAAAGGATGGTGGGAGTGGTCACCACCACATCAGCTGACCCAGCAACACTGCAGTTACAACAGATTGTCAGTTTGCTAGAACTCCAGGTCCCAGTAGCATACTTCCACCTGATGTTTTTGGTGGACACCCACACGTACTCATTCACACACAGGTTCAGACCTGAACATTTATTTCCACGCATGTTTTTGCCACAAGATGGTGACCTCTTTGAGGAACCGACAACAGAAGCGCCCCCCTGTGTCACCAAACTCATACCCCCACTACACACAGAAGGAGCTATCACCCTCCCCTGACCTCTCCTCCTAAGAGGACTCCGAGACTCAGGGTTTACTTGCAGTGATGGTTGAGTCTTGCCCCTACTGTCTGCCAGCACCTCTGCTGCCTCAACTGGAGAAGACGGGGTAGGTTGGAGAAGGACAGCAGAGATCGTAGCTCCCGGGCAGCAGTCCTTACACTACTGGTCCCAGCTGACTACTTCCCTGGACCGCCAATCTATGACCGGGTTGTGTTTCTAAAGCCAAGAGAGGTCTAAGATGGGAGTTGGTATACCCTCCAAGATTTAGCATGACAGGGACTCTTAATGGCGAGTGCCTATACACAGGTTTATATTACTGTATCTACGACTTGGGTCATCTTCCCCTGGCTGATGCACCTACGTAAAGACCATAAAAACTAGCAAAGAGAATATAATTATCCAAATCTCTGAAACCATATGGCAGATATAACAAAACAATCTACTATGTGGTTTGAGAGATACGGACTCTCTTGTTTTTTCCTTTGTTTTTCTGGTCTTTACCAAGGGAGTGTTGCTCACTGGACTCTGGTGGTGTGTCTCTAGACTGCTCTGCATTATTTCCATGTGAGCCATGCTTTTTGGGAAAATACCATATTAATTAGCACTAAATAAAAGGCCCATATCTCTGGAATTGTATGGCAAATTAAAAAGAAATAAATGGACTACTCAGTGAAGTGGCAGGTATAAAAGTAAGAGCAAAAACTGGTCACTTTTAACCTTTTGACAGGTCCTCCTTAAGGGGCAGTGTTCTCGTTTACAGCTGATATGCCCAACCATCTTTATTGCTATCATGTGTCTAGAGGCAGTAGAGACAAATATAGTGCACTTGGTATTTGTCCTACTTTCTGGGGGTCCAGAAGAAGGCAATTAGCCGAAACGTATGTAGGGGCAGGCATTGGCACCCACCAGAGGTAATCTTTGTACTACTATTATACATGCTTTCTGTGGATTATGTTACGTCTGTGGATAGGATAATATTGTACCCAGTATTTAGGCTTCTTTCCTTGACGTATAATCATGTGTGGTATATTAGTGTGTTTAGCTTTATGTAGTGCCTCTGTACACAATATGGTGGGTTTCCTTTGCCATTTTTTTGGTTTCCCACTTTTTTAATACCTTGCATGTTTTCTTCTTTTTGTTTTTGCTATTTGTCAATAAAGTTTTGTAATTTTTTTATGATTGGTTCTTGCATACAATTTTTTCTAATCTGATTTTGTGTAATGGCTGTGTCTGACCGTACAGGGACATGGTCTGATTGTACCACAACTCCTGGGCAGAGGAGGGAGCAAGAGAGTATACAGACATTACAGAATGGGATCACAGGTGATTATTTTTGGGAGTAAAGCATTGCCTGCCTGTTTTCACTCATTGTTGCACCTCAAAGAAGAATAATTTGCTATCCACAGGAACATTTTCTTTAACCACTTCATGACCTTGGGATTTTTCGTTTTTCCGTGTTCGTTTTTCACTCCCCTCCTTCCCAGAGCCATAACTTTTTTATTTTTCCGTCAGTTTGGCCAAGTGAGGGCTTATTTTTTGCGGGACGAGTTGTACTTTTGAACGACATCATTGGTTTTAGTATGTCTTGTACTAGAAAACGGGAAAAAAAATTCCAAGTGCGGTGGAATTGCAAAAAAAAGTGCAATCCCACACTTGTTTTTGTTTGGCTTTTTTGCTAGTTTCACTAAATGCTAAGGCCATGTTCACACATTCCTGATTTCCATCCTTTTTTTTCTGCACTAAAAACCGCAGCTCTTGGCAGAAAACGCAGGTCCTTTTTTTGGTGCGTTTTTGGTGCGTTTTTTGATGCGTTTTTTAGTGCGTTTTTTTATGCAGTTTTCTATGCAGAGTCTGTGTGTTTTCTAGGGAGTTTTTTAGGGTTAAAATGGCTGAAAATACCCTAACCCTAACCCTACCCCTAACCCTACCCCTAACCCTATCCCTAACCCTACCCCTAACCCTAACCCTATTCTAACCTTAGTGGAAAAAAAAAAAAATTCTTTATTTTTTTATTGTCCCTACCTATGGGGGTGACAAAGGGGTGGGGGGGTCATTTACTATTTTTTTTTTTTGATCACTGAGATAGGTTATATCTCAGTGATCAAAACGCACTTTGGAACGAATCTGCCGGCCGGCAGATTCGGCGGGAGCACTGCGCATGCGCCCGCCATTTTGGAAGATGGCGGCGCCCAGGGAGAAGACGGACGGACGGACATCGGGAGGCCGGGTAAGTATAAGGGGTGGAGATGAGGGCACGGGCGGGGGCGTCGGAGCACGGGGGGTGGCATCGGAGCATGGGGGGGTGGGATTGGGGCACGGGGGGCAGCCACACTGCAGCGGTTCTGCACCACAAACCGCAGTAAAACCTGCAGATATATTTTTCATCTGCGGGTTTTACTGCGGGTTTGACCTCACAATGGAGGTCAATGGGTGCAGAACCGCTGCAGTTTTGCAAAAAGAAGTGACATGGTACTTCTTTTTTACCGGAGCTATTCAGCGCGGCTTTGTTTCCCGATTCCCGCATCATGTGCACAGTGAATCCTGTTTTCCATAGGGTACAGTGTACTGTACCCTGCATGGAAAACAGCTGAGGAGCCGCAGCGGCAAAATCGCGGCGGTTCCGCAGTAAAAAACGCACTGTGTGAACATGGCCTAAAACTGACCTGCCATTATGATTCTCCAGGTCAGTACGAGTTCATAGACACCTAAAATGACTAGGTTATTTTTTTTATCTAAGTGGTGAAAAAAAATTCCAAACTTTGCTAAAAAAAAAAAAAAAAAATTGCGCCATTTTCCGATACTCGTAGCGTCTCCATTTTTCGTGATCTGGGGTCGGTTGAGGGCTTATTTTTTGCGTGCCGAGATGACGTTTTTAATGATAGCATTTTGGTGCAGATACGTTCTTTTGATCGCCCGTTATTGCATTTTAATGCAATGTCGTGGCGACCTAAAAAACGTGATTCTGGCATTTCAAATTTTTTTGTCGCTACGCTGTTTAGCGATCAGGTTAATGCTTTTTTTTTAATTGATAGATCGGGCGATTCTGAGCGCGGCGATACCAAATATGTGTAGATTTGATTTTTTTTTATTGATTTATTTTGATTGGGGCGAAAGGGGGGTGATTTAAACTTTTATATTTTTTTTTTATTTTTTTCACATTTTTTTTTACTTTTTTTTTTTACTTTTGCCATGCTTCAATAGCCTCCATGGGAGGCTAGAAGCAGGCACAGCACGATCGCCTCTGCTACATAGCAGCGATCTGCTGATCGCTGCTATGTAGCAGAAATGGAGGTGTGCTGTGAGCGCCGACCACAGGGTGGTGCTCACAGCCACCAGTGATCAGTAACCATAGAGGTCTCTAGGACTTCTATGGTTACCATCCTGACGCATAGCCGACCCCCGATCATGTGACGGGGGTCGGCGATGACGTCATTTCCAGCCACTCGGCCGGAAGCTGTAGTTAAATGCCGCTGTTTGCGCTTGACAGCGGCATTTAACTAGTTAATAGGTGCGGGCAGATCGCGATTCTGCCCGCGCCTATTACGGGCACATGTCAGCTGTTGAAAACAGCTGACATGTCCCGGCTTTGATGCGGGCTCACCGCGGAGCCCTGCATCAAAGCGGGGCTTCTGACCTCGGACGTACTATCCCGTCCGAGGTCAGAAAGGGGTTAAACACATCCAATTGTGGAGATTATTATTATTATTATTCCAAGATCTATTGATTAAAATTAACTTTTGTTTATGGGAAAACCCCTTTAAGCCTATCCACATACTGGGTCACTCAAGTCTTTCATGGACTAGCCAGAGGTCACAACCTAAGGCCGGGGTCACCTTTGCCTGTGTAATGCGAGAAACTCAGGACCGGAGTGGGCGACTGCATGTATTTCTATACAGCTGAACACTCCGGTCCGAACTGTCGGCGGGCAGTGCTGGATATTGATGCGAGAGACTCACTCGAGTTTCTCGCATTACACACGCAAGTGTGACCCCGGCCCAATATTCAGCCTCGTCCTTGCTCTCATAGACTTGTATTGAGAGCTTCTGACCTTTACTTCAAACTTCCAGAAAATGAGAAGTTATGGACACAAGATGGCGCCGAGGGACCGTAGCAGCACTGAAAAAAGGTTCAGACATCAGAGGGTGAGTAGAAAACCAACAACAGGAACCTTACATTAGTTTTAAAGGGAACATGTCATGTCAAAAATGCTGTTAACCTGCAGATATGCATTTACTCTGCAGGATAATAGCATTCTAAATCCTGTTTCCTAGGTGGAAATGAACTTTACTCCTCCCAGCAGCTTCTGGCTTTCAGTCATAGAGGCAGGCTTCAGTCACTGTTTAGTACATGGTGAGTGGCAGCTGTAAACATGTCTGTGTACTGACTGACAGCTGGCTCAGCGGTGTTGTTTGATCTTTCGTATATCTATTCCATTTTGAGGAACAGACAAACAGGATTGATGTAAAACACTGATCAGTTGCATAACTCAAGCTGTTTTGTCTACCCACAGGTATGCTGCTGTCCATCTACTCTGCCTTTCCTGCAATGTGTGTTTATGTGAACTGCATATAATTCCCACCTGGTATGCTGCTGTCCATCTACTCTGCCTTTCCTGCAATGTGTGTTTATGTGAACTGCATATAATTCCCACCTGGTATGCTGCTGTCCATCTACTCTGCCTTTCCTGCAATGTGTGTTTATGTGAACTGCATATAATTCCCACCTGGTATGCTGCTGTCCATCTACTCTGCCTTTCCTGCAATGTGTGTTTATGTGAACTGCATATAATTCCCACCTGGTATGCTGCTGTCCATCTACTCTGCCTTTCCTGCAATGTGTGTTTATGTGAACTGCATATAATTCCCACCTGGTATGCTTTGCTTACCCATTGTTTTCTATCCATTCGTATTTCACTTCCCTTGCTTCTTGCTTGCATACCTGAGTGGCCATCTACCCCACCCCCTCTTTATGACCTGGCTTAACTGTGAACATGTGCTCTAGACACACACGCCCACATCCTCCCTCTCAGCTGTGAGCCCTTAGGTGCCCATAAATTCATAGCCATGAGTCTGACCAGACGTGTCTGACCATCTTAGAAATTGCAGTTTTTTAATTGCTATGAATTAGACTAGAATTGGACTGGAATTGACTGGAAGGTAAAGGAATAGAAAACCACTATAATGTTTTGGTTTCTTTTAACATTCACCCCCATACTACTCTATTTCTTCCTATCTCCTGTAGTCCCTCCACCCAGTAAAGAACTAGTCATTTCTCCCTCCATCCTCCCCAGTCATCTCACCTCCTCCACAGAACTATTCCTCCACATACAATCCTTTCTCGCCAGGCACACACGGCCACATCATGACCTATCCAGCTCACACCTTCTAACGCTCTGTCTGCTGCTCCTCATTGCTGGCGACATATCCCCAAATCCTGGCCCTCCTCATCACATCCCCACACTCATTTCTAATCCCCTGCCACGATCCTCTACACGTCCTCGCAACCACAGTAACCTCATACCCATTCATCCTGCCCCCACTCCCCCAATTTCCCTATCTGGAGCACTATGGAACGCACGCTCTGTCTGCAATAAACTTCCATTTATCCATGACCTCTTTATCAATAACAAACTCTCCTTCCTCGGCATCACTGAAACCTGGCTCACCCCTTCTGACACAGCCTCCCCTGCGGCACTCTCTTACGGTGGCTTCCACCTTTCTCACACACCCCGCCCCAGCAGCAAGCATGGCGGAGGAGTTGGTTTTCTCCTGTCAGATAACTGCTCCTTCACCCCAATCCCACTGCCACCCTCTGTTATCCTCCCTTCCTTTGAGGTGCACTCTGTGCGCATCTACTCCCCCTCCAACCTCCAACTGGCTGTCATCTACCGTCCCCCAGGGCCAGCCACCACCTTCTTCGACCACTTCACCACCTGGCTACTCCACTTCCTCGCCGCCGACATCCCCACTATCATCATGGGCGACTTCAACATCCCCATTGACACTTCCCTCTCAGCTGCCACTAAACTTCTATCTCTCACTTCCTCCTTTGGCCTCACTCAATGGTCTTCTACAGCCACCCACAAAGATGGTCACACACTGGACCTCATTCTCACCCGCCTCTGCTCCCTATCCAACCTCTCAAACTCACCTCTTCCTCTTTCTGACCACAACCTACTTACATTCTCTTCCCTTTCCACTCCTTGTCTACAACCCCCACCCCACAAACTCTCACACCCTCGCAGAAATCTTAAACACCTTGATCTTCACTCACTCTCTGAATCCCTCCTCCCTCTCACAGACATAAGCTCCCTACACAATGCGGATGATGCTGCCACTCTATATAACACCACAATAGCTGCAGCTTTGGAATCTCTTGCCCCTCTCACACATACCAAAGCTCGCAAAATCAACAGACAACCCTGGCACACCAGCATGACAAAAGAACTGAGGCGAGCTTCCAGAGCTGCTGAGCGCAGATGGAAAAGATCCCACTCCATCGAGCACTTCATCGCATTCAAACAGTCCCTCACTGCTTTCAAAACCATGCTCGCCACAGCAAAACAAACCTACTTCTCATCTCTCATATCCTCCCTGTCTCACAACCCCAAACAGTTATTCAACACCTTCAACTCTCTCCTCCGTCCCCCAGCACCTCCTCCCTCCCCACTCATCTCAGCTGAAGACTTCGCCTCATTTTTCAAGCAGAAAATTGAGAACATCAGAGACAATTTTAGTAAACAACCCCCAGAACCCTTCCTCCCAACTACCCAGCCCTCCACCTCCAAAACCAACTTCTCCACCATTACAGAAGACGGACTCTCCACTCTACTCTCAAGATCGCATCTCACCACCTGTGCACTTGACCCACTCCCATCCCACTTCATCCCAAACCTCACCACAGTCTTCATCCCAACCCTAACCCATCTCTTTAACCTATCACTAACAACTGGCATTTTCCCCTCAAGCTTTAAACATGCCACAATCACACCTATCCTCAAAAAGCCCTCTCTTGACCCATCCTCTGTATCTAGCTATCGCCCTATATCACTTCTCCCCTTTGCCTCAAAACTACTGGAACAACATGTCCATATTGAACTGTCCTCCCATCTATCTTCCTGCTCCTTCTTCGACCGCTTTCAATCAGGCTTCCGGTCACACCACTCCACTGAAACTGCCCTAACTAAGGTCACCAATGACCTATTAACCGCCAAGAGCAAGCGACACTACTCTGTCCTCCTCCTCCTGGACCTGTCCTCTGCCTTTGACACAGTGGACCATTCCCTGCTGCTGCAGACCCTCTCATCCCTTAGCATCACAGAATTGGCCCTATCCTGGATCTCATCATACCTAACTGACCGTACATTCAGCATCTCCCACTCACACACCACCTCCTCACCTCGCCCCCTATCTGTTGGAGTCCCGCAAGGTTCAGTTCTAGGACCCCTGCTCTTCTCCATCTACACCTTTGGCCTGGGACAGCTCATAGAATCTCACGGCTTTCAGTATCATCTCTATGCTGACGACACACAGATCTACATCTCTGGACCAGATATCACCTCCCTACTAACCAGAATCCCTCAATGTCTGTCTGCTATTTCATCCTTCTTCTCCACTAGATTTCTAAAACTTAACATGGACAAAACAGAATTCATCATCTTTCCCCCATCTCACGCGATCTCCCCAACGAACCTATCCATTACAGTAAACGGCTGCCCACTCTCCCCAGTCCCACAAGCCCGCTGTCTTGGGGTAATCCTTGACACTGATCTCTCCTTTAAACCACATATCCAAACCCTTTCCACTTCCTGCCGCCTCCAACTCAAAAATATTTCACGGATCCGCACATTCCTAAACCAAGAATCTGCAAAAACCCTAGTCCATGCCCTCATCATCTCTCGCCTTGACTACTGTAACCTCCTGCTCTGTGGCCTCCCCTCTAACACTCTTGCACCCCTCCAATCTATTCTAAACTCTGCTGCCCGACTAATCCACCTGTCCCCCCGCTATTCCCCGGCCTCTCCCCTCTGTCAATCCCTGCACTGGCTCCCCATCACCCAGAGACTCCAGTACAAAAGCCTAACCATGACATATAAAGCCATCCACAACCTGTCTCCTCCATACATCTGTGACCTCGTCTCCCGGTACTTTCCTGCACGCAACCTCCGATCCTCACAAGATCTCCTTCTCTACTCCCCTATTATCTCCTCTTCCCACAATCGCATACAAGATTTCTCTCGTGCATCCCCCCTACTCTGGAATGCTCTACCACAACATATCAGACTCTCGCCTACCATCGAAACCTTCAAAAAGAACCTGAAGACCCACCTCTTCCGACAAGCCTACAACCTGCAGTAACCACCGATTGACCAAACCGCTGCACGGCCAGCTCTACCCTCACCTACTGTATCCTCACCCATCCCTTGTAGATTGTGAGCCCTCGCGGGCAGGGTCCTCTCTCCTCCTGTACCAGTTGTGACTTGTATTTTTCAAGATTATTGTACTTGTTTTATTATGTATACCCCTCCTCACATGTAAAGCGCCAAGGAATAAATGGCGCTATAATAATAAATAATAATAATAATAATAATAATAACTGATGCAAACAAAAGCAGAGTTACTTTGATTATAGTAGTATAATAGGTTCCCTATTGTCTGATTTTAGAACAAAAAAAAATGTGTACACGTAACGAAACCGACGGACCTCAGAAACATTCATCATAAATGTAAGGGATCTGTTTTTGACCTTCATTTGCATTTGTTTGTTCCTAAAAGCAGAACAGACAATGAACTGGTAACTTAGACAACCTAACCTTAGCTTTGTACCGATTAGACCTAATAAAAATCCTTTTCGGTTGTTAGTCTTTCTTGCCACTTGATGGCAGCATTATGAATCCTATGAACTATCGCATATTTGAGCTGATTATTCATGTCTTTGTTCACTGTCTAATGTGAATTTTTCAGCTAATCATAACTTTTTTTTTAGCATTGTGACAGCATTGTATGTGGTAAAACGCAACATGAAATCCCACAAGCTTATTTTCTTATTTTGACATTTATTGTTCTACTAGATGGTGGCCCGATTCTAATGCATTGGGTATTCTAGAATATGCATGTCCACGTAGTATATCACACAGCCCACGTAGTATATTGCCCAGTCATGTAGTATATTGCCCAGTCACGTAGTATGTTGCCCAGTCACGTAGTATATTGCCCAGTCACGTAGTATTTTGCCCAGCCACATAGTATATTGCCCAGTCACGTAGTATATTGCCCAGTCACGTAATATATTGCCCAGTCACGTAGTATATTGTCCAGTCAAGTAGTATATTGCCCAGTCACGTAGTATATTGCCCAGTCACGTAGTCTATTGCCCAGCCACGTAGTATATTGCCCAGTCACGTATATTGCCCAGTCACGTACTATATTGCCCAGCGACGTAGTATATTGCCCAGTCACGTAGTATATTGCCCAGCCAAGTAGTATATTGCCCAGCCAAGTAGTATATTGCCCAGCCACGTAGTATATTGCCCAGCCACGTAGTATATTGCCCAGTCACGTAGTATATTGCCCAGCCACGTAGTATATTGCCCAGTCACGTAGTATATTGCCCAGTCACGTAGTATATTGCCCAGTCACGTAGTATATTGCCCAGTCACGTAGTATATTGCCCAGTCACGTAGTATATTGCCCAGTCACGTAGTATATTGCCCAGTCACGTAGTATATTGCCTAGCCACTTAGTATATTGCCCAGCCACTTAGTATATTTCCCAGCCACGTAGTATATTGCCCAGCCACGTATGTAACAGTTTAAAAAATAAACATATACTCACCATCCGAGGGCCCCTTGTAGTCCTGTCGCCTGTGTGCGGTGCACGCGGCAGCTTCCAGTCCCAGGGTTGGTATGAGCGCAGGACCTGTGATGACGTCGCGGTCACATGACCATGATGTCATGGAAGGCCCTTCTCGCATACCATCCTTGGCCCCGGAACCTGCCGCTTGCACTGCCGAGGAGAGGACGCGACGGCGGAGGGTGAGAATAACCTTTTTATTATTATTATTATTTGTAACATTAGATCTTTTTACTATTGATGCTGCATACGCATCATCAATAGTAAAAAGTTGGTCACACAGGGCTAATAGCTGCGTTAATGGAGTGCGTTACACCGCGGTCCATTAACGCTGGCATTAACCCTGTGTGAGGGCTGACTGGAGGGGAGTATGGAGCAGGCACGGACTGCGGGGAGGAAGGAGCGGCCATTTTCCCGCTGGACTGTGCTGGTCGCTGATTGGTCGTGGCTGTTTTGCCGCGACCAATCAGTGACTTGGATTTCCATGACAGACAGAGACCACGACCAATGAATATCCGTGACAGACAGACAGACGGACGGAAGTGACCCTTAGACAATTATATAGTAGATACTCTCCACTTTAAAGTCTGTAGATTTTAACACAATCTCATACTTCTGTAGGACAACCAGTCAACCAATCAATGTATAGCACACAACCTCAAATTGTATATAAAAAATTAAATCTTTATTTCTAATTAATTTAAAAACATTAAAATTCAAGCTACAGAACCAAGAAAAGGAGTGCACCAGCACTGGGATTGTATCATAAGTTGGTAATAACTTGTGCACAGTCTATAGTCACACGCTGGTAAAAGCAGATATAAATGTCGTATTCCTATTGCCAAATGTGGTAACAAAGTCATTTATGGGATGCGCTGGGTCTCTGTCGGTGTATATGAATTAATATTACATTAAAGTGCTTAGTGCAAAAAAAGAGAAATCCCCATAATGCAGGATGTACATGCACTAAGACAGAGGCACAAAAACGCCCTAGTTCAAAATAACATATTCATCAGTAATGAGGCATTTAAAAAGCGATTATCCACAGAAAAAAGCTTATGATAGTAGGAGAGAACAGGATAAAAGTATCCTCAAAGCTCAGAGAAGACAAAGTGACAAGTGCAGGGTTCTCATGTGCCGCGTGCTCCTACACCGACAGCGCTGTTTCGCATATGTGCTTTTTCCAAAGGGGAACCCTGGAAGAAATCATTAACATAAAGACAGAATATAGCATTTCTCAGCAACAAGACCATTAATATGAGACATTCGGGTAGGACTAGTGTAACATTTCTGTTACCTGTATGTCCATATTAATAGGTCATATATGGAAGTTACAGATTTCCTTTAACCCCTTAATGACCGGAGCACTTTTCAGTTTTCGTTTTTCACTCCCCTTCTTCCCAGAGCCATAACTTTTTTTATTTTTCCGTCAATATGGCCATGTGAAGGCTTATTTTTTGCGGGACGAGTTAAACTTTTGAACGACATTATTGGTTTTACTATGTCGTGTATTAGGAAACGGGAAAAAAGTTCCAAGTGCGGTGAAATTTCAAAAAAGTGCAATGCCACACTTGTTTTTTGGTTGGCTTTTTTTTTTTACTAGGTTCACTAAATGCTAAAACTGACCAAACATGGCTTGACCATTCTGCAGGTCATTTTTCATAGACTCCAAACATGTCTAGGTTCTTTTTTATCTAAGTGGTAAAACAGTATACACTGCTTCTCACCGAATGTTGTATCCATGGAATGAAGCTGCAAAAACATCTGGTGTAAAAGCTGCTTTTATTTTCCTGCTGCTTTCTATCTACAGGTTTCAGTACCAAAATACATAACAATCTTCTCTGATTATTGCATTTTAGCAGCTTTTTCTGCCTTTTTCCTCTTTATCTAATGCTTTTTTGGTACAGATTTTAAGAAGTGATTTTAATGCATTTTCTTAGTACAGGAAAGCTTTGATTTTGCATTTAAAAATGCAACTGCATTTTTTAAACTGCATTTCAGCCCATGCATAGAAGCCCATGTAGAAAAAACGCATTACACATTACCTTTAACGGGAATCTGTCACCCCATTTTTCGCCTATAAGCTGCGGCCACCACCTTTAGAGGCTTATCTGTAACCTGAAAGATAAGAAAAACAAGTTAGATTATACTCACCCAGGGGCGGTCCGGTGTGGTCCGGTCCGATGGGCGTCACGTTCCGAGTCCAGTGTCTCCCATCTTCATATGATGACGTCCTCTTTTTTGCTTCCTGTCGCAGCTCCTGCGCAGGCGTACTGATTTGCCCTGTTGAGGGCAGAGCAAATTACTGCAGTGCGCAAGCGCCGGGAAAGGTCAGAGAGGCCGGGTGCCTGTTCACTGCAGTACTTTATGCTGCCCTCAACAGGGCAAATCAGTACGCCTCCGCAGGAGCCGCGACTGGAAGACAAGAAGAGGACGTCATCGCATGAAGATGGGATGCGAGGGACCCGGACCGCGACGCCCATGGGACCGGACCGCAGTGGGACCGACCCTGGGTGAGTATAATCTAACTAGCTTTTCTTATCTTTCAGGTTACATCAGAGGCCTATCTACAGCATTCCAGAATGCTGTAGATAAGCCCCTAATGGCAGTGGCTGCAGCTTATAGGCAAAAAATGGGGTGACAGATTCCCTTTAAAGGCAGTGTTTAATGCTGCCTTTTTTTCCTGCAGAAAATCTGCTGCGTTTAACTGTCAAAGCAAAGTGGATGTGATTTCATAAAAACTCCTGTGTAGAGTGCATTTCAAGATGCTGCTGAACTGTGGTGGGTTTTTGTGCATTTTTTCTACATGGACTTCTATGCGTGGCCTGAAATGCAGTTTAAAAAATGCGGTTGCATTTTTAAATGCAAAATCAAAGCTTTCCTGTACTTAAAAAATGCATTAAAATCACTTCTTAAAATCTGCACCAAAAAGTATCAAATAAAGGGCAAAAAGACAAAAATAAGCTTCTAAAACGCAATAATCAGAGAAGATTATGTATTTTGGTACTGAAACCTGTAGATAGAAAGTAGCAGGAACAAAAAAGCAGGTTTACACCAGATGTTTTTACAGCTTCATTCCATGGATACAACATTTGGTTACAAGCAGTGTATACTGTCATTTCTGAATATTTCTGGAGTCAAAACTACCCAAACTTGTTTTTTTTCTGCTAGTTTAATAGTTTTTATAGATTTGTACATGCAAATATATTAGTTTTTTAATATACCGTATATACTCGAGTATAAGCCGACCCGAGTATAAGCCGACCCCCCTAATTTTGCCACAAAAAACTGGGAAAACTTATGGACTCGAGTATACAGTGGGGCAAAAAAGTATTTAGTCAGTCAGCAATAGTGCAAGTTCCACCACTTAAAAAGATCAGAGGCGTCTGTAATTTACATCATAGGTAGACCTCAACTATGGGAGACAAACTGAGAAAAAATAATCCAGAAAATCACATTGTCTGTTTTTTTAACATTTTATTTGCATATTATGGTGGAAAATAAGTATTTGGTCAGAAACAAAATTTAATCTCAATACTTTGTAATATATCCTTTGTTGGCAATGACAGAGGTCAAACGTTTTCTGTAAGTCTTCACAAGGTTGCCACACACTGTTGTTGGTATGTTGGCCCATTCCTCCATGCAGATCTCCTCTAGAGCAGTGATGTTTTGGCTTTTCGCTTGGCAACACGGACTTTCAACTCCCTCCAAAGGTTTTCTATAGGGTTGAGATCTGGAGACTGGCTAGGCCACTCCAGGACCTTGAAATGCTTCTTACGAAGCCACTCCTTCGTTGCCCTGGCGGTGTGCTTTGGATCATTGTCATGTTGAAAGACCCAGCCACGTTTCATCTTCAATGCCCTTGCTGATGGAAGGAGGTTTGCACTCAAAATCTCATGATACATGGCCCCATTCATTCTTTCATGTACCCGGATCAGTCGTCCTGGCCCCTTTGCAGAGAAACAGCCCCAAAGCATGATGTTTCCACCACCATGCTTTACAGTAGGTATGGTGTTTGATGGATGCAACTCAGTATTCTTTTTCCTCCAAACACGACAAGTTGTGTTTCTACCAAACAGTTCCAGTTTGGTTTCATCAGACCATAGGACATTCTCCCAAAACTCCTCTGGATCATCCAAATGCTCTCTAGCAAACTTCAGATGGGCCCGGACATGTACTTGTTTAAGCAGTGGGACACGTCTGGCACTGCAGGATCTGAGTCCATGGTGGCGTAGTGTGTTACTTATGGTAGGCCTTGTTACATTGGTCCCAGCTCTCTGCAGTTCATTCACTAGGTCCCCCCGCGTGGTTCTGGGATTTTTGCTCACCGTTCTTGTGATCATTCTGACCCCACGGGGTGGGATTTTGCGTGGAGCCCCAGATCGAGGGAGATTATCAGTGGTCTTGTATGTCTTCCATTTTCTAATTATTGCTCCCACTGTTGATTTCTTCACTCCAAGCTGGTTGGCTATTGCAGATTCAGTCTTCCCAGCCTGGTGCAGGGCTACAATTTTGTTTCTGGTGTCCTTTGACAGCTCTTTGGTCTTCACCATAGTGGAGTTTGGAGTCAGACTGTTTGAGGGTGTGCACAGGTGTCTTTTTATACTGATAACAACTTTAAACAGGTGCTATTACTACAGGTAATGAGTGGAGGAAAGAGGAGACTCTTAAAGAAGAAGTTACAGGTATGTGAGAGCCAGAAATCTTGATTGTTTGTTTCTGACCAAATACTTATTTTCCACCATAATATGCAAATAAAATGATAAAAAAACAGACAATGTGATTGCTGAGCGGAGATGGAAGCGATCCCACTCTGCCGACCACTTCACTGCATACAAGCAGTCCCTCGCCAGCTTCAAGTCTGCGCTCACTGCCGCAAAACAAACTTACTTCTCATCCCTCATATCCTCCCTGTCCCACAACCCTAAACAGCTTTTCAACACTTTCAATTCTCTACTCCGTCCCCCCGCACCTCCTCCTTCCCCCCTCATTTCTGCTGATGACTTCGCCGCTTTCTTTAAACAGAAGATCGATACGATCAGAGAAAGCTTTGGCCCACAGCGCCCACTGCCCCTCTTAGCTGCTCAACCCTGCTCCTCCAAAAGCAGCTTCTCCACCATGACAGAAGATCAGCTCTCCACCCTCCTGTCAAGATCACACCTCACCACCTGCACGCTTGACCCGCTCCCATCCCACCTCATCCCTAACCTTTCCACGGTCTTCATCCCAACCCTAACTCACCTCTTCAACCTCTCACTCACAACAGGTGTCTTTCCCTCATCCTTCAAGCATGCCAAGATCACACCCATCCTCAAAAAGCCCTCCCTCGACCCATCCTCTGTGTCTAGCTATCGCCCGATATCTCTTCTCCCTTATGCCTCCAAATTGCTGGAGCAACACGTCCATCTTGAACTGTCCTCCCACTTCTCCTCCTGCTTCCTCTTTGATCGGTTACAATCAGGCTTCCGTTCCCATCACTCAACTGAAACTGCCCTAACTAAAGTCACCAATGACCTACTAACTGCCAGGAGCAAGCGACACTACTCTGTCCTCCTTCTCCTGGACTTGTCTTCTGCCTTTGACACTGTAGACCACTCCCTTTTGCTACAAATCCTCTCATCCCTTGGCATCACAGACTTGGCCCTTTCCTGGATCTCGTCATATCTGACAGACCGAACATTCAGTGTCTCCCTCCCCCACACCACCTCCTCACTTCGCCCCTTGTCAGTCGGTGTTCCTCAAGGCTCTGTTCTAGGACCCCTACTCTTCTCCATCTACACTTTCGGCCTGGGACAGCTCATAGAATCCCACGGTATGCAGTACCATCTCTACGCTGACGACACGCAGATCTACCTCTCCGGACCTGACCTCTCCTCCTTGCTTACCAAAATCCCGCACTGTCTGTCTGCCATTTCAGCCTTCTTTTCTGCTCGCTTTCTACAACTGAACATGGACAAAACAGAATTCATCATCTTTCCCCCATCTCACTCTACCCCTCCACCAGACCTATCCATCAATGTCAATGGCTGCTCACTATCCCCAGTCCCACACGCCCGGTGCCTCGGGGTGATCCTCGACTCTGCCCTCTCTTTCAAGCCACATATCCAAGCCCTTGCCTCCTCCTGTCGTCTCAAACTCAAAAATATTTCCCGGATCCGTGCTTTCCTTGACCGCAACACTGCAAAAACGCTAGTGCATGCCCTTATCATCTCCCACCTCGACTACTGCAACCTCCTACTCTCTGGACTCCCCTCTAGCACTCTGGCACCACTCCAATCCATCCTACACTCTGCTGCCCGACTAATCCACCTGTCCCCCCGCTATTCCCCAGCCTCTCCCCTGTGTCAAGCCCTTCACTGGCTTCCTATCGCCCAGAGACTCCAGTTCAAAACCCTCACACTGACATACAAAGCCATCCACAACCTGTCTCCTCCATACATCTGTGACATGGTCTCCCGGTACCTACCTACACGCGACCTCCGGTCCTCCCAAGACCTCCTTCTCTACTCCCCTCTCATCTCTTCTTCCCATAACCGCATCCAAGACTTCTCCCGTGCTTCCCCCATACTCTGGAACTCTCTACCCCAACACATCAGACTTGCGCCTACCATAGAAACCTTCAAAAAGAACCTGAAGACTCATCTCTTCCGACAAGCCTACAGCCTGCAGTGATCCTCAACCTACTGAACAGCCGCACAGCCAGCTCTTCCCTCTCCTAGTGTATCCTCACCCACCCCCTGCAGACTGTGAGCCCTCGCGGGCAGGGTCCTCCCTCCTTATGTACTCGTGTGCCTTGTTATCTGCTCATGTTTAATGTATTTGTCTATATTTGCCCCGTATTCACATGTAAAGCGCCATGGAATAAATGGCGCTATAAAAATGTATAATAATAATAATAATTTTCTGGATTTTTTTTTCTCAGTTTGTCTCCCATAGTTGAGGTCTACCTATGATGTAAATTACAGACGCCTCTCATCTTTTTAAGTGGTGGAACTTGCACTATTGCTGACTGACTAAATACTTTTTTGTCTCACTGTAAGCCTAGGGTAGGAAATGCAGCAGCTACTGGTGAATTTCAAAAATAAAAATAGATGCTCCATACCGTTCATTATTGCCCCATAACTGTGCCATATAGTGCACTGCACCGTTCATTATTGCCCCATAGATGTACCATAGAAAGCTGTGCCATATTGTGCTCTGCACCGTTCATTATTACACCAAAGTTGTGCCATATAGTGCTCTGCACCGTTCATTATTGTCCCATAGCTGTGCCATATAGTGCTCTGCACCATTCATTATTGCCCCATAGCTGTGCCATATAGTGCTCTGCACCGTTCATTATTGCCCCATAGCTGTGCCATATAGTGCTCTACACCGTTCATTATTGCCCCATAGATGTTCCATAGAAAGCTGTGCCATTGCTGCTGCAATAATAATAAAAAAACGACATACTCATCTCTCTTGCTTGCAGTTCCTCAGCGTCCCGTCCCGGCGTCTCTCCGCACTGATTGATCAGGCAGAGGTCGCCGCGCACACTAGTATGTCATCGCGCCCTCTGACCTGCACAGTCAGTGCGGTGAGACGCCGGGAAGATGGAGCGGCGCCCGGCGGGTGGAACGCGGACAGGTGAATATGTAATACTTACCTTCTCCCGGCGTTCCGCTCCTGCCCCCGGACAGCTGGTCTCTGGGTGCCGCAGCCTCTTCCTCTATCAGCGGTCACCGTTACCGCTCATTAGAGAAATGAATATGCGGCTCCACCCCTATGGGAGTGGAGTCCATATTCATTTCTCTAATGAGCGGTCCCACGTGACCGCTGAACAGGGGAAGAGCTGCGGCACCCGGAGACCGTGGGATGGTCAGGGGGAGCGCCAGGAGCTCCGGAAGCAGGTAAGTATTCCTCAGCACCCTCTCCCCCTCACCCGCCGACCGCACCGCCGACCGTGACTCGAGTATAAGCCGAGAGGGGCACTTTCAGCCCAAAAATTTGGCCTGAAAATCTCGGCTTATACTCAAGTATATACGGTATATATTTTCAAACACAAGTTGTTATTCCTCAGACTATGCACTGCTACACATTAATGTACTCATTTTTTTTCAATAGTGTTTTAACACATCAAATACTGTAACAAATTTATAAATTCCCAGAGTGAATAATAATAAATAATTTGTTGTGTTTTTGTTTTTTGTTTTTTTGCTTTAAATCACTTCCCGACATATGACATACTATAACGTCATATGTCGGGTCTCTTATTTGATGCAAGCTCAGGACCCGAGGGTGCATTTTTCTCTTGAAGACAAAGACTGCATTACTCAGCCATTATCTGCCTCCAATAGCAGTGTATGGAGATGAGCTCCACACGCTGCTTTTAACCATTAAAATGTCTCTGACAGCGTGTGCTTTCAAGGGCCACGGACTCCCAGGACCACTATCAGTCCATCTGTGACACAATCTCTGGGTACTGATGGGTCACTGTGATAATGGGGGGCCTGCTGAAGACCCCGTTTATGCCACTACAATGCTCCTCTGAAGATCTGCCTGAGGCTAGCATTCATAATGAATCATGATTTTTACTACACTGCTCAAAAAAATAAAGGGAACACTTAAACAACAGAATATAACTCCAAGTAAATCAAACTTCTGTGAAATCAAACTGTCCACTTAGGAAGCAACACTATTTGACAATCAATTTCACATGCTGTTGCAAATGGAATAGACAACAGATGGAAATTATTGGCAATTATCAATACACACTTAACAAAGGAGTAGTTCTTAGGTGGGGACCACAGACCACATCTCAGTACCAATGCTTTCTGGCTGATGTTTTGGTCACTTTTGAATGTTAGTTGTGCTTTCACACAAGTGGCTCAGGTAGTGCAGCTCATCCAGGATGGCACATCAATTTGAGCTGTGGCAAGAAGGTTTGCTGTGTCTGTCAGTGTAGTGTCCAGAGGCTGGAGGCTCTACCAGGAGACAGGCCAGTACACCAGGAGATGTGGAGGGGGCCGTAGGAGGGCAACATCCCAGCAGCAGGACCGCTACCTCAGCCTTTTGCAAGGAAGAACAGGAGGAGCACTGCCAGAGCCCTGCAAAATAACCTCCAGCAAGCCACAAATGTGCATATGTCTGCACAAATGGTTAGAAACCGACTCCATGAGGATGGTCTGAGGGCCCGACGTCCACAGATATGTGGGTTGTGCTCACAGCCAAACACCGTGCAGGACGCTTGGCATTTGCCACAGAACACCAGGAGTGGCAAATTCGCCACGGGCGCCCTGTGCTCTTCACAGATGAAAGCAGGTTCACACTGAGCACATGTAACAGACGTGACAGAGTCTGAAGATGCCATGGAGAGCGATCTGCCTGCAACATCCTTCAGCATGACCATGACCGGTTTGGCAGTGGGTCATTAATGGTCTGAGGTGGCATTTCTTTGGAGGGCCGCACAGCCATCCATGTGCTCGCCAGAGGTAGCTTGACTGCCATTAGGTACCAAGATTAGATCCTCAGACCCCTTGTGAGACCACATGCTGGTGCGGTTGGCCCTGGGTTCCTCCTAATGCAGGATAATGCCAGACCTCATGTGGCTGGAGTGTCAGCAGTTCCAGCAAGATGAAGGTATTCAAGCTATGGACTGGCCCGCTCTTTCCCCAGACTTGAATCCGATTGAACACATCTGGGACATCACCATCCCTAACTTTAGGGTTAGGGTTAGGATCCCTTTAGGGTTAGGGGTAGGGTTAGGGTTAGGATCCCTTTAGGGTTAGGGTTATGATCCCTAACCCTACCCCTAAATATTTCTGCTTATAGTGGGTTTTTTACTTTATTTTGATGATTGGCAGCTGTCACACATTTCTCAGCATGCGTTTAAAAAGCGCAAACGCATGAAGGAAAAACGCATGAAAAACGCGTCAAAACGCCGCGTTTTTTTCACCACATGCAAAAACGCATGCGTCAAAAAACGCAGCGTTTGCACGCGTTTAGGGTGGTTTCACACTTGCGTTTTTGTCTGCAGCGTTTTTTGCACAAAAAAGCATGCGTTTTTTTCCTATATTTAACATTGAAAACGCATGCGTTTTTTGTTGTACGCATTTGGTCGCGTTTTGAAACGCATGCGTTTTTTTGCTGCATGCGTTCTTTTTCAGAAATGCAACTTGTAGTATTTTTGAGAGGCGTTTTTTTGACATATAAAAACGCATGCGTTTTCATGCGTTTTTTTGTGTCAAAAAATACATTGGATGTAAAGAAGCTGCGGAGACACCATCACGTGTTTCTCGACGCAAGCAGTGAATAGCCAGGTCTTTCCCCGGGAAGGAACAACCACGGGAAGGGCAGCATCCTATGAAGGAAAGCCACCTATGCCAAGCATGGTATCCATCCACAGGGAAAGGCCTGGCTATTCACTGCTTGCGTCGAGAAACACGTGATGGTGTCTCCGCAGCTTCTTTACATGAAAAAATACATTGGAGTCAATGGAAACGCATGCGTTTTTAAGCACATGCGTTTGTTTGCTTTAAAAACGCATGCGGTTTTATTAAAAAAAAAACAGAAAACACACTGATATGCCACCCCCCACCATAAAGGTGATAAAGGGATACTAACCCTAACCCTAAAGGGATCCTAACCCTAAAGGGATCCTAACCCTAACCCTAAAGGGATCCTAACCCTATCCTTAACCCTAACCCTAAAGGGATCCTAACCCTACCCCTAACCCTACCCCTAACCCTAAAGGGATCCTACCCCTAACCCTAATCCCTTTAGGGTTAGGGTTAGGATCCCTTTAGGCTTAGGGGTAGGTTTAGGGTTAGGATCCCTTTAGGGTTATGATCCCTACCCCTAACCCTACCCCTAACCCTAACTATTTCTGTTTATAGTGGGTTTTTTTACTTTATTTTGATGATTGGCAGCTGTCACACATTTATCAGCATGCGTTTAAAAAACGCAAACGCATGAAAAAACGCATGTAAACGCGTCAAAACGCTGCATTTTTTTCACCACATGCAAAAACGCATGCGTCAAAAAAACGCAGCGTTTGCACGCGTTTACATGCGTTTTTTCACCATGCGGTTTTTTTAAAAAACGTATGCGTTTTGAAACGCAAGTGTGAAACCAGCCTTACATGCGTTTTTTCACCATGCGGTTTTTTTTTTTTAAACGCATGCGTTTTAAAACGCAAGTGTGAAACCAGCCTAACTGATTTTACTATATGGTGCAATAATGTGGCGTGGTAGTATATAGTGTAAGCAGTCAGATGATTGCAGGGTTCAAGTCACTTAAGGGAACTTACAAATGTTGTGTAGAAAATAAATATTAACCCCTTCATGACCCAGCCTATTTTGACCTTAATGACCTGGTGTTTTTTTACAATTCTGACCAGTGTCCCTTTATGAGATAATAACTCAGGAACTCTTCAACGGATCGTAGCGGTTCTGAGATAGTTTTTTTCGTGTCATATTGGGCTTCACGCTAGTGGTAAATTTAGGTCGATAATTTTTGCGTTTATATGTGAAAAAAATGGAAATTTGGCAAAAATTTTGAAAATTTTGCAGTTTTCAAATTTTGAATTTTTATTCTGTTAAACGAGTTATGTGACACAAAATAGTTAATAAATAACATTTCCCACATGTCTACTTTACATCAGCACAATTTTGGAAGCAAATTTTTTTTTGCTAGGAAGTTATAAGGGTTAAAATTTGACCAGCGATTTCTCATTTTTACAACGAAATTTACAAAACCATTTTTTTAGGGACCACCTCACATTTGAAGTCAGTTTGAAGTGTCTATATGGCTGAAAATACCAAAAAGTGACACCATTCTAAAAACTGCACCCCTCAAGGTGCTCAAAACCACATTCAAGAAGTTTATTAACCCTTCAGGTGCTTCACAGCAGCAGAAGCAACATGGAAGGAAAAAATGAACGTTTAACTTTTTAGTCACAAAAATGATCTTTTAGCAACAATTTTTTTATTTTCCCAAGGGTAAAAAGAGAAACTGGACACCAAAAGTTATTGAACGATTTGTCCTGAGTATGCCGATACCCCATATTTGGGGGGTGGGGGGGGGGGAGGACCACTGTTTGGGCGCATGACAGGGCTCGGAAGGGAAGGAGCGCCATTTGACTTTTTCAATGAAAAATTGGCTCCAATCTTTAGCGGACACCATGTCGCGTTTGGAGAGCCCCTGTGTGCATAAACATTTGAGCTCCCCCGCAAGTGACCCCATTTTGGAAACTAGACCCCCCAAGGAACTTATCTAGATGCATAGTGAGCACTTTAAACCCCCCAGGTGCTTCACAAATTGATCCGTATAAATGAAAAAGTACTTTTTTTTCACCAAAAATTTCTTTTAGCCTCAATTTGTTCATTTCCACATCAGCAACAGGATAATATGGATCCTAAAATTTATTGGGCAATTTCTCCTGAGTACACTGATACCTCACATGTGGGGGTAAACCACTGTTTGGGCACGCGGCAGGGCTCGGAAGGGAAGGAGTGCCATTTGACTTTTTGAATGAAAAATTAGCTCCAATCGTTAGCGGACACCATGTCGTGTTTGGAGAGCCCCTGTGTGCCTAAACATTGGAGCTCCCCCACAAGTGACCCCATTTTGTAAACTAGACCTCACATGGAACTAATCTAGATGTGCGGTGACCACTTTAAACCCCCAAGTGCTTCACAGAAGTTTATAACCCAGAGCCGTGAAAATAAAAAAACATTTTTCTTTCCTCAAAAATAATTTTTTAGCCCGCATTTTTTTTATTTTCACAAGAGTAACAGGAGAAATTAGACCCCAATAGTTGTTGCCCATTTTGTCCCGAGTGTGCTGGTACCCCATATGTGGGGGTAAACCACCGTTTGGGCGCACGTCGGGGCTCGGAAGGGAGGGAGCACCATTTGACTTTTTGAACGCAAGATTGGCTGGAATCAGTGGTGGTGCCATGTTGCGTTTGGAGACCCCTGATATGCCTAAACAGTGGAAACACTAACTCCAACTCTAACCCCAACACTCCTAACCCTAATCCCAACTCTAGCCATATCCCTAATCACAACTCTAACCCCAACACACCCCTAACCCTAATCCCAACCCTAACCCCAACACACCCCTAACCATAACCCTAACAACAAGCCTAATCTTAACCCTATTTCCAACCTTAGCCCTAATTCCAACCCAAACCCTAAGGCTATGTGTCCACGTTGCGGATTCGTGTGAGATTTTTGCGCACCATTTTTGAAAAATCCTCAGGTAAAAGGCCTTGCGTTTTACCTTTGGATTTACTGCGGATTTCCAGTGTTTTTTGTGCGAATTTCACCCCCGGATTCCTATTGATGAACAGGTGTAAAACGCTGCGGAATCCGCACAAAGAATTGACATGCTGCGGAAAATGTAATGCAGCGTTTCCCGCGCTGTATTTTCCGCACCATGGGCACAGCGGGTTTGGTTTTCCATAGGTTTACATGGTACTGTAAACCTGATGGAAAACTGCTACGAATTCGCAGCGGCCAATCCGCTGCGGATCCGCAGCCAAATCCGCACCTTGTACACATAGCCTAATTCTAAGGGTATGTGCACATGCTGCAGATACGCAGCGTTTCCGCAGCTGCGGGTCCGTAGCAGTTTCCCATGAGTTTACAGTTCAATGTAAACCTATGGGAAACAAAAAACATTGTGCACATGCTGCGGAAAAAACTGCGCGGAAACGCAGCGGTTTACATTCCGCAGCATGTCACTACTTTCTGCGGATTCCGCAGCGGTTTTACAACTGCTCCAGTAGAAAACCGCAGTTGTAAAACCGCAGTGAAATCCGCAGAAAAACCGTGGTAAATCAGCGATAAATCCGCAGCGGTTTTGCACTGCAGATTTATTAAATCCGCTGCGGAAAAATCCGCAGAGGACCAGAATACGTGTGCACATAGCCTTACCCTAACCCTAGCCCTAACCCTAGTTCTAACCCTAACCCTAGTTCTAACCCTAACCCTAGTGGAAAAATAAAAGTAAATATATTTATTTTATTATTGTCTCTACCTATGGGGGTGATAAAGGAGGGGTTTCTTTTACTATTTTTTTTATTTTGATCACTGTGATAGGTTTTATCACAGTGATCAAAATATACATTGAACGAATCTGCCGACCTGCAGATTCGGCAGGTGCACTGCGCATGCGCCCGCCATTTTGAAAGATGGCGGTGCCCATGGAGAAGACGGACGGACATCGGGAGGCTCGGTAAGTATGAGGGGGGTGGAGAGGGAGCACGGGGGGGGGGGGGTGAGGTGGATCGGAGCACGGGGGGAGCGGACCCGAGGATGGGGGGAGCGGACCACAGAACGGAGGACTGAGGAGGAGGTCGGTGGCGGGGGCAGATCAGGGTTTCTAGCCATGGCCGATGATATTGCAGCATCGGCCATGGTTGGATTGTAATATTTCACCACTTTTCATAGGTTACATAGTTACATAGTTACATAGTTATTAAGGTTGAAGGAAGACTATATGTCCATCTAGTTCAACCCATAGCCTAACCTAACATGTTGATCCAGAGGAAGGCAAAAAAAACCCATGTGCAAAGAGTAAGCTCCACATTGGGGAAAAAAATTCCTTCCCGACTCCACATACGGCAATCAGACTAGTTCCCTGGATCAACGCCCTATCAAGGAATCTAGTGTATATACCCTGTAACATTATACTTTTCCAGAAAGGTATCCAGTCCCCTCTTAAATTTAAGTAATGAATCACTCATTACAACATCATACGGCAGAGAGTTCCATAGTCTCACTGCTCTTACAGTAAAGAATCCGCGTCTGTTATTATGCTTAAACCTTTTTTCCTCCAACCGCAGAGGATGCCCCCTTGTCCCTGTTTCAGGTCTATGATTAAAAAGATCATCAGAAAGATCTTTGTACTGTCCCCTCATATATTTATACATTAAAATAAGATCACCCCTTAGTCTTCGTTTTTCCAAACTAAATTGCCCCAAGTGTAATAACCTATCTTGGTATTGCAGACCCCCCAGTCCTCTAATAACCTTGGTCGCTCTTCTCTGCACCCGCTCCAGTTCAGCTATGTCTTTCTTATACACCGGAGACCAGAACTGTGCACAGTATTCTAAGTGTGGTCGAACTAGTGACTTGTATAGAGGTAAAATTATGTTCTCCTCATGAGCATCTATGCCTCTTTTAATGCATCCCATTATTTTATTTGCCTTTGTAGCAGCTGCCTGACACTGGCCACTGAATTTAAGTTTGTCATCCACCCATACACCCAGGTCTTTTTCATTGACGGTTTTGCCCAGAGTTTTAGAATTAAGCACATAATTATACATCTTATTACTTCTACCCAAGTGCATGACCTTACATTTATCCCCATTAAAGCTCATTTGCCATTTATCAGCCCAAGCTTCTAGTTTACATAAATCATCCTGTAATATAAAATTGTCCTCCTCTGTATTGATTACCCTGCAGAGTTTAGTGTCATCTGCAAATATTGAAATTCTACTCTGAATGCCCCCTACAAGGTCATTAATAAATATGTTAAAAAGAAGAGGGCCCAATACTGACCCCTGTGGTACCCCACTGCTAACCGCTACCCAGTCCGAGTGTGCTCCATTAATAACCACCCTTTGTTTCCTATCCCTGAGCCAGCTCTCAACCCACTTGCACATATTTTCCCCTATCCCCATTATTCTCATTTTATGTATCAACCTTTTGTGTGGCACCGTATCAAAAGCTTTTGAAAAGTCCATATACACTACATCCACTGGGTTCCCTTGGTCCAATCTGGAACTTACCTCTTCATAGAAACTGATCAAATTAGTCTGACATGAACGGTCCCTAGTAAACCCGTGCTGATACTGGGTCATGAGGTTATTCCTCTTCAGATACTCCAGTATAGCATCCCTTAGAATGCCCTCCAGTATTTTACCCACAGTAGAGGTTAAGCTTACTGGCCTATAATTTCCGAGTTCAGTTTTTGTCCCCTTTTTGAATATTGGCACCACATTTGCTATACGCCAGTCCTGTGGCACAGACCCTGTTATTATGGAGTCTTTAAAGATTAAAAATAATGGTCTATCAATGACTGTACTTAATTCCTGCAGTACTCGAGGGTGTATCCCATCCGGGCCCGGAGATTTGTCAATTTTAGTGATTTTTAGACGCCGCCGCACTTCCTGCTGGGTTAAGCAGGTGACATTTAATTGGGAATTTTTATCACTAGACATTTTGTCTGCCATGGGATTTTCTTGTGTAAATACTGATGAAAAAAAGTCATTTAGCATATTGGCTTTTTCCTCATCCTCATCCACCATCTCACCCAGACTATTTTTAAGGGGGCCAACACTATCATTTTTTAGTTTCTTACTGTTTATGTAGTTAAAGAATATTTTAGGATTATTTTTACTCTCTCTGGCAATGAGTCTCTCTGTCTCAATCTTTGCTGCCTTGATTTGCTTTTTACAGAATTTATTTAATTTTCTGTATTTATTTAATGCCTCCTCACTACCTACTTCCTTTAATTCTCTAAATGCTTTCTTTTTGTCACTTATTGCGCCCCTTACAGCTCGATTTAGCCATATTGGTTTCCTCCTATTTCTAGTATGTTTATTCCCATACGGTATATACTGTGCACAGGTCCTATCCAGGATGCTAATAAACGTCTCCCATTTTCTTTGTGTATTTTTGTGTCTCAGGATATCGTCCCAGTTAATTGCACCAAGATCCTCTCTCATCCGTTGGAAATTTGCCCTCCTGAAGTTTAGTGTCCTTGTAACCCCTCTACTACACATCTTTTTAAAGGATACTTGAAAACTTATTAGTTTGTGAATTATTACATATTGCTCTGATTGGCTGTTGCACTTTCAACAGCCAATCAGAGTGATCGTAGCCACGTGGGGGCAAAGCCACCCCCCCTGGGCTAAAGTACTACTCCCCCTGTCCCTGCAGATTGGGTGAAATTGGAGTTAACCCTTTCACCCGATCTGCAGGGACGCGATCCCTCCATGACGCCACATAGGCGTCACAGGAAGGATTGGCACCAACTTTCATGACGCCTACGTGGCGTCACAGGTCAGGAAGTAAAATATAAAAGTTTGAATAACCCCCTTAATTTTGCCATTAAAATATTTAAAATATAATATACTGTGTCCAGAAAAGTCTGATCTATTAAGCTATAAAAATAAATTTTGGTAAACACCATAAAGAGAAAACATACCAAAACACCAGAAATGCGGGGTTTGGGCCATCGCAACATTGCAGAAAAAATGCAATTATCTGTCAAAACGCCATATTGGCCTCAAAATGTAATCAATGAAATTGTTGCCCTCAGGTAGCCCCATTGACTAAAAAAATTAAAACTTTTTTCACTACATCGAATAGTAAAATATATGGCATCGTTCAAAAGTATAACTTGTCTCACAAAAGACAAGACCTCATATGGTTATGGCAATGGTAAATTAACGAAAGTTATCGCTCTTAGAAGTAGGAGAGGAAAAACAAAATCCCCCAAAAATGTAAAATCACTAAGTTTTGATACATATATGCTAGCCACCTTAGGGAGAGACCCAAGTTGGGCTAAATGTAGCGGGACGAAAGAGACCGAAAAGCCCTCTACTTAAAGCGCTGTGGATCCAAGCGCTGTGGATTAGACAGGGGTGGAAAGAGATGATTTGCATAGCTCCGCCTACTGCAAAGGATTCTGGGTAAACCTGTTATTCTTTGTATTATGCTGCTTGCAAGTACTTTCCGTTTCAGGAAAGCATCCACTATGTATAAGTTTTTATAAGAATAGATCTTTGCTATCGCTGTAAGAGTATTGACCTAGAGAGTCGTATTGCCAGGTTATTTTTACCATATACCTTCAAAGCAAACCAGTAAAAAAACCAAAACAAACAAACAAGGCTATTGCGTTCTTGTGATGCACGTTTTCCCATTTTCCAGAACATGGATGGAAAAATGAATGGAGTGATTTAAAACTACAACTTTTCCCACTGAAAAGAAGGCCTCATATTGATAGGTGATGGAAAAATTAAAAAGCTGTGGCTCTTCGAAGAAACGGAAAATTGTCCGTCCGTGAGGTGTTAATATCATTGTGCCTTTAGAGTTAAATAAGTGTGGATCAATTTTTATAATCTCAGCTTGAGTAGACCGCACAGTCTATAGTTATGTTCGAGGTTAGCTCTGTGCTGTAATGTAGTCTTCTGACCAGGAGATGGCTCTGCTTTACTTATTTCAAAAGCGAATTTAATAAACTTGACACACAAGTACAACTTAGTAAATGCAACTGTAAAAATACTGCAGTTATTATACAGTTTCTATAATGATTTGGGTATTTCTTTGTATAGCATAGTAGAGATAAGTTTGTGTTTGAATGCAATGTCTCTTTGATAAAATTTTCCTTTGGTTGTTATCAAGAAACTATGAACTTCTGATATCCTCAATATATTTAGGATAAGTTCGCACAGGGCACACATCTGCTATGGATTTGTGTACAGAAAATAATCTGCTTTATTACAGTGGCATTGCATGTACGGTTAGGTCTAGAAATATTTGGACAGGGACACAGGTTTTGGTATTTTTGCGGTTTACTAAATATATTCAAGATACATACGGTATATATATTTATAATCAGTATGGGTTTAAACTGTAGACTTTCTGAATTAATTTGAGGGTATTCACATCCTAATTGGAGAAAGGAATGACTTTTTTTCTCGTTACGCTGTTTAACGATTGGGTTAATTTTATATTGATTGGGCGATTGTGAATGCGGCGATACCAAATATGTGTATGTTTTTATTTTTTTTACTTTATTTTGAAAGGGGCAAAAGGGAGGTGATTAGAACTTTTTATATTTTTTTATTAAATATTTTAAACTTTTTTTTGTAACTTTTGGCATGCTTCAACAGTCCTTCATGTAAGATTAGAAGCTGCCATAACCCGATCGGCTCTGCTACATACAGGCAATCAGATCGCCTGTATGTAGCATAATTGCTCACTTGCTATGAGCGCCGAAACATCGGGCTGCGCTCATAGCAATCCGGCAGTGACAACCATAGAGGTGTACTGGAGACCTCTGGTTGTCATGCCAACCCACGCCGGAAACACGTGTTAAATGCTGCAGTCAGTTTGACAGCGGCATTTAACTAATAAACAGCCGCGGGTCAATTGCGATCCCACCCCCGGCTGTTAGAGGCACATGTCAGCTGTTCAAAACAGCTGACATGTGCTGGAAAAGACAGGGGCTCAGCGCCGGAGCCACCATCAAAGGGAGGGAGTCCGACATCAGCATACTTTTACGCCTGATGTTGGAAAGAAGTTTATTCATATGAAATTAATGCTAAAGTTGTTTGGACATGCAGAAGCACTTACCAAGCATCTGCCTCCCCAAATCTACTCCCTGTCAATTGTCACCTTCTGCTTTACCAGCAGCTCACGGGCTTGGCTAAACAGCCTGTCAATCAATCAGAAAATGGTGGTGCTAGGTGGGAAATTGAGCCAAGGAGGTAGAGGCTCAGGAATTACTTTGGTGAACGAAATTTTTAAAATTTTATGTGCAAATGAGGCTCATCATTCAGGGAGTAACATGGTGATAAACAATGCCAATGTCTGGTGGGGGGGAGGCATTGTGTCCTCAGAACTACTTTCAAAGTAACCGGTTTAATTTATTTTTCCAAAATTAATAGTACTAATCAAAATATGCAAGTTTGTATTTGCTTCTTCCTCCTTCTTGACTGATCTTTCACTCTTAACTTATAAGTAAAATCTGTATTCATTGAAGACAGGTTTTCCCGTTACTTCAATGGCAAGTTGGTGCTTTTAAAATTCTGTGGAGAGGGGATGGGGAAAATAAGGTTTGAGAATTACTGATATTCCGCTGCAAGTTCTCCTGAAAGAAGTTACTTTTCTCCATAGGAGACGACAGTTGGTGCGTATGACATTCTATCTCGGTAATGGGAAAGTCTGTGTGCACTGTAGACAGATTTTACCAGAGAATTTTTAAGAATGAATGTTCAGTATTGGAGAAGAGCAAAGCAGATTTCTGTAATATATACAGTATATTACAAAGTTTTTTCTTTTTCCACAAGGACTATTGATTCATGGAAAAAAATGAAAATTGAGTTACTTTTTAACTTTCAGGTTTTGAATGCACCGAAACCTAAAGTAAAATTTTACACAAATTGCTTTTTGGGAGTTATATATATAGATATTTTTTTGGGAGTAAAATATATATATATATATATATATATATATATATATATATATATATATATATATATATATATATATAATTTTTTTTTTTTTTTGAAAACACAATTACAAAAAAATTGATTTGAGGATACCCCTATTGTTGTTTTCTTCTTTTTCCAGTGCTCCCAATCTTCTGATTCCGTTCTTATAGAGATACGGTAAATACAAACCTAGCCTTTGCAGCTAATTCTACAGGGGGAACTTAGGCACTTTATTTATCTGTAAAAGAATCTTTGAGTCTGTCTTCAGAAGCCCCCTCAAAGAGAAGTAAAATTAATTAGCATTGTGAGCTTTGTTAAATTTAATTTTACATAAGGAAATATAAAATAAATTATCTTAATTTTTTGCATGTAAACTATTGATAAATTGTGGAAAACGTTTGCTCGCTAGAGTGAATCAATTGAGTATTAGACAATTGAGCAAATAACTGCACAAGTACCGTATATTTTCATCTAAAAGCATAGCTTGTTTTTGTTATTAGCAATGTAGCACATTCTGTCTACATACTGCAGCACACATTTATGATTTTTTATTTTTTTGTACTACAGCTGCTCCCTTTTCACTTGCAGTCTTTCATGATAATTTTGTTATCAATTACACATACTGTAGGTACAGGGCTAGGCACGTCTTGCAGCTTCATTTCAGTATTTTTAGTTACGGTAACCTGTAGAAATGAAATGTTATTATAATCACACATTTTACGGCAGCGTACGTTACCACTAGAATGTGGATTCCACGGCAGTGATCGTATTCTCTCCAACTGTGCTCGTTTCTGTAGGCTGTGACAATTATTGTCTGCGCTCTGTCTCCTGTATGGGGTTAATGTAGCTGCAGTTTGTAAAATGTGTTATGTATTTCAGGGCAAACAGGAGTGAAGAGGTTTGCTTCATAACTGCAGCAGGGTCAGTCATTTCAGTTATCTGCTACTTTGTGCAATTTCTAGGTTACTGTGCCTGCCCATCTTGCTCATATTACAATAACAAAAGAATATAAGAATATGAATAAAAATAAACCACTGTAATGACACACACTGTAGTAAACGGGCTTGTTCTGTTTAGGGCAAAGGATTTACTGATAGCATTTTCTGTTTTCTAGACAATCAAACTTTTTTCTTTTTAGATGCTGCACTTTATGTGTGTGTGTGTGTGTGTGTATATACACACACACACACATAAAGTGCAGCATCTAAAAAGAAAAAAGTTATATATATATATATATAACACTTAGGCAGTTATGAAGCAACACTGATTGCTAGCTGTTGTTTGGTCATGTTTGCATATTGTCATTGCTCTCACCCCTAGAGGTACTGTACAGTAGCATGAGGTGGCGTCTACAATCCACAGAGGTTGCTCGGATAGTGCAGCTCATCCAGGATGGCACATCAATGTGAGCTGTGGCAAGAAGGGTAGCCATGTCTGTCAGCACAGTGTCCAGAGCATGGAGCAGATACCAGGAGAGAGGCCAGTACACCAGGAGACGCGGAGGGGGCCGCAGGAGGGCCACAACTCAGCAGCATGACCACTACCTCCTCCTTTGTGCAAGGAGGAGCAGTCCCAGAGCCCTTCAAATTGACCTTCAGCAGGACACTAACATCCATGAGCCTGCTCAAACTATCAGAAATTGACTCCATAAGGGTGTGGTATGAGTGCCCGACATACACAAATGGATGTTGTGCTTACAGCCCAACACCGTGCTGGGTAATTGGCATTTGCCAGAGAACATGAAGATTGGCAGATTTGACATTGGCATCCTGTGCTCTTCACGGATGAGAGCAGGTTCACACTGACATGTTCACAGACATGACAGTCTGGAGACACCATGGAGAACGTTCTGCCTGCAACATCCACTAGCATGACTGGTTTGGCAGTGGGTAGATAATGGTGTGGGGAGGCATTTCTTTGGAGGGCCGCACATCCCTCCATGTGCTAGCCAGAGGTACCCTGACTGCCATTAAATACAGGTGCAGTGGGCCCTGGGTTTCTTCGTATGCATGACAATGCTACCCTTCAAGTGGCTAAAGTGTCAGCAGTTCCTGCATGATGAAGGCATTAGCTCTATGGATTGGTCTGCCCATTCACCAGACCTGAATCCAATCAAGCGCATCTGGGACATCATGTCTCATTCCATCCACCAACACCACATTGCACAACAACCTGTCCAGTAGTTGGATGATGCTTTAGTCCAGGTCTAGGGGGGAGATCTCTCAGGAGAACATCTTCCGCCTGATCAGGAGCATGCCCAGGTCATACAAGCACATAGAGGCCACGCACACTACTGAGCATCATTTACTTCTTTTGAGGCATTTCCACTGAAGTTGGATCAGCCTGTAATTTGATTTTCCACCTTGAATTAAAGTATCCAAATCCAGACCTCCATGGTTTATTAATTTTGTTTTGCACTAATTATTTTTATGTTTTTAGTGTTCTCAACTCATTACATTATGTAATGAATAAAGATTTGCAAACTGGAATATTTCATTCAGTGATATCTAGAATATGGTTTTTAGTGTTCCATTTTTTTTAATTAGTGTGTGTGTATATAGTATATTATATTATTTTTAAGTAATGTGTGTGTGTGTGTGTGTATAACACATTCATGTTATATATGTTGTACACGTCCATACGAAGGAGAGGGGATACAGTACAAAAACAGAAGTAGACTAAGGCTGCAGAATTTCAGAGGGTCTTGGAGCAATTTTCACAATTTAACCTGCTTTTGAGTATCATGCAGTGGTGACAACTGGGGATATGAGGTTTCTGCTTAACAGCATGCTGACGAGTGTCAATAGATGGTAGCTGGAGATGGCTTGCTAAGGGCAGACCATATTGTCGTTATAACTCTGCTATTCCCATGTTCATAAAGTTGAAAATTACTGCTTTACTTGCAAGGTAGGAATTTCAATTGGGCATTTCAATTGACTTTTACCCAATTTATTTTTTCTCTTCACAATCTGCAAAATTTCATTGTCTATCATATGCAGCACCTCTTAAATGTTATTAAAACCTGAACAAAAATAAGACGTGCAGGATTTCTTTCTGAAGAAGCAATTCAGGTGACATATGGTTAGTTATTCCGTGAACATAAGGGCATTTATCTTCTGTCTTTCTGTAAACCAATATGTAAAAAACAGTGTGTGTATATATCTGTGTAATATGTGTGTGTATATGTATATATATATGTGTGTGTGTGTGTGTATGTGCTTCTCACAAAATTAGAATATCATCAAAAAGTCAATTTATTTCAGTTCTTCAATACAAAAAGTGAAGCTCCTATATTATAGTCATTACAAACAGAGTGATCAATCACAAGTGTTTATTTCTGTTAATGTTGATGATTATGGCTTACAGCCAATGAAAACCCAAAAGTCATTATCTCAGTAAATTAGAATTCTTTATAACACCACTTGAAAAATGATTTCAAAATCCGAAATGTTGGCCTACTGAAATGTATGTTCAGTAAATGCACTTAACACTTGGTTTGGGCTCCTTTTGCATCAATTACTGCATCAGTGCGGCATGGCATGGAGGCGATCAGCCTGTGGCACTGCTGAGGTGTTTTGGAAGCCCAGGTTGCGTTGATAGCAGCCTTCAGCTCGTCTGCATTGTTGGGTCTGGTGTCACTCATCTTCCTCTTGACAATATCCAATAGATTCTCTAGGGATTATCTGTCTTAACCCTGCTGTTCTGTTGGTCAAAAATGACCGACTTTGAACTTCAATATTCTTTAAAATATTCAAGATGCGGCTCTGAAACCCGTGGCCGACCGACCCATCCTCATTTAAGTCAATCAACCACAAGTTTCAGAACCGCATCTTGAACACCCCAAAAAATACCAAAGTTCAAAATAGGTCTCCCCAGACCGAACAGAACAGCAGGGTTAAATGAGACTGATATCCATTACTTGGCTTTACAAAAATGAGCTGGCAAAATGATCGGGGAAGGCGATGGAAGCAAGTCACTTCATGAGGTTTTTTAACCTTGTAACCTAAACAAAAGGTAAAATGTTTTAAAATGAAAGGTTTCACCAGCTAGCAATGTCACTCTTGAGTGCTCAGTGGAAAGAACTAGTTGGCTCAAAAACAATCACAATCCTGGGCTCATTACAGATTTGGTTTAAGAGCACAATGATATGTTATATTTTGTATCGTGTGAGGGTTTGAATTGAAAGATTCCTTCAGGTATAGTTGTTGTCAGCAGATGAATAGTGTATAAATCCTGTTTAGCAGGCTTTGTCGATCGGAGGCTTCAGGGAGAAAAGGCAGTTATATCTTCTATGTAGCCATTAACTTCCAGTCATCGGGGTGGTGCAGGGAGCGCTTAGTCACCGCTCACTAGACTGTGTTCTCTCTCCCCCTGTTCTGCAGCGTGTGCTTTTTGTACATCACTGTTCAGTTTATCAGTGCATTAACGTGCTGAAAACTATTGCTTTACTTTAGCTATGAAAATGTGGAATCTCAAATTAACAAATACCAAAACTGTATAATTATTTTTTTTCTTTCCAAAAACTGCACCACGGGCTTTGTCTGTTGTTTCAGTTTTACTCTACTGAAGTTAACCCCGCACAGTCTGTGGGCCGGCTTGGCACCACTTTTAGAAGAAGCTGTCATTGTTGATTTTTTTTTCCACATTAAATGAAATGTATAAGTGCAAACATGTTTCATTATCCTTGCCACATTCTTCAACCATGAAAGAGCACAGAAGAGTTTTGAAATTGATCCCTGAATTCCCTGTTTACATTTCAAATGACTCCCTTCACTCCCCTGTCTATATGTTGGTTTGAAAAGCAGGAATTATATTCCATTTATTATTAGCATTCAACAGTTGTGAATTTGTGTCCAGTTGCAATACAACATGTTTATTGCTTGGTAGAAGTTTCATCCCTCTTTTTGGTTTTTGAAGGCATTGAAAATATTTTGCTGCATTGCTGTGAATGACCTGTTCTACTTCATGTTGATTGCATTGCTTCTCTAGCCCAAGTAGAAACAAAAAATGGCCTAATCTTGCAGTGAGGAATAATAGATGGAATGTAGTCTTGGGAAGACTTCCTTTATGCCGCCAGTACAACGTGCGCTGCTGACTGAAAGTGCCTGTGGGCATTTGGTCCCTATAGCCTGTATTGTTGTCAGTTAAATGGGATCATGAGTGTTTGAAAGGTGTTTGAGAATGAACTGAAAATCATTTTCACAAGTGGATGATTACTTCTGCCACATGTTAACCCAGCTCCATCAGAATGACCCAGATTTTTGAGACTGCATTAATTGCTCTTTCAACCTTGACTGAGATTTTTCTCTTTAAGAAAGCCCTTTGCTGGACTCAGCAGCTTACATGTATTGAATTTTTCTTCTCGTATTTTTCCATTGTCTGAGCCAAATAAAATCTTGTAAAAATAGAGGATTTACCGTTCGGGCTGTCGATTGCTTTATTCCTCAGTATAAAAAGGGTGAATCAAAATGGTCTATGAGAGGGAATAACTGCCCTTTTCCACATCTTCTCTGCTGAATACTTTCAGTATTCAGCATACAATTATGTTTTTCAACTATTCATTAGTGCTGATTTTTCATCTTGAAGTATAACCATGAACTGTCACAGCATGGTCTTGGTGCAAATAAATTGCCATATTCCTTTTCATATCCCTCTCCAGAACAAAACTAAAGCATGGTGTTTCATGTTACGCACTGTGATTGCACAGGTTTTGCAATATTCCGAACAATGTCCAATAGCTGTTAAAAATAAATACCGTAAATAAATAATGCATATTAATTTGTGAAATTTGCTATTTTTTAATTTAAAAAAAATAATTTCTCAATGTGAATAAATATTCTCTGCTGATCTCAATTACCAAAACATTTACATTTGTAGGAATCAAATATCTGACATAGAAATGTGGCGTTACCGACGTTTAAGTTAATTTTGGTTTGAGTAACAGAACAGATAAATGCATAGTACTAGCTATTGTAAGATTGCAGGGAAGAAAATAATTGAAAAAAAAAAACAAAGCTTACAATATAGAAGCTCTCGTTGTCGGCCTTTATTTTTTAATGTTTCATTTGATGATTCGATTAAAAAATAATATAGGTTTAAGTATCTGATATCATCCCCAGGTGTCGTAAATCTACTGTTAGAGCCATCATATTGTTGGACTAAGACTATATTTTCTGCACCATTGGGAAGGCAAATTATCACTGCACAAATGCACGTCTTCATCAAATATCCGCTTTGTGAAATTGGTGCTTAAAGCCTTTGTTGGTTTAATCCCGCGTGAAAACATGTGATTACAGAATTAAGAGGGCAGTCTGTGTTCTTTTATAATGGCTATGTAACAGAAATCCTCTAAAAATGATGTGCTTATTATAGTGACTGCTCATTCTGACCAATTTAGGAATACATGAACAAATGAATTCTGTAAACAACTGAAGGCGTGTAGAATAGCATATGCGTTTTACAGGTTTTCTCTTTATCTGGAATTTGTTGTGTGATATACAGAATACAAATAGAGATATATCTAAAGATGTCACTTGTACTTGTATAGTAGTTTTACAAAATTCTTTCCTTTTTTTTAGTTTTTTTTTTTTTTCCAGACTTTAGTGTTTCAGGTCTTAACTTTTACTTTAACATAAGACAAAGACAAGCGGACTCAATATGCGCCTGTCGCCCCAATCTTGGTCTGGTAGAAAAGACCCTTTTATACCATTTATCTTACAGGTCAAACCATGTCGAAAAGAGCCCCTATAACTCTATCCTAGTCCCCCCGAATTTTCCCAATGTGCGTGGTAATGAGATGAACCGAGCCTGATGGACAGCTTTTTGGAGCTGAGTTTGGCATTCTTGCTTGCCCGCCAGCCCGGGTGTCAGTGATTGTTTTCTTCTGAATCATTTTGCACTTTCACAGTATCTACCTTGTCATGACTTCTAAGGCTAGTGATTGGCTGCAGCAGTCACATAATGTAGACAAGATCTCACCCTCAGCCCTGAAAATAAAAATAATTATAAAAAAAAGATGTTGTATGGTTACTGTTATTTAAACAAGCTTGTATAAATTAATAGCACATTAAGCCAAAACTTTGTAATATACGTCATCAGAAATATATTATTTTCCTCCACTTATGAGCAGCTTCTTCCACATTCCACCCCTCTCAACTCCTTTTTTCTGAAAAACGGCAAAAATTTGTTTTGTTTAAGATATGGTGAACTGCCAGATTAGTGAGAGAACACAGTACAGCTGCCTAATAAAGCCTATGGCGGTAAATGCAGTTGGAGGTAAGAGGAAAGAGCATCAATGGGAGACACAACCAAATACTAGAACGAAATCTCTGACATGCGTATGTGTTTTATGTTACCCAGAATTAAATTTAAAGTTATATGGGTCAGTAAATACTGCTGTACATTGTACTAATTGCTGCTGATGCTTTTTGACATAGTCGTGGCCAAAAGTGTTGATACCATTGAAATTTTTCCAGAAAATTAAGTATTTCTCCCAGAAAATTATTGCAATTACACATGAACAACACACAAAAAAACAAATTGGACATAATTTCATACACGACCCCAAAAAATATGCTTGACAAAATTGTTGGCATGCTCAACTTATTTAGTTGCACACCCTTTAGAGTTAATAACTGAAATCAATCACTTCCTATAACTATCAACAAGCTTCTGGCACATCTCAGCTGGAATTTTAGACCACTCTTGTTTTTGCAAACTGCTCCAGGTCTCTCATATTTGAATGGCACCTTCTCTCAACAGCAATTTTAAGATCTCTCCACAGTTGTTCAATGGGATTTACCGTAGACCTGGTCTCATTGCTGGCCACGTCAAAACTTTGTTTTCATCCATTGTTGGACACTTGAAGTATGTTTGGGGTAATTTCTTTATGGAAGACCCATGACCTAGGATGCAAACCCAGATTTCTGACATTGCAACCTAAAATCCTTCGGTAATCTTCAGATTTTATAATACCTTGCACACAATCAAGCCACACAGTGCCAGAGGCAGCAAAACAACCCTAAAACATTGTTGAACCTTCACCATATTTAACTGTAGATACTGTGTTTTTTTTGTTGTAGGCCTCATTGCATTTTTGGTTTACCGTAGAATGATGTGCTTTACCAAAAAGCTCTATCTTGGTCTCATCTGTCTACAAGAGGCTTTCGCAGAAGGATTTTGACTTACTCACTTAAATTTGGCAAACTGAAGTCTAGATCTTTTTATCTCTCTGTCAGCAGTTAGGTCCTTGTGGGTCTACCATAGCGTTTCATTTCATTCAAATGTCTATGGAGTTTGCACTGACTTTGATGCACCCTGAGCCTGTAGAACAACTTGTATTTCTTTGGAACTTGATTGGGGCTGCTTATTCACCATCTGGACTATCCTGTCTTGCAACCTTCGGTATTTTTTTTTTCTGCTGTCCACATCCAAGGAGATTAGCTACACTGTTGTGCTTTGTAAACTTATTGATTATGTTGCACACTGTGGACAAAGAAACATCAAGATCTCTGGAAATATACTAGTAACCTTAAAGTTGATGACTTTAGATCCCAAATTGTTTAAAACTATCAACAGACAGTTCTAGTCTCCTCTTTCTGTTCTACATGCTTAGTGTGGCATACACAATGCAAAGATAGAGTAACTGTATCCCCTTTTAATCTGGTTTTCGGTGTGATTTTCATATTGCCTACACCTGTTACTTGCCACTGTTGAGTTTGAACAAGCATCACAAGCTTGAAACAAAGTTGTTTACACACAATTTTGGAAAGGTGTCAAAAATTTTGCCCTGCCTATTTTTGGGGTTCAGTGTGAATTTTTTTTTCTCATGGTGTACCATTTCAAACAAAGGAAATATTTATTTTTTATTTGTATTTATTTTACTCACTTATATAGTACCATTAATTCCACATGACTTTACATACATAATTGGCACTGTCTCCATCGGGGCCTACAGTCTAGTTTCCCAATCAGTGTGTCTTTGGAGTGTGGGAGAAAACCGGAGAACCTGGAGGAAACCCACGCAATCACAAGAGCATACACTGAGCCACCATGCTGCCCAATAAACGTGTATAACGAAAGATGTGTAATTGCAATAATTTTCTGGTAGAAATACTACATTTTCTGGAGCGGTTTTAAGAGTGTCAACACTTTCGGCCTTGACTGTGTGCTACATTAGCATAGGAGATTAAGGTTACCTAATTTATTTATTTTACTCATAGAGCCATTAATTTCCACAGCACTTTATAGGCCTGTGCCATGTTTATGTATGACATGTATGGGAGCATCATAGCAGCAAGCGTCCACTTTGTTATTGCAGAGACAACGGAGAATTAGAAATGGTGAAGAGTGCAGAATACATTCATATGGACATAAATATTTTTATTCCTCATGTACACACACAATCAATTATGCTGAAAAGTTACATTAAACTATAAGTGTTCTTTCAAGAATTACCACTGTGAAAACTGACAAGCCCTTGAAGTAAATCAGTTTACTGACTAACTCTACACTGTGTGCAGAATTATTAGGCAAGTTGTATTTTGATCACATGATACTTTTTATACATGTTGTCCTACTCCAAGCTGTTCAGGCTTGAGGGCCAACTACCAATTAAGTAAATCAGGTGATGTGCATCTCTGTAATGAGGAAGGGTGTTGTCTAATGACATCAAAACCCTATATAAGGTGTGCTTAATTATTAAGCAACTTTCTTTCCTTTGGCAAAATGGGTCAGAAGAGAGATTTGACAGGCTCTGAAAAGTCCAAAATTGTGAGATGTCTTGCAGAGGGATGCAGCAGTCTTGAAATTGCCAAATTTTTGAAGCATGATCACTGAACAATAAAGCGTTTCATGGCAAATAGCCAACAGGGTAGCAAGAAGCGTGTTGGGCAAAAAAGGCGCAAAATAACTGCCCATGAATTGAGGAAAATCAAGCGTGAAGCTGCCAAGATAATAATAATAATTTTTTATTTAGCACGAACATATTCCGCAGCGCTTTACAGGTTGCACACATGATCATCACTGTCCCCGTTGGGGCTCACAATCTAGATTCCCTATCAGTATGTCTTTGGAATGTGGGAGGAAACCGGAGAACCCGGAGGAAACCCACGCAAACACCGAGAGAACATACAAACTCTTTGCAGATGTTGTCATTGGTGGGGTTTGAACCCAGGACTCCAGCGCTGCAAGGCTGCTGTGCTAACCACTGCGCCACTGTGCTGCCCCTATGCCATTTGCCACCAGTTTTGCCATATTTCAGAGCTGCAACGTTACTGGAGCAGCAAAAAGCACAAGGTGTGCGATACTCAGGGGCATGGCCAATGTAAGGAAGGCTGAAAAACGACCACCTTTGAACAAGACTGGGCCAAGAAATATCTTAAGACTGACTTTTCAAAGGTTTTATGGACTGATGAAATGAGTGCCTCTTGATGGGCAGAGAGCTCCACTCCGACTCAGACGCCAGCAAGGTGGAGGTGGGCTACTGGTATGGGCTGGTATCTTCAAAGATGAACTTGTTGGACCTTTTCGGGTTGAGGATGGAGTGAAGCTCAACTCACAGACCTACAGCCAGTTTCTGGAAGACAACTTTTTCAAGCAGTGGTACAGGAAGAAGTCTGTATCGTTCAAGAAAAACATGAGTTTCATGCAGGACAATGCTCCATCACATGCCTCCAACTACCCCAAAGCGTGGCTGGCCAGTAAAGGTCTCAAAGAAAAAAAAAATAATGACATGGCCTTCTTGTTCATCTGATCTGAACCCCATAGAGAACCTGTGGTCCCTCATAAAATGTGAGATCTTCAGGAAGGGAAATCAGTACACCTCTCGGAACAGTGTCTGGGAGGCTGTGGTGGCTGCTGCACGCAATGTTGATCGTAAACAGATCAAGCAACTGACAGAATCTATGGATGAAGGCTTCTGAGTGTCATCATAAAGAAAGGTGGCTATACTGGTCACTAATTTTTTTTTTTTTGGGGGGGGGGGTTGTTTTTGCATGTCAGAAATGTTTATTTAAAAATTTTGTGCAGTTATATTGGTTTACATGGTGAAAATAAACAAGTATATTTGGTTTTTATTAAGTTACTTAATAATTGTGCACAGTAATAGTTACCTACACAAACAGATATCCTCCTAAGATAGCCAAATCTAAAAAAAAAAAAACCCACTCCAACTTCCAAAATTATTAAGCTTTGATATATGTGAGTCTTTTGGGTTGATTGAGAACATAGTTGTTGATCAATAAATAAATAATCCTCTAAAATACATAATAATTCTGCACACAGTGTAGTTCCACACTACAGTGTATATATAATCATCAGAAATGGCTCACAGAACTCACATTTCTTCTCAAACCTTATACTCTATTAGATATTATATGGTAATAACAAAGAGAATATACAGCAACAACTAAAATAACCGTAAAATAAAGGCTGTCACAGAAATCACTGGATTGCATGCGCAAGATGTAATCATAATTATGGTTATTGCCCTGTTACAGAATAGAAAGAGATTTTGGGCTGTATGATGCATTAGTGTCCCAACAGTGAGTCCTTTAGGCTATGTGCACACATTGCGGATTAGGCTTAGGAATTTCTGGTGCGGATTCTGCCTCTCCTGGCAGATAACGCACCTGTGGATTTGTCGCTGCAGATCGACAATTGATTTACAGTACAATGTAGATCAATGAGAAAAAAAATGCTGTACACACTTTGCGGAAAATCCGCTGCGGAAACGCTGCGGTTTAAAAGAAGTAGCATGTCACTTCTTTTCTACGAATCTGCAGTGATTTTGTACCCATTCCATTATAGAAAACCGCAGGGGTAAAAAACTCAGCAAATCCGCAAAACAAATGCACAAAAAACGCTCCGGAACCGCACAAAAAAGCGACAAATCCACAGGTGCGTTTTCTGCCAGGAGAGGCAGAATCCGCACCAGAAATTCCTAAGGCTAATCTGCAACGTGTGCACATAGCCTAAATTTGCAGTTTGTGGCTCAAAATAAATTTAAATCAATTTTGTAATGTGAAAACACTGATCTAAAAAATACTCGGAGGACACCCGAGCGGGCTCAGGAAATCTCGAGTAACGAGTATATTCGCTCATCACTAATCTTGCGCTTTCTCAGTGTTTGTTTGCAGTGGGTGATATATAGATCAATAGATTATTTATTTCAAGAAATTAAAAACTATATTTTATCTCAGTCAATTTTTTTTGTCCTATGTAAAAATTTGTAATCTTAGATAAAAGTTAGCAACTCACCTCCCGCTTCCAATAGCAGTGTGCCACCAGAAATTGTGTGGTGGCTGGTGGAAAGAAGTCTATGACAGAATTCATCACAGTAACAATAAATCCCGAGAACTCACTGATTGGAACATTAGCAAAATTTATCCCTCAGTGATCAGGTGCAAAGTACCTGAATAGAAGACAGACAACACATTTACCGACCACTAAAAGTTGTTTTTACTTCACGATTAAGTACTGTATGTATATAGTTTATCAATGTGCCATGTAATTGTAACAATCTCTGTTATTATCCCTAGATACTTATATGCTGTGGGACAGAAAGTCTGGAAACGCTGGAAGAAACGTTACTTTGTCCTCGTTCAGGTTTGTATATTGACGTTTCGATTTTTACAGCATAAAATGTTTTGCTTTTATGACTTTCTTAAATTGAAGTATTTTAGAATGCAATTCAGAAAATAATAAAAAAATAAAACCTGTCTTTTTGGAATTCAAAAGTTGAATACATCGTTTTCGATCTAGTTTAATATTGGCTATAATATTGCATTATTTCCTATTTGTTTTCTTTTTCATTTTTCTTTTGTTAGTGTTGTCTTTAGTACCAGAACTGTGTTTTAAATATTTTTTTCCCCTACAAACTATCAATTTTTCACTACGCAGAAATTTTTATTTCCAGCACATCTGTTTGGTAGAAACACCGTTTGAGATTTTCCAGACTATTTAAGTTTTAATTGCTCTTTGCAATTGGCAACAAACGAAATGAATTTATTTTGAGTGATGTTGGAGGGCTTCATTTATCTAATCAAAAACTTTCAGTGACTCGGCAATGCTTGTCATTTCATCAATATTCTCATAGATGTGAGGGATTTATAACTATTCCTTTGGTAGTGGTACAGGGAAGATATATATCTTGGTACCGTGTTAGCCAGTAGATAAAAAAAATATTTAGAATTGAGAGTCCTCAGTGGTTGATACCTTTAATGGCTAACTGAAAAGATGGTAACAAATTGCCAGCTTTCGAGACTGCACAGATCTCTTCATCAGGCAAAGACTAAAAGAAATTCTGAAGAATCACATATTTATGCACAACATAGCACAGAAAAAAAGGAAAAACCATGGATAAGACAGGTGACATGAAGCAGAATTACCATGAGTGATAAACAGTTATGTCCATCATCAACTAAGGAACTTGCCCCTCAGACTATGAGGGGTCATCTCAACAGAGACCCTAATCAGAGGACAATAAAACAATCCTTATCTAAGAACTGGCCCAATATTTATGGACATAACTGTTTATCACTCATGGTAATTCTGCTTCATGTCACCTATCTTATCCATGGTTTTTCCTTTTTTTCTGTGCTATGTTGTGCATAAATATGTGATTCTTCAGAATTTCTTTTAGTCTTTGCCTGATGAAGAGACTAGTGTAGTCTCGAAAGCTTGCAATTTGTTACCATCTTTTCAGCTAGCCATTAAAAGGTATCAAACACTGAGGACTCTCAACTCTAAATATTTTGGTAGTGGTTTCACCCATGCATACTCAGGAAATTCCAGCTCTGGTTAAAGAATATAAATTGATCTGATCTGCCAGATAGGCCTGGTGACCTGCTCTGAAATTTTCTTACACCCACACCACCCTAATCTATAATACGTTACAGGGAATCTATACTTTCTATATGGCAAGCCTTGTCCTCGTTACATTATAAAGAAAATTGCTGGATGTTGCGTCTCTTACACAAAGATTTCTAAAACAAATACCCACCGCTGGAAGACAACCAACTTGTGTATATGTACGTTACATAGATTAGATGTTGCTCACTTTATAATGCTTAAAGCCTAATAATCATTTTCCCTTAGTTTTATTGACCGCATATTAAAACCTACAGCACGGGCAACTCAGTGGGCAGCATGGTGGCGCAGTGGTTAGCACTGTTTTTTTTTTTTGCAGCGCTGGAGTCCTGGGTTCAAATCCCACCAAGGACTATATCTGAGAGGAGTTTGTATGTTCTCCCCGTGTTTGTGTGGGTTTCCTCACTCACTCCAAGACATATTGATGGGGAATTTTGATTGTAAGTCCCAATGGGGACAGTGATGATAATGTGGGTAAAGTGCTGCGGAATATGACAGGGCTATATAAGCAAAGCATAATAAATAAATACATTACCGTGAAGTGGAGTGCCTTATCCCCAGGTGCTGGGAACTGAGCGTTCTAAATAATTCTGTGTGGGAGCTTTTGTATGCAATGCTGAAATCTATAGGGTCCTTCCATACAATTATCAAACTATGGCTCTTAGGATTTTTCATCATGAAACATGACACCATGGTTCGAATCAATGATATCCTCAACACGTGACTTTTGTTGCTCCAAATGCTCACTTAGCTTGAGCATATATTTTTCATTGCTAGCGAGAATGTACTAACATTTAGGAAGTTTGGTGTTCTGTAGTTCAGCATTTGAAAGATCCTTTTTAACCCCTTTACCCCCAAGGGTGGTTTGCACGTTAATGACCAGGCCAATTTTTACAATTCTGACCACTGTCCCTTTATGAGGTTATAACTCCGAAACGCTTCAACGGATCCTGGTGATTCTGACATTGTTTTCTCGTGACATATTGTACTTCATGATAGTGGTAAAATTTCTTTAATAGTACCTGCGTTTATTTGTGAAAAAAACGGAAATTTGGCGAAAATTTTGAAAATTTCGCAATTTTCAAACTTTGAATTTTTATGCAATTAAATCACAGAGATATGTCACACAAAATACTTAATAAGTAACATTTCCCACATGTCTCCTTTACATCAGCATAATTTTGGAACCAATTTTTTTTTTTGTTAGGGAGTTATAAGGGTTAAAAGTTGACCAGCAATTTCTCATTTTTACAACACCATTTTTTTTTAGGGACCACGTCTCATTTGAAGTCATTTTGAGGGGTCTATATGATAGAAAATGCCCAAGTGTGACACCATTCTAAAAACTGCACCCCTCAAGGTGCTCAAAACCACATTCAAGAAGTTTATTAACCCTTCAGGTGTTTAATAGGAATTTTTGGAATGTTTAAATAAAAATGAACATTTAACTTTTTTACACAAAAAATTTACTTCAGCTCCAATTTGTTTTATTTTACCAAGGGGAACAGGAGAAATTGGACCCAAAAAGTTGTTGTCCAATTTGTCCTGAGTACGCTGATACCCCATATGTGGCAGTAAACCACTGTTTGGGCGCATGGGAGAGCTCGGAAGGGAAGGAGCGCAGTTTGACTTTTCAATGCAAAATTGACAGAAATTGAGATGGGACGCCATGTTGCGTTTGGAGAGCCACTGATGTGCCTAAACATTGAAACCCCCCACAAGTGACACCATTTTGGAAAGTAGACCCCCTAAGGAACTTATCTGGATGTGTGGTGAGCACTTTGACCCACCAAGTGCTTCACAGAAGTTTATAATGCAGAACCGTAAAAATAAAAAATCATATTTTTTCACAAAAATTATATTTTTGCCCCCAATTTTTTATTTTTCCAAGGGTAAGAGAAGAAATTGGACCTCAAAAGTTGTTGTCCAATTTGTCCTGAGTACGCTGATACCCCATATGTGGCAGTAAACCACTGTTTGGGCGCATGGGAGAGCTCGGAAGGGAAGGAGCGCAGTTTGACTTTTCAATGCAAAATTGACAGAAATTGAGATGGGACGCCATGTTGCGTTTGGAGAGCCACTGATGTGCCTAAACATTGAAACCCCCCACAAGTGACACCATTTTGGAAAGTAGACCCCCTAAGGAACTTATCTGGATGTGTGGTGAGCACTTTGACCCACCAAGTGCTTCACAGAAGTTTATAATGCAGAACCGTAAAAATAAAAAATCATATTTTTTCACAAAAATTATATTTTTGCCCCCAATTTTTTATTTTTCCAAGGGTAAGAGAAGAAATTGGACCTCAAAAGTTGTTGTCCAATTTGTCCTGAGTACGCTGATACCCCATATGTGGCAGTAAACCACTGTTTGGGCGCATGGGAGAGCTCGGAAGGGAAGGAGCGCAGTTTGACTTTTCAATGCAAAATTGACAGAAATTGAGATGGGACGCCATGTTGCGTTTGGAGAGCCACTGATGTGCCTAAACATTGAAACCCCCCACAAGTGACACCATTTTGGAAAGTAGACCCCCTAAGGAACTTATCTAGAGGTGTGGTGAGCACTTTGACCCACCAAGTGCTTCACAGAAGTTTATAATGCAGAACCGTAAAAATAAAAAATCATATTTTTTCACAAAAATTATATTTTTGCCCCCAATTTTTTATTTTTCCAAGGGTAAGAGAAGAAATTGGACCTCAAAAGTTGTTGTCCAATTTGTCCCGAGTACGCTGATACCCCATATGTGGCAGTAAACCACTGTTTGGGCGCATGGGAGAGCTCAGAAGGGAAGGAGCGCCGTTTGACTTTTCAATGCAAAATTGACAGGAATTGAGATGGGACGCCATGTTGCGTTTGGAGAGCCACTGATGTGCCTAAACATTGAAACCCCCCACAAGTGACACCATTTTGGAAAGTAGACCCCCTAAGGAACTTATCTGGATGTGTGGTGAGCACTTTGACCCACCAAGGGCTTCACAGAAGTTTATAATGCAGAGCCATAAAAATAAAACAAAATTTTTTCCCTACAAAAATTATTTTTTAGCCCCCAGTTTTGTATTTTCCCTAGGGTAACAGGAGAAATTGGACCCCAAAAGTTGTTGTCCAATTTGTCCTGAGTACGCTGATACCCCATATGTGGGGGGGAACCACCGTTTGGGCGCATGGGAGGGTTCGGAAGGGAAGGAGCGCCATTTGGAATGCAGACTTAGATGGAATGGTCTGCAGGCGTCACATTGCGTTTGCAGAGCCCCTAATGTACCTAAACAGTAGAAACCCCCCACAAGTGACACCATTTTGGAAAGTAGACCCCCTAAGGAACTCATCTTGATGTGTTGTGAGAGCTTTGAACCCCCAAGTATTTCACTACAGTTTATAACGCAGAGCCATGCAAATAAAAAATATTTTTTTTCCACAAAAATTATATTTTAGCCCCCAGTTTTGTATTTTTCCAAGGTTAGCAGGAGAAATTGGACCCTAAATGTTGTTGTCCAATTTGTCCTGAGTACGCTGATACCCGATATGTTGGGGGGAACCACCGTTTGGGCGCATGGGAGGGCTCGGAAGGGAAGGAGCATCATTTGGAATGCAGACTTAGATGGATTGGTCTGCAGGCGTCACATTGCGTTTGCAGAGCCCCTAATGTACCTAAACAGTAGAAACCCCCCACAAGTGACCCCATATTGGAAACTAGACCCCTCAATGAACTTATCTAGATGTGTTGTGAGAACTTTGAACCCCCAAGTGTTTCACTACAGTTTATAACGCAGAGCCGTGAAAATAAAAAATCTTTTTGTTTTCCCACAAAAATTATTTTTTAGCCCCCAGTTTTGTATTTTCCCAAGGGTAACAGGAGAAATTGGTCCACAAAAGTTGTTGTCCAATTTGTCCTGAGTACGCTGATACCCCATATGTTGGGGTAAACCCCTGTTTGGGCACGCAGGAGAGCTCGGAAGGGAAGGAGCACTGTTTTACTTTTTCAACGCAGAATTGGCTGGAATTGAGATCGGACGCCATGTCGTGTTTGGAGAGCCCCTGATGTGCCGAAACAGTGGAAACCCCCCAATTATAACTGAAACCCTAATCTAAACACACCCCTAACCCTAATTCCAACGGTAACCCTAACCACACCTCTAACCCTGACACACCCCTAACCCTAATCCCAACCCTATTCCCAACTGTAAATGTAATCTAAACCCTAACCCTAACTTTAGCCCCAACCCTAACTGTAGCCCCAACCCTAACCCTAACCCTAGCCCTAACCCTAACCCTAGCCCTAACCCTAACCCTAGCCCTAACCCTAACCCTAGCCCTAACCCTAGCCCTAACCCTAACCCTAGCCCTAACCCTAGCCCTAGCCCTAACCCTAGCCCTAGCCCTAACCCTAGCCCTAACCCTAGCCCTAACCCTAGCCCTAACCCTAGCCCTAACCCTAGCCCTAACCCTAGCCCTAGCCCTAACCCTAACCCTAGCCCTAACCCTAGCCCTAGCCCTAACCCTAACCCTAGCCCTAACCCTAACCCTAGCCCTAACCCTAGCCCTAACCCTAGCCCTAACCCTAACCCTAATCCTAGCCCTAACCCTAGCCCTAATGGGAAAATGGAAATAAATACATTTTTTTTTATTTTTCCCTAACTAAGGGGGTGATGAAGGGGGGTTTGATTTACTTTTATAGCGAGTTTTTTAGCGGATTTTTATGATTGGCAGCCGTCACACACTGAAAGACCCTTTTTATTGCAAAAAATATTTTTTGCAATACCACATTTTGAGAGCTATAATTTTTCCATATTTTGGTCCACAGAGTCATGTGAGGTCTTGTTTTTTGCGGGACGAGTTGACGTTTTTATTGAAAAAATTTTTGGGCACGTGACATTTTTTTATCGCTTTTTATTCCGATTTTTGTGAGGAAGAATGACCAAAAGCCAGCTATTCATGAATTTCTATTGGGGGAGGCGTTTATACCGTTCCGCGTTTGGTAAAATTGATAAATCAGTTTTATTCTTCGGGTCAGTACGATTACAGCGACACCTCATTTATATCATTTTTTTATGGTTTGGTGCTTTTATACGATAAAAACTATTTTACAGAAAAAATAATTATTTTTGCATCGCTTTATTCTCAGGACTATAACTTTTTTATTTTTTTGCTGATGATGCTGTATGGCGGCTCTTTTTTTGCGGGACTATATGACGCTTTCAGCGGTACCATGGTTATTTATATCTGTCCTTTTGATCGCGTGTTATTCCACTTTTTGTTCGGCGGTATGATAATAAAGCGTTGTTTTTTGCCTCGTTTTTTTTTTTTTTTCTTACGGTGTTTACTGAAGGGGTTAACTAGTGGGACAGTTTTATAGGTCGGGTCGTTACGGACGCGGCGATACTAAATATGTGTACTTTTATTGGTTTTTTTTTTTTATTTAGATGAAGAAATGTATTTATGGGAATAATATTTTTTTTTTTTTTTCATTATTTTGGAATATTTTTTTTTATTTTTTTTACACATTTGGAAAATTTTTTTTTTACTTTTTTACTTTGTCCCAGGGGGGGACATCACAGATCAGTGATCTGACAGTTTGCACAGCACTCTGTCAGATCACTGATCTGACATGCAGCGCTGCAGCCTTCACAGTGCCTGCTCTAAGCAGGCTCTGTGAAGCCACCTCCCTCCCTGCAGGACCCGGATCCGCGGCCATCTTGGATCCGGGGCTCGAGCAGGGAGGGAGGTGAGGAGACCCTCGCAGCAACGCGATCACATCGCGTTGCTGCGGGGGGCTCAGGGAAGCCCGCAGGGAGCCCCCTCCCTGCGCGGTGCTTCCCTGCACCGCCGGCACATCGCGATCATCTTTGATCGCGGTGTGCCAGGGGTTAATGTGCCGGGGGCGGTCCGTGACCGCTCCTGGCACATAGTGCCGGATGTCAGCTGCGATAAGCAGCTGACACCCGGCCGCGATCGGCCGCGCTCCCCCCGTGAGCGCGGCCGATCGGCTATGACGTACTATCCCGTCCAGGGTCAGATAAGCCCAGGGCACCTCGACGGGATAGTACGTCTAAGGTCACAGAGGGGTTAAGATATCTCTTCCTCACATACTGGAATAGGCCCAGTTCAACATTAACATACAACTGTCTAACTGGAGCTGCTCTAAACAAGTAGCATTAGTCTGAGCTGCTGCCACTTGCAAGAGTATTCTACAAGTGTGGGCAAAACCCTCATTACCATCAATGTCTCCGATAACAAGCAAGGTTCGCTCAAACTTTGGAATAAATATCGCAGTCCATAGGCAATTCACATCATGCAATAATAAAATGTGTAAAAAAAATACTACATTTCCAAGGCATGAAGTGAGTAAAATGGCAATAACTATAGGATAAAATGTTCATATACTGTATTCACCCGCAAAGTGCGAGCTCATGTAAGCTTTCTACAGGGCTTCAACCAAAGTTCACATGTGAGACACCACTCTGAGTGGGTCAATCAGAGGGGAAACACCTGATCATTTTGGGAGCACATCACCTTCTTCAAGCATGATTCCAATCATTGCCATTATACGAAACATATGGTTTGGAAATGAAATACCAAATGTGTTTCTTGTACATTCTGTTACCATATAGTGTGTAGTGCCTATGGACTGTGATGTTTACTGCAAAGTTTGAGCAGACTTTGTATACACATACCAGTATTGCAGTGCCATAAGCAAGTTTGGGTTGATTTAGTATTAAGTCACAATCATAGATTGGTACGTGAAAAGAGCATTTTTGGGTAGATTTCCATTTACCACTTAGTGGGGGCAATCCGCATTGATGAGGTCATTGAAATGTAAGGATATGGTTATGTATGTTGCTTTATATAGCCTCATTGATGCATGTCGTTGAGAGCATTCAATAAAAACATTTAAAAGCATAAGTAGAATAGAGGTTTGAAAATAAACTTGTAATTGTGGGGTAACTCTATTCTGTATTTGTTCCACTGATATTCTCTAATTTCCAGTACTTTCTATTTACTGTCTTTATACAATGAAAGAACTCCATAAAATATCCCTTCACGTTTATTTCTGCAGGTAATCACTGCTGTATTGTGCAACATCGTAATGGATGTCATGTGACTGCAGCAACAAATTAGAGAACCAATTTTTACAAGTTGAACTGAATACAGAAGTAATAGGGTCTGCAGTGCCAAATAAGACATTTATCTTAATTTCACCTAACAGTTATTATTATTATTAGACATTTATATAGTGCAATTTTTTCCATGGTGCTTTACATATGAAAAGGGGCAAATATAGACAACTACAATAATCATGCACAAAAACAAGGCACACACAAGTACAGAAGGAGAGAGGACCCTGCCCGTGAGGGCTCACAGACTACAGTGGATGGGTGAGGATACACTATGAGAGGGTAGAGCTAGTTGTGCGGCGGTTCAGCAGACTGATGATCGCTGTAGGCTTGTTAGAAGAGGTGGCTCTTCAGGTTCTTTTTGAAGGTTTCCGTGGTAGGCGAAAGTCTGATGTGTTGGGGTAAAGAGTTCCAGAGTATGGGGGAAGCACTGGAGAAGGCTTGTATGCGGTTGTGGGAAGAACAGATGAGAGGGGAGTAGAGGAGGAGATCTTGAGAGGATCGAAGATTGTATGTAGGTAAGTACCGGGAGACCATGTCGCAGATGTATGGAGGAGAGAGACAGATTGTGGATGGCTTTGTACATCATAGTTAGGGTTTTGAATTGGATCCTCTGGACAATAGGAAGCAAGTGAAGGGCTTGGCATAGGCGAGAGGCTGGGGAATAGCGGGGAGGCAGGTGGATTAGTCGGGCAGCAGAGTGTAGGATGGATTGGAGTGGTGCTAGAGGGGAGGCCAGAGAGTGGGAGGTTGCAGTAGTCGAGGCGGGAGATAAGGGCATGCACTAGTGTTTTTGTGTTTTCGTGGTCAAGGAATGAGCGGATCCGGGAAATATTTTTGAGTTTGAGACAGCAGAAGGAGGCAAGGGCTTGGATATGTGGCTTGAAAGAGAGGGCATTGTCGAGGATCACCCCGAGGCACCGAGCATGCGGGGTATGGTGAAAGTGAGCAGCCATTGACATTGATGGATAAGTTTGGTTGAGGGGTGGAGTGAGAAGGGGGAAAGATGATTAATTCTGTTTTGTCCATGTTCAGTCTTATAAAGCAAGCAGAATAGAAAGCTGAAATAGCAGACAGACATTGTGGGATTTTGGTCAGTAAGAAGGTGAAGTCAGTGTAACAACTCTGCTGGCATCACAGCATGGCCTCTCATCTCTTACACTATCTTACCCACTGCTCCAGGCCATGATGTGGTTTCTGTTTCTAGCTCTAAATTCTGTGCCTCTGCCCTCTGCATGCTTCCTGGCTGTGTGTATAGGGGGGCGGCGCCTGAACTCTCTGGTTCTTATAGGAATCAGGTGCACCTGTCTAATCTGTTCCTGACCAATTACCAAGAGGCCTCCAATATTTAGCGCAGCTCCACCCAGTGGACTGGGCCTGTGCAATGTGTTAGCTCAGTTTGTGTTTAGCTTCTGAGTTTGCCAGGCCTTGCTCTGTGTTACTACCTCTCTGGAGGCTTTTCTCCTTGTCTTGCCTTGATCTTGTTGTCCGCCCTCCAGGAGGCAGAATATCCTGGTCCCTGTGTCTTTGTCCTTGTGTCTTGTTCCATTGCCTTGTCTGTATTTAGTCTTATCTCGGTCTCCTTGTCTGTGGCTTCCTTCCCTGCTGTGTATTTCCTTGTGTTCTCAGTCTGCTTTTGCTCCACACTCTTGCGGCTCTGCCTGCTCTGTAGCTTTGTGGCTTTACCTCTGCTCCGCACTCCTGCGGTTCTCCTCCTTTCTGCTCTGCTACTGCAGTAATCTCTTGCTGCAGCTCCTCTCCTCATTCCTTGTGGCTCCGCTCTGCTTAGCTTCTGCAGAAATCTCTTGCTGCAGCTCCTCTTCGCATTCCTTGCGGTTCTACTCTGCTTAAGCTTCTGCAGAAATCTCTTGCTACAGCTCCTCTCCACATTTCTTGTGGCCCTGCTTAGCTCCTGCGGCTGCAGTAATGTCTTGCTGCAGCTCCTCTCCACATTCCTTGTGGCTCTGCTCTGCTTAGCTTCTGCGGCTGCAGCATCTCTTGCTGCAGCTCCTCTCCGTATTCCTTGCGGTTTTGCTCTGCTTTGCCGCTGTAGAAATCTCTTGCTGCAGCTCCTTTCCATATTCCTTGTGGTTCTGCTCTGCTTAGCTTTTATTGCTGCGCTATCTCTTGCTGCTCTACCACTCCTGTCTGCAGTCTTGCGGTTCTCTCCTGTGTGAACAGGTTCCTACCTGTTCATCCATACTACATATCCATACCTGCATCTCCTATGTGAACAGGTCCCTACCTGTTCCTTCATACACACCTTCATACACCGTTCCTGCCAGTCCTGTGTTCTCTCTGCCGTGTTCCTGCCAGCCCTGTGTTCTCTGCCGTGTTCCTGCCAGCCCTTTGTTCTCTGCCGTGTTCCTGCCAGCCCTGTGTTCTCTGCCTTGTTCCTGCCAGCCCTGTGTTCTCTGCCGTGTTCCTGCCAGCCCTGTGTTCTCTGCCTTGTTCCTGCCAGCTCTGTGTTCTCTGCCGTGTCTCTGCCAGCTCTGTGTCTCAACCGTGCCAGCCTACTTGTCTGAATCTCACCCGTGCTCATTTGCTAGTCCTGCCTGATGCCCACACCAATCCTAGTGTTCCTGTCTCCCAAGTGGGATCAGCAGCCACAGCCAGAGACCACGCGGGAGTAGCACCTGGCAGCTGCCTGCTGCACCAGCCTGACCTCACCATCAGAGGCTCCAGTGAAAACCCAGGCAGCTGTCAAAGTCACGCCCCTTCCAAGGTAGTCTGGTTTGTGACGCAGTGGGGCCACAAACCCCCCGAGCTCACGCACACCAGTCAGGGCGTGAGCGTGACAGTCAGGTCCAGATATGTAGATCTGCGTGTCATCGGCCTAGAGATGATACTGAAAACCGTGGGATCTTGTGAGCTGTCCCAGGCCAAAGGTGTAGATGGAGACGAGTAGGGGCCCTAGAACTGTAGAACTGAGCCTTGGGGAACACTGACAGGGGGCGAGGTGTGGAGGTGCTGTAGGAGAGGGAGACATTGATTGTCTGGTCTGTTAGATATGACGAGATCCAAGATAGGGCCTAGTCTGTGATGCCAAGAGAGGACAGAATCTGTAGCAGGAGGGAATAGTCCTCCGTGTCGAAGGCAGAAGACGTTTCCAGGAGAAGGAGGACAGAGTAGTGTTGCTTGCTCTTGGCGGTTAGTAGGTCGTTTGTGACTTTAGTTAGGGCAGTTTCAGTTGAGGGATGCGGTCGGAAGCCAAATTGTAACTTGTCAAAGTGGGAGCAGTAGTTTTGAGGCATAGAGGAGAAGAGATATTGGGGAATAGCTAGACACAGAGGATGGGTCGAGGGAGGGCTTTTTGAGGATGGGTGTGATCGAGGCATGTTTGAAGGATGAGGGAAAGACACTATTTGTAAGTGAGAGGTTGCAGAGCTGTTTTAGAGTAGGGATGAAGACTGGTCAAGATAGGGAGTGGGTCAAGCATACAAGTGGTGAGGTGTGATCTTGACAGGAGGGTGGAGATCTGATCATCGGTCATGCTGGAGAAGGTGGTTTTGGAGGAACAGGGCCGAGCAGCTAAGAGGGGCTTTGGGAGCTGTGGGCCAAAGCTTTCTCTGATCGTATCGATCTTTAAAGAAAGAGGTAAAGTCTTCAGCAGAAATCAGAGGAGAGGGAGAAGGTGCCGTGCGACACAGTAGAGAATTTAAAGTGATGAAAAGCTGTTTAGGGTTGTGAGACAGAGGATGTGAGGGATGAGAAGTAAGTTTATTTTGCGGCAATGAGCGTGGACTTGAAGCGAGGGACTGCTTGCATGCGATGAAGTGCTCGGTAGAGTGGGATCTCTTCCATCTCCACTCAGCGACCCTGGAAGCCCGTCTCAGTTCTTTGGTCAGACTGGTCATCCAGGGCTGCCTGTTGATTGTACGAGTTTTGCTATGCATGAGGGGGCGGCCAAATCAAGTGTTGCTGTTATTGTGGTGTTATAAAAAGTGGCAGCAGCATCTGTGTCATGAAGGGAAGCTATTTCTGTAAGAGGGAGAAGGGACTGTAAATTGAGGTGTTTGAGATTTCTTCGAGGGTGGTTGAGTTTGTGGAGTGGGGGTTGCACACTAGGAGAGGAGAGGGAAGAGAATGACAGTAGGTTGTGGTCAGACAGGGGGAGGCATGAGTTATTGAGATTAGTAAGGGAACAGAGGCAGGTGAAGATAAGGTCCAGCGTGTGGCCATCTTTGCGAGTGGCTGAAGAGGACCATTGAATGAGGCCGAAGGAGGCAGTGAGAGATAAAAGTTTAGAGGCAGCTGAAGTGGAAGTGTCAATAGGGATATTGATGTCACCCATGATGATAGTGGGGATGTCAGCAGAGAGGAAATGAAGTAGCCAGGTTGTGAAATGGTCGAGAAAGGTGGAAATGGCTAGTTCTGGGGGACGGTAGATGACAGCCAGCTGGAGGTTGGAAGGTGAGTAGATGCAGACAGAGTGCACCTCAAACAAGGGAAGAGTAGTGGAGGTTGTAGCAGAATTGGGGTAAAGGAGCAGGTATCGGACAGGAGCAAGCCAACTCCACCACATTTCTTGCTGGAGCGAGTGGTGTGAGAGAGGTGGAATCCGCCATAGGAAAGTGCAGCTGGAGAGGCTGAGTCAGAGGGTGGTGAGCCAGGTTTCAGTGATGGCAAGGAAGGAGAGTTTGTTGGTGATGAAGAGGTCATGGATATAGGACAGTTTGTTGCAGGCAGAACGTGCGTTCCATAGTGTCCCAGGTAGGGTGAGTGGGGGCTGGATGAATGGGTATGAGGTTATCATGAATGCGAAAACGTGCAGAGGATCGTGGCCGGGGGTTAGAAATGAGTGGGGATGTGTTGAGGATGGCAAGGATTTGGGGATATGTCACCAGCAATGAGGAGTAGCAGTGAGAGCGTTAGAAGGTGGAAGCAGGATAGGACTTGATGTGGTCGTATGTGTCTGGAGAAAAAGGATTGTATGTGGAGGAACAGTTGTGAGGAGGAGGTGAGATGGGATGTGGAGGTGTGTGGCCAGAACACATGTTCAGGAGTGAAAAAAGGGTCATACAAAGGGGGGGGGATTAGACTGACCACTCAGATATGCATGGAAGACGCAAGAGGAATTAAATACATTATGAATACAAAGGGAAGGGTAAGCAGTGCATACCAGAGAAGCAAAATGCAATTCACATAGACATTCAGGAGCCGGGAAAAGCTTTGACATTCAGTGCATACCAGAGAAGCAAAATAGAATTCACATAGACATTTAGGAGCCAGGAAAAGCTGGGACATTCAGTGCATACCTGTGGGAAGAGGCGAACAGCTTGATTAGATGGTACAGATGATGATGATATTGCAGGTGTGATAAGTGGCCAAATGCATTCTAGAATTGTAGTCTAATTCAGAGTAGTTTAATTAGAAATCTGTAATTTGAAAGATCGCATTTGAAAGCTGTCTGGGGCAGACCCATGGCTCTGAATATACCGTTGCGGAGATATTAACAATCAAAGTATTTGTCACTTTAACAGTACATTTTTAAGTTCAAGTGGGCATTACCAAGGAGATTTCACGGGGGCATCTGCTTCCTCTTTTTGACAATGACCAATCATAAAGAGGCATCAGCATGCTACGGAAAGAAGAGCACACCCCTGCTTAGGTGCCAAATACTTTGCTTGCTAATATATCTGCAACCAAACGGTAAAGTTCAAAAAAAAGAAAGAAAAAATCCTTTTTATTCTGCTCTTCTTCACATTTTACATTTCAGTCCAGATCAAAAATTTTTAATTGGAGCAGTCCTCTTTAAGGCTCACTGCTATCATATTGTGTCTCATTGTGTATGTATGAGAATGAAATGGGGACAAATAGTTATTAGTTGCAAAGGAAAAACAAAGAATATTCTAATTTGGTTCATTTTCCAATCAGTTAGTCAAATATCAGTGAATCCCATTTAAAGCTTGTAATGATTTTCTGATGCCATCATATCTCTTCTTAAACAGGTTAGCCAATACACATTTGCTATGTGTAGCTACAGAGAAAAGAAAGTGGAACCCCAGGAACTGATGCAGCTGGAGGGGTACACGGTGGATTACACCGATCCTCAGTCAGGTACCTGATTTTTTTTTTTTTTTAAGGTCAACAGTACTTAGTAACTTTTGGTGACATTTATTATACATCTCTACTTTAAAACAAAAACAACCAACACAATAAGCTAGAAAAATATGTAAATAAAGCTGTTAACGTGGTTGAATTGAGGATTTCGGACAGAAATATCTGAGCACCCAACAAGACACGTCTTGAACACCATTTGTTTAACCCCTTTCTGACCTCGGACGGGATAGTACGTCCGAGGTCAGAAGCCCCGCTTTGATGCGGGCTCCGGCGGTGAGCCTGCATCAAAGCCGGGACATGTCATCTGTTTTGAACAGTTGACACGTGCCTGTAATAGGTGCGGGCAGAATCGCGATCTGCCCGCACCTATTAACTAGGTAAATGCCGCTGTCAAACACAGACAGCGACATTTAACTACCGCTTTCGGCCGGGCGGCCGGAAATGATCGCATCGCCGACCCCCGTCACATGATCGGAGGTCGGCGATGCTTCTGAATAGTAACCATAGAGGTCCTTGAGACCTCTATGGTTACTGGTCGCCAGTAGCTGTGAGCGCCACCCTGTGGTCGGCGCTCACAGCACACCTGCATTTCTGATACATAGCAGCGAACATCAGATCGCTGCTATGTAGCAGAGGCGATCGCGTTGTGCCTGCTTCTAGCCTCCCATGGAGGCTATTGAAGCATGGCAAAAGTGTAAAAAAAAAAAAGAAAAAAAAATGTGAAAAAAATAAAAAAATATAAAAGTTTAAATCACCCCCCTTTCGCCCCATTCAAAATAAATCAATAAAAAAAAAAATCGAACCTACACATATTTGGTATCGCCGCGTTCAGAATCAACCGATCTATCAATAAAGAAAAAGGATTAACCTGATCGCTAAACGGCGTAGCGAGAAAAAAATTTGGAACACCAGAATTACATTTTTTTGGTCGCTGCGACATTGAATTAAAATGCAATAACGGGCGATCAAAAGAACGTATCTGCACCAAAATGCTATCATTAAAAACGCCAGCTCGGCACGCCAAAAATAAGCCCTCACCCAACCCCAGATCACGAAAAATGGAGATGCTACGAGTATCGGAAAATGGCGCAATTTTTTTTTTTTTTTTTTTTATAGCAAAGTTTGGAATTTTTTTTCACCACTTAGATAAAAAATAACCTAGTCATGTTAGGTGTCTATGAACTCATAATGACCTGGAGAATCATAATGGCAGGTCAGTTTTAGCATTTAGTGAACCTAGCAAAAAAGCCAAACAAAAAACAAGTGTAGGATTGCACTTTTTTTGCAATTTTGCACTTGGAATTTGTTTCCCGTTTTCTAGTACATGACATGGTAAAACCAATGATACCGTTCAAAAGTACAGCTCGTCCCGCAAAAAATAAGCCCTCACATGGCCAAATTGACGGAAAAAGAAAAAAAAGTTATGGCTCTGGGAACGAGGGGAGCGAAAAACGAACACGGAAAAGCGGAAAATCCCAAGGTCATGAAGGGGTTAACCAGATTAGATTTCCTTTCCCCACTTTCAGTTCCTTTATCTACAATCTACAATGCTTACTAGAGATAAGCGGATCAATTCACAGGCTTTCAGTCCAGCGGTACCTGGCAGCTAGATAGGAGGCCTACGAATCTGTTACCTTCCGACATTTAATTTGTCAGGGCTGGTGTGATCTCATCTGTGTGACATAACCACTGAACTTGGTGCTGGACCATAGTCTTGTGAATCGATCCACTCATCTCTAATGCTTAAGACTCATCTGGTCTGAGAGAGCCCCTTCTCTAGAACAGGGGTCCTCAACTCCAGTCCTCAAGGCCCACCAACATGTCATGTTTTCAGGATTTCCTTAGTCTTGCCCAGGTAATAATTGCATCACCTGTGCAATGCAAAGGAAATCCTGAAAACATGACCTGTTGGTGGGCCTTGAGGACTGGAGTTGGGGACCCCTGCTCTAGAAGATCATTTTAATGCAATTTGGGGTGGTGATTTCAAAGAAGCTTTATTATAAAGTTGCTTCAAAAAGAACAGCATACATCGATATGCCATCTGAATATTTTGACGAAAACATTTCCTTTTGTTTAATACAGACTCCTGGAATTTTGGGTAGCTTCATGCATTTCCCATTCTGGGAGTTTTCTCTCTCTCCCCCTCTTTCTTTCTCTCCCCCCCCTCTTTCTTTCTCTCTCCCCCTCTCTCCTCCTCTCTCCCCCTCTCTCCCTCTCTCCCCCTCTCTCCTCTTGGTGGGCCTTGAGGACTGGAGTTGGGGACCCCTGCTCTAGAAGATCATTTTAATGCAATTTGGGGTGGTGATTTCAAAGAAGCTTTACTATAAAGTTGCTTCAAAAAGAACAGCATACATCGATATGCCATCTGAATATTTTGACGAAAACATTTCCTTTTGTTTAACCCCTTAGCGACCGCCGATACGCCTTTTAACGGCGGCCGCTAAGGGTACTTAAACCACAGCGCCGTTAATTAACGGCACTGTGGAAAAAGTCAATAGCGCCCCCCAGAGGCCGATTTTCTCCAGGGTCTCGGCTGCCGGGGGTAGCCGAGACCCCAGAGAACATGATTCTGGGGTTTTTTAACCCACCCCGCATTTGCGATCGCCGGTAATTAACCGTTTACCGGCGATCGCAAAAAAAACCAAAACGCGATCTCTTTTTAATTTCTCTGTCCTCCGATGTGATCGCACATCGGGGGACAGAGAAAAGGGGTCCCAGGTGGCCCCCCAATACTCACCTAGCTCCCCCGATGCTCCTCGTGTCTCCCGGTGGGCGCCGCCATCTTCAAAATGGCGGGCTCATGCGCAGTGCGCCCGCCGGCCGGCACCGGGAGAATCTTTGGGGTCTCGGCTGCCGGGGTAGCCGAGACCCCAAAGAGCATGATCGGGGTCGGTATTACCTACCCCTGTTTTGCGATCGCCGGTAATTAACTGTTTACCGGCGACCGCAAAAAAAAAAAAAAAAAAAAAAAAGTAAAGTGTAATTCTCTGTCCTCTGATGTGATTGCACATCAGAGGACAGAGAAATAGGGGGATTCGGGGACCCTAGCATACTCACCTAGGTCCCTGGATCCTCTTGCTGCTCCTCCTGGCCGCCGGCAGAAGAAAATGGCGGGCGCATGCCCAGTGCGCCCGCCATCTGTCTCCATCTGCCGGCCGGCAGGAGAACAGCAGTTGGGGCTAAAATTAGGGGTAGGGGTAGGGCTAGGGGTAGGGCTAGGGTTGTGGCTAAATTTAGGGTTAGGGTTGGGGCTAAATTTAGGGTTAGGGTTGGGGCTAAATTTAGAGTTAGGGTTGGCGCTAAATTTAGGGTTAGGCTTCTTTCACACTTACGTCGATACGGGGCCGTCGCAATGCGTCGGCCCGACATACCGACGCACGTTGTGAAAATTGTGCACAACGTGGGCAGCAGCTGTAGTTTTCCCGTCTCCCATGACAGCACACCTGAGAGAGGGATCCGCCCAGTCGGGACAGGAAACCTACCGAAACAAAAGGGCGGTACCTCTCCCTCGCTTCAGTTGGGTTTCCTGTCCTGATGGGAACCCTTGTGCTGAATCACGGGGTACTTTTTTATTTTTATCGTGCTTGATTGAAGATCCACTTACCCACTCCCGTCCCGGCACTTGAAGCGCAGGCAGAACGCCTGTGTGTCGGCCTTCGGGTTGCTGGTAGCGCCGTCCGCAGATCCCTCGGGCTCTTGCGCACGCGCGGGCGTCGGTCCAGCGCAGTCCGGATCTCTGGAGCCATTCTGCGGCTGCCACGCCGCTCTCTCCCCCTCCGCTTCCGGTGCGCGGCTGGCGTTCGGCAACAGAGCACGCTGGGAATGGGCGTGCCTGCTTGACGTCAGAGAGGCGCGCCGGATCCAAGATGGCGGCGCCCATGGAGTGAGACGCCGGTGATAATGTAAGCTTTCCGGCGGTGTTTTTTTGAGGGGGAGAGGAGCGACAATAGTTACCGGAAGAGGCTGGGAGCGCTGTGAAAAGACCCCTTATTAAGGGGGTGGCTGCAATAGATCGCGGCTCATTTCCATGCAGTTTCCAGAGATGGAGGGTATGGAGCAGCAGCAGCAGCAGCTATTACAGCAGCAGCAGCAGCAAGAGCCCTTATCAGGCGATACATCTGCTCATCATCATGCGAAAAAAAATAGCCGTTCAAGTGGAAGGAGCAGCAATCGTCCTAGTCGGACATCTCAGGACTCCTCAGCATCCAGGAGGAATGTTCCCCGTGCTCCCAGTCCACCTCGGAATCCGGTACCCTTTATGGTCAGCGGGTGGTGAGTGATCTACGTGAATGTCACCCTGGTGGTAATGGGCTACATTTTCTGTTTGCTTGGCAGGCGCCGAGGAAGGCTAGCTCCAAGACAAAGAATAAAGAGTGTGCCCTTTGTAAAGTCCCATTGGCAGTTCAGTGGCAGAAAAGTCTTTGTATAGATTGTATTCAAAAGACTATCCAGGAAGAGACCCCTGACTTTGCCTCTAGTCTTAGAGCAATAATTAGAGCTGAAGTACAAGACTCTGTTAAAGCAGCCCTTAAAAAAAAGGGTAGTAAACACCCTGAACCAGTTTCGGTTTCTGAAGTGTCTCCTTCTGATGAGGAAGGTCAGGTGGAACCGTTATCTCCCTGCTCCTCTTCTCCTAAGTCCTCTGACTCCTCTTCTGATAGTGATGTGGGAGGCCGTCCGTGCTTTCTTACTGAGAACACGGACAAGCTAGTAAAAGCCGTTAGAGCTTCAATGGGCCTTAAGGATGAGAAAGCGGCCAAGTCCCTGGAGGACATAATGTTTGGTGGTTTAGAGGAAAAGAGGAAACGTACCTTTCCAGTCAATTCTAGAATAAAAGCCCTTATAGAAAAAGAGTGGAAGAAACCAGAAAAATCGGGTAACCTTCCCTCGGCTTCTAAAAGACGTTACCCCTTTGAGGATAAAGATTCAGAGACTTGGGATAAGGTTCCAAAAATCGATGGTGCGGTTGCTAGATCATCTAAAAAGTTATCCCTTCCCTTAGAAGATTCTGGTGTATTAAGGGATCCCTTAGATAAAAAAGCAGATGGGTTCCTAAGACACACCTGGGAAGCAACTGCAGGAGGCTTGAAACCAGCAATTGCGGGAACCTGTGTCTCTCGCTCCCTTATTGTCTGGTTGCAGCAGATAGAGGAGCAACTGAAGTCGAAAGCCCCGAGAGATGAAATTCTAACAAATGTAACTTTGGCTAAAGGTGCAGCTGCCTTCGTAGCGGATTCCTCAGCAGACTCTGTAAGACTGGCAGCTAGGGCCGCAAGTTTATCTAATGCGGCTAGACGTGCTCTCTGGTTGAAGGGATGCCCGGGGGATTTACCTTCAAAAAATAGACTTTGCTCTATACCATGTGATGGCCATTTTCTCTTCGGTCAAAAGTTGGAAGACATTTTAGAGAAAGCTGGAGATAGAAAAAAGGGATTCCCTCGTTTTCCTGTCGACTTTAGAAGACCTTATTTTCGGAGGGGAAAATTTAGCAGGGGCCGCCCCCCGGGAGATAGAAGGAATTGGGACTCTCGAGACAGAAAGGGGGTCTGGATATATGTTTAAAGGTCCCTCAACATCGGCAAAAAAGCCCTCCCAATGACGCCAGGCCGGAGGTGGGGGGAAGGCTTTCATCTTTTCTCCCAGCCTGGGTAGATATCTCCCCCAGTCGTTGGCCTCTAAAGGTCATCGAACACGGCTTAAGAATAGATTTTGTTTTTCCACCGCGACAAACTTTTGTTTTAACGCCCCAAAGAAAAACCCCGGAGGAGCAGCTAGCCTTGGAGGCAGAGGTACTGGAGCTCGTATCAAAACGGGTTCTAGTGGAGGTCCCGGGGGAAGAGCAGGGAAAAGGTTTTTACTCTCCTCTTTTTCTCATACGAAAACCAGATGGGTCCCTGAGAACTATTATCAATTTAAAGAATCTAAATCGGTCAATAGTAAACTGCTCCTTTAAAATGGAGTCGGTGAATACGGCCATAAAACTCTTGTTCCCAGGTTGCTTCATGGCGGCCATAGACCTAAAGGACGCATATTACCACGTCCCAATTCATCAAGACCACCAAAAATTCCTAAGACTGGCGGTTTATATACAGGGTTGTCTCAGGCACTATCAATATGCTGCCCTACCATTCGGCCTATCGATAGCGCCGAGAATTTTCACAAAATTAGTGTCAGAGGTCATGTCCTTCCTCCGCTCCCAGAATGTAGTTATAGTTCCGTATCTGGACGACTTCCTTGTAATAGGGAACTCATCAACACATTGCCAGACACAGATAGAACAAGTCTTATCAACGCTACAGCGATTGGGGTGGAAAATAAATCTTGCCAAGTCAAGGTTGACGCCGGAGCTAGTGCAATCTTTTCTGGGTTTAGTCCTGGATTCCAGGCGTCAGCTTTGTCTTTTGCCAGAAAACAAACTGGTCAAAATTCAAAATCTTGTAGAGTCAGCGATTCATCACCCCGTAATGACATTGAGAAGGGCAATGTCCCTGTTGGGTTCTCTGACTTCATGTATACCGGCAGTAAGATGGGCACAGTTCCATTTAAGACAATTACAATGGGAGGTCCTGTCAGCGCAGAGGTGGTTAAAAGGGCATACTACGCCTTTCATTAGAGGTAACAGATTCCCTAAAATGGTGGGCGGTAAGAGACCATTTGATATCAGGGGTCCAGTGGATAACTCCGATAGATCAAATCATAACCACAGATGCAAGCGGTTCAGGATGGGGAGCTCATTTGGGGACTCTCTCAGTTCAGGGATCTTGGTCCCAATCAGAATCACAACAAGCGTCAAACCTAAGAGAGTTATGGGCAGTAGAAAAAGCTGTGAAACATTTCCTCCCCATCCTCCAGGGTCATCACACCAGGGTCATGTCAGACAATCGCGCTGTAGTCGCATATATCAACCACCAAGGGGGGACGAGATCCCCTTCCCTGATGAAGTCAGCATCTGTCCTCCTACAACTAGCGGAGTGCCACCTACTATCCCTCTCGGCTCTCCACATAAAGGGAGTCGAGAATACGAAAGCAGACTACCTAAGTCGCAAAACACTGAAACAAGGAGAGTGGTCTTTGAATCCCCGAGTGTTTCAACAGATAGTGCAGGCTTGGGGCTTACCTGTGATAGATTTGTTTGCCACCCTAAACAACAGGAAGGTAGAGAACTTCTGTTCACTAGACCCAAGAGAAAAACCCTTTGCAGTAGATGCCCTCCACATACAATGGAATTTCAGTCTCGCATATGTGTTTCCACCAATAGCGATGATTCCGACGGTAGTAAGAAAAATCAGAATGGAGCAGGCGAGAGTAATTTTGATTGCTCCATTCTGGCCAAAAAGACCTTGGTTCTCCCTTCTGAGACAAATGTCAGTGACCGATCCATGGATCCTGCCAGAAATTCCGGACCTGCTTACTCAGGGTCCAATATGCCACTCTCAAGTGAAGGGCTTCCATCTTGCAGCCTGGAATTTGAGGGGGCATTACTGAGTAGGCAGGGGTTTTCACCAGGGCTTGTCTCCACCTTGTTGAAAAGTAGAAAACCAGTTACATCAAGGATATATGGCAGGACATGGAAAAAGTTTCTAGATTTTTCAGGGCAACCTTTGGGGGACAAAGCTCCTGTGGGTACTATTTTAGAATTTTTACAGGCAGGGTTGCAGTTGGGATTAGCAACTAATACGCTCAAGGTACAAGTGTCGGCATTAGGAGCCATGTATAACTGTAATCTGGCCTCCAATAGATGGGTGTCCCGCTTTATTAAATCGTGTAGTAGGTCTAGACCAGTGGTAATTCAGAGGGTTCCTCCATGGGATTTAAATCTGGTGTTAGAAGCTCTGACTAGTGTTCCGTTTGAACCCTTGCAGGAGTCATCAATAAAAATACTTACACTTAAGACAGTACTTCTGGTAGCGTTGACATCAGCCCGTAGGGTGAGTGACTTGCAAGCCCTGTCCATCTCCCCTCCTTACACACAGATATTTGATGACGGAGTAGTGCTCAGACCGGATCCGGCATATCTGCCGAAAGTAGTTCTTAAATTCCATAGGAGTCAAGAAATTGTGTTGCCCTCTTTCTGTAATAATCCCAAGAACCCAGGGGAAGAGAAATTTCATACGCTTGACGTAAGAAGAGCTATTTTGCAGTATATATCTCTGACTAGTCAGTGGAGGAAGGATCAATCCCTATTTATAGCTTTCCAGGGTAGCAGGAAGGGATATGGGGTATCCAAGGGTACTATTGCTAGGTGGATTAGGGAGGCCATTTCCTTATCCTATTCTTCTCGTGGTGCCCTGATCCCTGAAGGCATCAAGGCTCACTCCACCAGAGCCGTGGCTACTTCCTGGGCAGAAAAAGCAGAGGTATCGATTGATCAAATCTGTAAGGCCGCTACCTGGTCCTCACCGTCTACCTTCTTTAGACACTACCGGCTAGATCTATCCTCCTCAACTGACCTTACCTTTGGTAGAAGGGTGCTGCAAGCGGTGGTCCCTCCCTAAGGTGTTCCTTTCTCCAAAAATCTCTCAGGTGTGCTGTCATGGGAGACGGGAAAACACCAAGGTTACTTACTGGTAGCCGGTTTTTCCGGAGCCCATGACAGCACCTGTATATTCCCTCCCTTCTTTTGTCACCCTTTGGTGCGCACTTTTAGTTGGGTGTTTTTTGTTATTATTATAATGTGGTGATGGATTACCATGTGTACTAACCAAGGAGGCCTCTCATGCTCTGAAAACCAACTGAAGCGAGGGAGAGGTACCGCCCTTTTGTTTCGGTAGGTTTCCTGTCCCGACTGGGCGGATCCCTCTCTCAGGTGTGCTGTCATGGGCTCCGGAAAAACCGGCTACCAGTAAGTAACCTTGGTGTTTTTCAACGCATCCGCTGCCCAATCTATGTCCTGGGGAGGAGGGGGCGGAGTTACGGCCACGTATGCGCGGTCAGAAATGGCGGATGCGACGTACAAAAAAACGGTTCATTGAACTTTTTTTGTGCCGACGCTCCGCCAAAACACAACTGATCCAGTGCACGACGGACGCGACGTGTGGCCATCCGTCACGATCCGTCGGCAATACAAGTCTATGGGCAAAAAACGCATCCTGCGGGCACATTTGCAGGATCCGTTTCTTGTCCAAAACGACGGATTGCGACGGAATGCCAAACGACGCAAGTGTGAAAGTAGCCTTGGGGCTAGGGTTAGGGTTGGGGCTAAAGTTAGGGCTAGGTTTGGGGCTAAAGTTAGGGTTAGAGCTGGGATTAGGGTTAGGGTTTGGATTAGGGTTGGTATTAGGGTTAGGGTTGGCATTAGGGTTACGCTTGGGATTAGGGTTAGGTTTGGGATTAGGGTTAAGGTTAGGGTTGTGATTAGGGGTGTATTGGGATTAGGGTTAGGTTTGAGGTTAGGGTTGAGATTAGGATTAGGGGTGTGTTGGATTTAGGGTTTTGATTAGGGTTATGGTTAGGGTTGACATTAGGGTTGTTTTGGGGTAAGGGTTGTGATTATGGTTAGGGTTAGTGATAAGGATTATGGATCAGGTTGGGATTAGGGTTAGGGGTGTGTTGGGGTTAGGGTTGGAGCTAGAATTGGGGGGTTTCCACTGTTTAGGTACATCAGGGGGTCTCCAAACACGACAGCCAATTTTGAGCTCAAAAAGTCAAATGGTGCTCCCTCCCTTCTGAGCTCTGCCGTGCGCCCAAACAATGGGTTACCCCCACATATGGGGAATCAGCGTACTCGGGATAAATTGGACAACAACTTCTGGGGTCCAATTTCTCTTGTTACCCTTGTGAAAATAAAAACTTGGGGTCTACAATATCTTTTTTGTGAAAAAAAAAATATTTTTTATTTTCACGACTCTGCATTCTAAACTTCTGTGAAGCACTTGGGCATTCAAAGTTCTCACCACACATCTAGATAAGTTCCTTGGGGGGTCTAGTTTCCAAAATGGGGTCACTTGTGGGGGGTTACTACAGTTTAGGTACATCAGGGGCTCTGCAATCGCAACATAATGCCCACAGACCATTCTATCAAAGTCTGCATTCCAAAAAGGCGCTCCTTCCCTTCCGAGCTCTGCCGTGCACCCAAACAGTGGTTTACCCCCACATATGGCGCATCAGCGTACTTGGGATAAATTGGACAACTATTGCAGTCCAATTTCTCCTGTTACCCTTGTGAAAATAAAAACTTGGGGGCTACAATATCTTTTTTGTGGAAAAAAAAATATTTTTTATTTTCACGACTCTGCATTCTAAACTTCTGTGAAGCACTTGGGCATTCAAAGTTCTCACCACACATCTGGATAAGTTCCTTGGGGGGTCTAGTTTCCAAAATGGGGTCACTTGTGGAGGGTTTCTACTGGTTAGGTACATCAGGGGCTCTGCAAACGCAACATAATACCCGCAGACCATTCTATCAAAGTCTGCATTCTAAAACGGCGCTCCTTCCTTCCGAGCTCTGCCGTGCGCCCAAACAGTGGTTTACCCCCACATATGGGGTACCAGCATACTCAGGACAAATTGGACAACAACTTTTGGGGTCCAATTTCTCTTGTTTCCCTTGTGAAAATAAAAACTTGGGGGCTAAAAAATCTTTTTTGTGGAAAAAAAAATATTTTTTATTTTCACGGCTCTGCATTATAAACTTCTGTGAAGCACTTGGGCATTCAAGGTTCTCACCACACATCTAGATAAGTTCCATGGGGGGTCTAGTTTCCAAAATGGGGTCACTTGTGGGGGATTTCTACTGTTTAGGCACATCAGGGGCTCTCCAAACGCGACATGGCGTCCGATCTCAATTCCAGCCAATTCTACATTGAAAAAGTAAAACGGCACTCTTTCTCTTCCAAGCTCTGCGGTGCGCCCAAACAGTGGTTTACCCGCACATATTGGGTATCGACGTACTCAGGAGAAATTGCACAACAAATTTCGTGGTCTAATTTCTCCTGTTACCCTTGTGAAAATAAAAATTTGTGGGCAAAAAGATCATTTTTGTGTAAACAAAAGCGATTTTTTATTTTCACGGCTCTACGTTATAAACTTCTGTGAAGCACTTGGGGGTTCAAAGTGCTCACCACACATCTAGATAAGTTCCTTAAGGGGTCTAGTTTCCAAAATGGTGTCACTTGTGGGGAGTTTCCACTGTTTAGGCACATCAGGGGCTCTCTAAACGTGACATGGCGTCCGATCTCAATTCCAGCCAATTCTGCATTGAAAAAGTCAAACGGCGCTCCTTCACTTCTAAGTTCTGCGGTGCGCCGTAACAGTGGTTTACCCCCACATATGGGGTATTGGCGTATTCAGGAGAAATTGCATAACAAAATTTATGGTTACATTTCTGTTTTTACACTTGTGAAAATAAAAAAAATGGTTCTGAATTAAGATGTTTGCAAAAAAAAGTTAAATGTTCATTTTTTCCTTCCACATTGTTTCAGTTCCTGTGAAGCACGTAAAGGGTTAATAAACTTCTTGAATGTGGTTTTGAGAACCTTGAGGGGTGTAGTTTTTAGAATGGTGTCACACTTCATTATTTTCTATCATATAGACCCCTCAAAATGACTTCAAATGTGATGTGGTCCCTAAAAAAAAATGGTGTTGTAAAAATGAGAAATTGCTGGTCAACTTTTAACCCTTACAACTCCCTAACAAAAAAAAATTTTGTTTCCAAAATTGTGCTGATGTAAAGTAGACATGTGGGAAATGTTATTTATTAACTATTTTTCGTGACATATCTCTCTGATTTAAGGGCATAAAAATACAAAGTTTGAAAATTGCAAAATTTTAAAAATTTTCGCCATATTTCCGTTTTTTTCATAAATAATCGCAAGTAATATCGAAGAAATGTTACCACTAACATGAAGTACAATATGTCACGAAAAAACAGTCTCAGAATCAGCGGGATCCGTTGAAGCGTTCCAGAGTTATAACCTCATAAAGTGACAGTGGTCAGAATTGCAAAAATTGGCCTGGTCATTAAGTACCAAATTGGCTCTGTCACTAAGGGGTTAATACAGACTCCTGGAATTTTGGGTAGCTTCATGCATTTTCCATTCTGGGAGTTTTCTCTCTCTCCCCCTCTTTCTTTCTCTCCCCCCCTCTTTCTTTCTCTCTCCCCCTCTCTCCTCCTCTCTCCTCCTCTCTCCCCCTCTCTCCCTCTTTCCCCCTCTCTCTCCCCCTCTCTCTCCCCCTATCTCCGCCCCTCTCTCCCCCTCTCTCCCCCTCTCTCCCTCTCTCTCCCTCTCTCTCCCTGTCTCCATCTCCCTCTCTGGACCAGCTATTCAGCTCCGGACCGAATAGCTAGTCGGATCCGTCAGGCTCAATCAGGCGAATTTTGAAAAAAACGGATTTGTCGCAAATTATGAAAAACTGATGTGATGGATCCGTTTTTTTTCAAAATTTGCCCGATTGGGCCTGACGGGAAAAACCTGATTTGTGAAAGTAGCCGAAGTTATGTCACTGCAGCCTCTAAGAGAGAGATGAACTGGATTGACTCATCAGGGCGCATGGTATAGAGAATTGCAGGACTGTGGTTTAGCAGCCAAAAAGATGTTTCTCTATATTCAAATGTTTGATTTCTTAAATGGTTTATTTCTTTTTTATGGTTTACTTTATTTTTTTCATGTATGAACCATCTGTGAGGGGGAGTTACTTTTTTTTTTCCAAAGTGAAGTATTTGGAAAAAAAATCAACAAAGGCAAAACAAGGATTAAAGTTAAGTTGGAAAATGTTGCATTTTATGCATTTGCCTTTCAAATCCATTAAAAATATATATTTTAAGAAATTTCTTCAATTGCTCTATGTCGGCAGGTCTACAGGGAGGTCGGTGGTTTTTCAATGCAGTTAAAGAAGGGGACACTGTAATCTTTGCGAGTGATGATGAACAGGACAGAGTACTGTGGGTCCAGGCAATATACAGGGCAACAGGACAATCTTATAAACCCATTACTTCAAATAATGCACTGAAATCAAACCCCAGAGGAACAAATGCTCACGTGGAGCCATTTCAACCAAGTAAGATATTTTTCTATTACGACAAGTTGCGTTGTATTATCTGTGTAGTAGCCTATATCCACGTAGCATGTGCCTTTTTTAGGAGACTGGTATCTGTTTATGTGACAGAAGGAACTTTGAGTCCTCGTAGGCACCAGGGTCCAAGTGCAATGAATTTTTGATTACTTGGTTATCCAGCTTCTATTATCTTTCTATTGCTGGTTGTGCCTTAAACAGCTGGAAAAAGTCTGTTCAGTCATATTTAACGTTTATACCTTCATGTTTTATTTTTAGTGTTTTTTTTAATACAGATGTGCAGAAATTGAGCAATGTTGTATGACTTTTATAGTTGTCTATAAATGATTGTGATGTCATGAAAGTAAATTTCCTCGGTTTTGCTTCTTACTGGTGTAGACCCCCATTATGTACTGTCAAATGAATTTGGCTTTTGCTTTGACAGTGCAGAACCATATGATCTGAATTAGTAAAGGTATCCATTGAAAAAAAATGTAAAGCTGCACATCTTTCAGCTTGAATGAAATAATTCTACCATCTGCAAATGTAGTTGGCTGTTGAACATGACATGGATCAATATGATCTGGGGCTAAATTTCTCAATGTGACTGATTATGTTAGCATCATGGCCACAGATCAATAAGGAGTTTTATGAGGACCCGGATTCTGTAATTGGCATTGATCAATAAGTCTTTGTCTTCTTCCCTTTAGAAACCTCAAGTTGGTAGTGTGTTGTGTCTCAACAGTACACTTAGCGAAGTACATGTGTGATAACTAATGTAAAAAAAGAGACATTTAAATTTTAAGGGACAAAGGGTCTGGAGCCCCTTTGTAAAGGGCATTTTAAGATGAATGTAAGCAGATTGCTCACCCAATATGAACTTTGGTATCAAACTGAGTTAATGTTTTGTTGGAATAGTAACCCTCTTAGCTTTTTCTGTCTATATGTGCTAGATAATTCACGTGGATGTTTTTAACAAAACACACCATTAATAAAAGCAATCAGTACAACTCCTCTTTTGATAAACCCGCGGGGTCTAAAGGCGTTGAAAATGTCTCTATGAAGAACAATGCACTTGGTCCTTTGCTTGACATTTAGGACAGACCAAAATGTAGAAGTTGTGTAGTCTCAGAATGTACTGCTGTTCTCTTTGACTTTTTTTTTTTTTTGCTTGAAGGTTGCATATTCCATTTTTGTTGCTATATACAACGCTTCCCATTACTCTGCCAAGGTTTGTCTCATTAAAAGCATAGCACAAAACAAAGACTGTAAGTGACCTACCTTTTGCTAACATGTTCATTTCTGCTCTAGTTTGCCATTTGGAAAGTAGATTGCTAGTTGTAATGAATGTGTTTTTTATTGTTATTTGTACTGATGTAGACATATTTCCAGGCAGAACAATGGAAGGGTGAAAATGTGCAACGTGGTAGAGCTGTTTCTCAGACCATTTTCTTTTTAGCCTGGATGTTTGCTAAGTGCTTTGAAATACACCAAGGTCACATCATCAAGTTGTCAGTGAATTAAGCTCTAGATGATCAGTTTTTGAATTGAAGCATAAAAAAAGTGTAAATGTAATATAATATTTCACTGCCTTGCTTAGATTGGCTTTGTATTGTACAATTATTTTTTTTCCCTTTTCTACAGACACAGATCGTGGACAAAGACACGGGATGGATGAGTTTATTTCTGCTAATCCCTGCAGATATGATCATGCTTCTCTCTTTAAAGTACTTCAGGAGCAAACATTAGAACATAGATTAAATGATTCATATTCTTGCCTGGTAAGAATTAGAGCTAGTTGAATAAAGATAGTTTGTGTAAAAAAAAAAAAAGAGATAAAAAAACCTGTTAAACTTCTCTTCAAACCTTGCTTAGTAATAGATCTATGATTTTTAACAAATCAGCCTCAAATATGAAATGGTTTCATTTTCAATAATGTAGCTAAGGAATAGACTGAAATATTGGTAAAAGCTATAGGTTGGTGTGTTGGACCACAATAGTATACTTAGGAAATCCGCACAACTCATTGTCTAAATGAGGACCCACTGGCTTTATACTTAAGGTGGTAGGTATGGCCGCTCACACTCTTTTCTTCAGTATTTGAGAAACAAAGCTGCTGACGGCCACCCATTGTGCAATACATGAATTTTGCAAAGTCGTCCTGCTGACGGCCACCCATTGTGCAATACATGAATTTTGCAAAGTCGTCCAGAATATTAGAGAGGAGTCTTCAACAGGCGATTTTAGTTAGGCCATCCATATAGTTTAAAAGGTCATACTTACCATGATTGCACCAGTTGGACAGCCTCTTTATTGCAAAACTCTTGTACTTTTTAGAATATCCATTTCACTCTGTAAGGGTGCGCCAGAAAGTCCTTGCTAATGCTATGTTCACACATTGCTTTTTTTTTTAATGAACATTTTAAACTGGGTTTTACAGTACCAGTAAAAACTGAGATTTCAGAAAACTCTTGCAGACTGCAACATACCACTTCTTTCAGTGTTTTTGCAGCGTTTTTTTCACACTTAGAAAGAAATGAGTAAGTGCAAAAACTACAAAAAACACAAGTATCAGGTTTTGCTGCGTTTTTGGTGCAAAAACCTTAAGGAAGTTGCGTCATGCTTTTTTGGGAACGGCACTAAACTTTATCAGCATGCACAAGAGACAACAAAAACACAGCAAAACCTGCTTTTTGTAAGCCGCTTCTTTACTGATAAGAGAGCAGGTTTTGCCTGCAGAAAAAAACGCAGCAAAATTGCAACGTGTGAACATAGCCTAAATCTGCATCTGCTCAGATATTGCACAGCAGCAAGAACGGGGACTCCTCGATAAAAAGTCAGAGGGGGTTCATTACTGTCTCTGCCTTTGTGAGCCCTGTATACAGTACAGTAAGCAGCAGTGGCACCAAGAACTCGAAGTTGCTCTTAGAAAGCTGCGTTTCTGCAGTAACTGGGGTTAAAATATAAATTTAAATGTTCGAATTACTCCTCTTGTCTTTTACTGGGGACATATAAATTGTATAAAATAAATGAAACAAGGAGACAAACATTGCTACCCCAAACCACAGTTAAAAAGACACACACACACACACACACACACACACACACACACACACACACACACACACACACACACACACACACTTTTCCCAGTATAAGTTGGAATTACATTCAAAATGCATTTGTGGCACTTTGTTCTTCTAAACAATGTGGAATACAGACACGTTTCATTTTTGTCCTTTAATTTTCCTTTAACATCATCATCATAAAAAAAGAAAATGTAGATATTAAATTGAAATGAGAAATTGAAATTAGTTCTCATATATTATGAAAAAAAGCACAACATTATTTGAATAAATGAAGTTTGACGCCTCCAAGCCCAGGTGTATGAGAAGAAATTCAAATTGTGCCTGGAAGAATACAATTTTTGAGTTTCTCTGACATTGTGTAAAGTTTGTGAAAGCATGTCGTACAAAGCAGTAGAAATCGGCCTCGAAACTGATGAATTGTTTGCTAGACAATCTAATTATATCCTGTAGAGCCGACTGCAACTTCTCTTCATATTGATTCACTGTGATCTGATGATCCATTAATTTTTCCATCATTGTAGCTTTATGAGGTTTTGTTTTTTTGCAAGTAAAGTAACTATTTTTTTTTTTGCTTTGTTCTACTGGTCAGTATGGATAAGTGAAACAAACAATTTTATTTTGAGAGCCATGCTTTAATTTTTCTTTTGAAGTTGCAGTATGAGGGCTTGTTTTTTTTGCTGGCCAAGATGTAGTTTTCATTAGTGCCAATTTGGGATACCTTTGACTTTGATATCTTTTTATTATTCATTTTTGGAATACACGGTTAGGGGACTAGAGACACAATATAGACAATGTGCTTTAACTTTTCTCTTTTCACCAGGATGGAAAAATGTTATTTCTTGTTCTCACTCAGAAAAGCGTATTATATATATACGCGTCCTGTCTTTGTTAAAATGGCACTGTTGTTATGAAACGCCTTCGAAACTCTGCCTGTGGCACAAGTGATCGGATAATCGCATCTTTAATCTCCCTAAGGGGGCTAACAGAATCAATGAAAAGTTAAAAAAAAAAAAAAAAAAAAAAGTTTTTAAAACATGAAAAAAATATACGGTAAGTTCAAATCATTCCCCTTTCCCCAAGTGAAAATAAAGAAATAAACAAAATAAAAGAAAACACATTTGCTATCGTCAAGTTTAGAAAAGTCCGATCTATCAAAATCTAAAAGCAATTATCCCGACCGGTAAACACTGTAAACGGAAAAAAATCAAGAGCACCAAAATTACGTTTTCTTGGTTGCCACAACTCCACAAAAAATGCTGTGAAAAGCTAACAAAAAGTCACATCTATCCCAAGATGGTACTAATAAAAACGTTGTCTCTCTCCGCAAAAAATATGCTATCATACATCTCCACAAATAAAATGTTACGGGTCTTGGAAAATGGCGTCACACCTCTAAAAAGTTTTTTTTTTTTTACAAACTTTAATTGTTTTTATGCATACCATAAAAACAATTTTTAACCCCTTCACCCCAAAGCCTGTTTTCACCTAAGTGACAGGGCCAATTTTTACAATTCTGACCACTGTCACTTTATGAGGTCATAACTCTGAAACGCATCAACGGATCCTGGTGATTCTGACACTCTTTTCTCGTGACATATTGTACTTCATGATAGTGGTAAAACTTCTTCGATATGACTTGCATTTGTTTGTGAAAAAAACAAAAATTTGTCGGAAATTATGAAAATTTAGCAATTTTCAAACTCTTAGTTTTTATGCCCTTAAATTAGAGAGTTATATCACATAATATAGTTAATAAACAACATTTCCCACATGTCTGCTTTACATCAGCACAATTTTGGAAGCATAATTTTTTTTTGTTAGGACGTTATAAGGGTTAAAAGTTGACCAGCGATTTCTCATTTTTGCAACAAAATTTGCAAAACCATTTTTTTACGGACCACCTCACACTTGAAGTGACTTTGAGGGGTCTATATGACAGAAAATGCCCAAAAGTGACACCATTCTAAAAACTGCACCCCTCAAGGTACTCAAAACCACATTCAAAAAGTTTATTAACCCTTCAGGTGCTTCACAGGAATTTTTTGAATGTTTAAAAAAATTGAACATTTAACACTTTTTTTTCACAAAATTTTTACTTCAGGTCCAATTTGTTTCATTTTACCAAGGGTAACAGGAGAAATTGGACCACAAAAGTCGTTGTACAATTTGTCCTGAGTACGCCGATACCCCATATGTGGGGGTAAACCACTGTTTGGGCACATGGCAGAGCTTGGAAGGGAAGGAGCGCCATTTGACTTTTCAATGCAAGATTTGCTGGAATTGAGATCGGAGCCCATGTCACGATTGGAGAGCCCTTGATGTGCCTAAACAGTGGAAACCCCCACAAGTGACACCATTTTGGAAAGTAGACCCCCTAAGGAACTAATCTAGATGTGTGGTGAGCACTTTGAACCTCCAAGTGCTTCACAGAAGTTTATAATGTAGAGCCGTAAAAAAAATTTTTTAATTAATTTTCACAAAAAATGATCTTTTTGCCCCAAATTTTTTATTTTCCCAAGGGTAAAAGGATAAATTGGACCCCAAAAGTTGTTGTGCAATTTGTCCTGAGTACGTCGATACTTCATATATGGGGATAAACCACTGTTTGAGCGCATGGCAGAGCTCGGAAGGGAAGGAGTGCCATTTGGCTGGAATTGAGATCGGACGCCATGTCGCATTTGGAGAGCCCCTGACGTGCCTTAACAGTGGAAACCCCCCACAAGTGACCCCATTTTGGAAAGAAGACCCCCTAAGGATCTTATCTAGATGTGTGGTGAGCACTTTTAACCCCCAATTGTTTCACTAAAGTTTAGAATGTAGCATTGTGAAAATTAAAAAATCATTTTTTCTTTCCACAAGATGATGTTTTAGCCCGCAATTTTTTTTTTCCCAAGGGTAACAGGAGAAATTGGACCACAAATGTTATTGTCCAATTTGTCCTGAGTACGCTGATACCCCACATGTGGGGGGGAACCACCGTTTGAGTGCATGGCAGAGCTCGGAAGGGAAGGAGCACCGTTTGAAATGCAGACTTAGATGGAATGGACTGCAGGTGTCATGTTGCATTTGCAGAGCCCCTGATGTACCTAAACAGTAGAAACCCACCACAAGTGACCCCATATTGGAAACTAGACCCCCCAAGGAACTTATCTAGATGTGTTGTGAGAGCTTTGAACCAACAAGTGTTTCACTACAGTTTATAACGCAGAGCCGTGAAAATAAAAAATATTTTTTTTCCACGAAAATGATATTTTATCCCCTATGTTTTTATTTTCCCAAGGGTAACAGGACAAATTGGACCCCAAAAGTTGTTGTCCAACTTGTCCTGAGAACGCTGATACCCCATATGTTGGGGGGAACCACTGTTTGGGTGCACGGCAGAGCTCGGAAGGGAAGGAGCGCCATTTGAAATGCAGACTTGGATGGATTGGTCTGCAGGCGTCATGTTGCATTTGCAGAGTCCCTGATGTACCTAAACAGTAGAAACCCCCCACAAGTGACCCCATATTGGAAACTAGACCCCCCCAAGGAACTTATCTAGATGTGTTGTGAGAGCTTTGAACCAACAAGTGTCTCACTACAGTTTATAACGCAGAGCCGTGAAAATAAAAAATATTTTTTTTTCCACGAAAATGATATTTTATCCCCTATGTTTTTATTTTCCCAAGGGTAACAGGACAAATTGGACCCCAAAAGTTGTTGTCCAACTTGTCCTGAGAACGCTGATACCCCATATGTTGGGGGGAACCACTGTTTGGGCACACAGGAGAACTCGGAAGGGAAGGAGCACTGTTTTACTTTTTCAAAGCAGAATTAGCTGGAATTGAGATCGGACGCCCCCTGATGTGCCTAAACAGTGGAAACCCCCAATTATAACTGAAACCCTAACCCCAACCCTAACCCTAGCCCTAACCCTAGCCCTAACCCTAGCCCTAGCCCTAACCCTAGCCCTAACCCTAGCCCTAATGGGAAAATGGAAATAAATACATTTTTTTACATTTTATTATTTTTCCCTAAGGGGGTGATGAAGGGGGGTTTGATTTACTTTTATAGCGTTTTTTTGGCGGATTTTTATGATTGGCAGCTGTCACACACTAAAAGACGCTTTTTATTGCAAAAAATAGTTTTTGCATCACCACATTTTGAGAGCTATAATTTATCCATATTTTGGCCCACAGAGTCATATGAGGTCTTGTTTTTTGCGGGACAAGTTGACGTTTTTATTGGTAACATTTTCGGGCAGATGACATTTTTTGATCGCTTTTTATTCCGATTTTTGGGAGGCGGAATGAACAAAAACCAGCAATCCCTGAATTTCTTTTAGGGGGGGCGTTTATACCGTTCCACGTGTGGTAAAATGGATAAAGCAGTTTTATTCTTCGGGTCAGTACGATTACAGCGATACCTCATTTATGTAATTTTTTTTATGTTTTGGCGCTTTTACACAATAAAAACTATTTTATATAAAAAAAATAATTGTTTTTGCATCGCATTATTCTGAGAGCTATAACTTTTTTATTTTTCTGCTGATGATGCTGTATGGCGGCTTTTTTTTTGCGGGACAAGATGACGTTTTCAGCGGTACCATGGTTATTTATATCCGTCGTTTTGATCGCGTGTTATTCCACTTTTTGTTCGCCTGTATGATAATAAAGCGTTGTTTTTTGCCTTGTTTTTTTTTTTGTTTTTTTTGCGGTGTTCACTGAAGGGGTTAACTAGTGGGATAGTTTTATAGAGCGGGTCGTTACGGACGCGGCGATACCAAATATGTGTACATTTATTGTTTTTTTTTTTTTTTTTACATAAATAAATGGATTTATTGGGAAATGTTTTTTTTTTTTTATTTGGGGATTTTTTTATTTTATTTTACACATTCTATTTTTTTTTTTTTTTTACTTTCTAACATTGTCCCAGGGTGGGACATCTCTGTATTAGATCAGATCGTTGATCTGACACTGTGCATAGCACACTGTCAGATCAACGATCTGACAGGCAGCTTAGCTGGCTCTCCAGCGCCTGCTCTCAGCAGGCGCCGGCTAGCAAGGTCACTTCATGACCCGGAAGGAGTCCGGCGGCCATCTTGGATCCGGGGACTCCTTCCGGGTCACCGGAGCAACGCGATCTCATTGCGTTGCTCCGGTGGGAGAGCGCAGGGAGCCCCCGTCCCTGCGCGATGCCCCTCTATGCCGCTGTCACTACTGACAGCGGCATCAGAGGGGTTAAATGCCCGCGATCGGCGATAGCGCCGATCGTGGGCATTGCTGCGGGGTGTCAGCTGTCGTATACAGCTGACACCTGCACCCGATCACCGCGGCGCTCAGCGCGAGACCGCGGTGATCGGTGCGCCGTACTAGTACTGCTGCTGGCACTAATGCAGTGCCGGCAGCGCAGTACTAGTACGGCGCATGTCGCGAAGGGGTTAAAAAAGTCAGAATTTATTTTTCACAATTTCACTGCACTTGGAATTTTTTTTTGCAGTTTTCAGTACACTGATAAAATGAATTGTGTAATTCAAAAGTACAACTCAACATTAAAAAAAACAAGCCCTTATATGTCTATGTGGACAGAAAAATAAAAGTTACGGCTCTGGGAAAAAGGGGAGGACAAAAGGGAAAAGAAAAAGGGCTGTGGCATGAAGGGGTTAAAATGAAAGTTTTTTTGTTTTTTTACTTTAATACCCATAATTCTTTTATTTTTATGTCCATTGAACTCACTCAGGACTTGTCTTTTGTGAGCTATTTTTTCTAAAACAACTTAGGTGAAATGCTATAATATAAAGGATTACTTCTTCTACTAGAATGGGGCTTGTACACGAAACCTGCAGATCTCGCATGCGTCCTTGCAGGTATCAATATGTGTGAAGTCATATGCCCCTTTGAACTCCCAATACAAAAGAGAAGAGCAGGACTTACCCTTTAAGCAAAATCTAACCACAAAATGGTATTGCCAAAATGTAATTTAAAATTGAAATGCAAACTCTGTATTGTTTTTTGTAATCCAGGTGTTATACAGTTACCATAGGAATTATTGTCTGAGTAGGAAAGGTGGTTTAGGGGAAAACTGCTTTAAAGGGAATCTGTCACCCCAAAAATCATATATGAGCTAAGGCCACTGGCATCAGGAGCTTATCTACAGCATTCTGTAATGCTGTAGCTAATCCCCCGATGTATCCTGAAAGGTAAGAAAAACAGGTTATATTATAGTCACCCAGGGGCATTCCAGCTGCGGTCCGGGTCTGATGGGCGTCGTCGTCTGTATCCGGTGCTTGCGAGCTTCATACGATGATGTCCTTTTCTTGTCTTCCTGCCGTGACTCCGACGCAGGCGTACCTGGTCTGCCTTGTTGAGGGCAGAGCAAAGTACTGCAGTGCGCAGGCAGCGGTCCTCTTTGACCTTTCCCGGCGCCTGCGCACTGCAGTACTTTGCTCTACCCTGAACAGGGCAGACAAAGTACGCCTGTGCTGGAGCCGCGGCAAGAAGACCAGAAGAGGACGTCATCATATGAAGATAGGAGGCGCCGGACTGCAGCGGGACCGCCCCTGGGGGAGTATAATATAACCTGTTTTTCTTATCTATCAGGTTACATCGGGGGCTTATCTACAGCATTACAGAATGCTGTAGATAAGCCCCTGATGCCGGTGGCCTTAGCTTATGTACGATTTTTGGGGTGACAGATTCCCTTTAAGCACATCTATAATTGCATTTAGAGGTGAAGTTAAATAATTACATATAATGTGCTAGTAACAAACAAAGCTGGCATCCATAAAATGACCCTACATTGTTAACTAACTGATAATTATGCTATTCATATTAAACTTGAGTATACTCCTTCAAAATTCGCTCCTCAGGCCTAGACACCTGCCTAAATGTATTTCTTCCATAGCCTTCACATAGTGAACCAATGAGATGTGGACATTTTTGCCATTTCCTTTTTCCCATTTGAATACAGGAATGCCTTTATCTGTGGGTTTCTTTCATAGTAAAGATACCGTCACACATAACGATATCGTAAATGATATAGTTGCTTTTTGTGACGTAGCAACGATATCGTTAAGGAAATCGTTATGTGTGACAGCGACCAACGATCAGGCCCCTGTTGGGAGATCGTTGGTCGCTGAGGAAAGTCCAGAACTTTATTTCGTCACTGGACTTCCCGCTGACATCGCTGGATCGGCGTGTGTGACGCCGATCCAGCGAAGTCTTCACTGGTAACCAGGGTAAACATCGGATTACTAAGCGCAGGGCCGCGCTTTGTAACCCGATGTTTACCCTGGTTACCAGCGTAAACGTTAAAAAAACAAACACTACATACTTACCTTCCGTGTCTGTCCCCGGCGCTCTGCTTCTCTGCACTCCTCCTGCATCCTGTGTCAGCGCCGGCCAGCCGGAAATCACAGCGGTGACGTCACCGTTCTGCTTTCTGGCTGACCGTGCAGAGGAAAGCACAGCGCCGGAGGACAGACACGGAAGGTAAGTATGTAGTGTTTATTTTTTTAAGTTTTACGCTGGTAACCAGGGTAAACATCGGGTTACTAAGCGCGGCCCTGCGCTTAGTAACCCGATGTTTACCCTGGTTACCGGGGACCTCGGGATCGTTGGTCGCTGGAGAGATGTCTGTGTGACAGCTCTCCAGCAACCAAACAGCGACGCTGCAGCGATCGACATCGTTGTCGGTATCGCTGCAGCGTCACTCAGTGTGAAGGTACCTTTACTATAAGGCTGCCGTCAAACTAGCAGTATATGGTCAGTATTTTACATCAGTATTTGTAAGCCAAAACCAGGAGTGGAACAATTAGAGGAAAAGTATAACAGAAACATATGCACCACTTCTGCATTTATCACCCACTCCTGTTTTTGGCTTACAAATACTGATGTAAAATATGGGGCATTATATGGGGCATCTATGGGGCCATAAAGAACTGCATGGAGCATTATATGGAGCATCTATGGGGCCATAACTGCATGGAGAATTATATGGATCATCTATGGGGACATAACTGCATGGAGCATTATATGGGGCATCTATGGGGCCATAAAGAACTGCATGGAGCATTATATGGGGCATCTATGGGGCCATAAAGAACTGCATGGAGCATTATATGGGGCCATAAAGAACTGCATGGAGCATTATATGGAGCATCTATGGGAACATAAAGAACTGCATGGAGCATTATATGAGGCATTTATGGGGCCATAAAGAACTGCATGGAGCATTATATGGGGCCATAAAGAACTGAATGGAGCATTATATGGGGCATCTTATGGGGCCATAAAGAACTGCATGGAGCATTATATGTGGCATATTTGTATATAGAGCATCTTATGGGGCCATAATGAACTGTATGGAGCATTATATGGGGCATATTTTGTATGGAGCATCTTATGGGGCCATAATGAACAGTATGGAGCATTATATGGGGCTCCTGATTCAATATGGATATTCAAAAACACTTAACCTACTGATGTCTCAATTAATTTTACTTTTATTGGTATCTATTTTTATTTTTGACATTTACCGGTAACTGCTGCTTTTTTCCCCCTAGGCTTATACTCGAGTCAATAAGTTTTCCCAGTTTTTTGTTGCAAAATTAGGGGGGTCGGCTTATACTCGAGTATATACAGTAGTTAATTTATTTCAGTTCTTCAAAACAAAAAGTTAAACTCCTATATTATATAGAGTCATTACAAACAGAGTAATCTGTTTCAAGTGTTTATTTCTGTTAATGTTTATGATTATGGTTACAGCCAATGAAAACCCAAAAGTCATTATCTCAGTAAATTAGAATAATTAACAAAAAATGCCTACAAAGCGTTTAAAAAGGTCCTTTAGTCTGTTTCAGTAGGCTCCACAAGTATAGGGAAGACTGCTGACTTGACAGATGTCCAGAAGGCAGTCATTGACACACTACACAAGGAGGGTAAGCCACAAAGGGTCATTGCTAAAGACGCTAGCTGTAACAGAGTGCTGTATCCAAGCATATTAATAGAAAGTTGAATGGAATGAAAAAGTGTGGTAGAAAAAGGTGCACAAGCAACCAGGATAACCACAGCCTTGAAAAGATTGTTAAGAAAAGGTCATTCAGAAATTTGGGGGGGATTAAGAAGGAGTGGATTGCTGCTGGAGTCATTGCTTCAAGAGCCACCTGTTGTGAATTCTGTGGCGGAGCTCCCTCTTGTGGTCACAAGTGGTACTTCGGCTGATTCTCTCTGTGAGCTTCCGTTGGTGGAGGAAAGTGGTACTGCGGCTTCTGAGTTTCCTTCCTCAGGTGATATTGTGAAGTCGTTAGGTGCTGCTCTATTTAACTCCACCTAGTGCTTTGATCCCGGCCTCCAGTCAATGTTCTAGTATTAGACCTGTCTCCTCCTGGATCGTTCCTGTGGCCTGCTGCTCTGCATAGCTAAGTTATTCTTTGCTATTTGTTTGCTGTTTTTTCTGTCCAGCTTGTCTATTTGTTTTTTCCTGCTTGCTGGAAGCTCTGGGACGCAGAGGGTGTACCTCCGTGCCGTTAGTTCGGTACGGAGGGTCTTTTTGCCCCCTTTGCGTGGTTTTTGTAGGGTTTTGTGTTGACCGCAAAGTTACCTTTCCTATCCTCGCTCTGTTCAGAAAGTTGGGCCTCGCTTTGCTAAATCTATTTCATCTCTACGTTTGTCTTTTCATCTTAACTCACAGTCATTATATGTGGGGGGCTGCCTTTTCCTTTGGGGATATTTCTCTGAGGCAAGGTAGGCTTATTTTCTATCTTCAGGCTAGCTAGTTTCTCATGCCGTGCCGAGTTGCATAGGGAGCGTTAGGCGCAATCCACGGCTGCCTTTAGTGTGGTTGGAGAGGATTAGGGATTGCGGTCAACAGAGTTCCCACGTCTCAGAGCTCGCTCTTGTTTTTTGGGTTATTGCCAGGTCACTGTATGTGCGCTGACCTCTATGTCCATTGTGGTACTGAATTACCTTTCATAACAGCCAACACACACAGACATATCCAGGACATGGGCTGCAAGTGTCGCATTCTTGTGTCAAGCCACTCATGACTAATAGACAAAGCCAGAAGCGTCTTACCTGGGCCAAGGAGAAAAAGAACTGGACTATTGCTCAGTGGTTCAAGGTGTTTTTTCAGATGAAAGCAAATTTTGCATTTCATTTGGAAATCAAGGTCCCAGAGTCTGGAGGAAGAGTGGAGAGGCCACAATCCAAGCTGCTTGAGATCTAGTGTGAAGTATCCACAATCAGTAAATATTTGGGGAGCCATGTCATCTGCTGATGTAGGTTCACTCTGATTTATCAAGACCAAAGTCAGCACAGCCGTCTACCGGGAATTGTAGAGCACTTCATGCTTCCCTCTGCTGACAAGATTTTGGAGGTGGAAATTTAATTCTTCAGCAGGACTTGGCACTTTTGGCACACTGCCAAAGTAACAGTACCTGGTATAAGAATAACAGTATCACTGTGCTTGATTGTCCAGCAAACTCTCCTGACCTTAACCCTATAGAGAATCTATGGGTTATTGTCAAAAGGAAGATGAGAGACACCAGACCCAACAATGCAGTTGATCTGAAGGCTGCTATCAAAGCAGCCTGGGCTTCCATAACACCTCAGCAGTGCCACAGGCTGAACGCCTCCATGCCACACCATATTGATACAGTAATTAATGCAAAAGGAGCCCCGACCAAATATTGAGTGCATTTACTGAATGTACATTCCAATAGGCCAACATTTTGGATTTTAAAATAATTTTTCAAGCTGGTGTTATAAAATATTCTAATTTACTGAGATAATGACTTCTGTGTTTTCATTGGCTGTAAGCCATAATCATCAACATTAACAGAAATAAACACTTGACATAGATCACTTGGTTTGTAATGACTCTATGTAATATATGAGTTTCAGTTTTTGTATTGAAGAACTGAAATAAATTAACTTTTTGATGATATTCTAATTTTGTGAGAAGCACCTGCATATGCCAAACCTGATAAAACAGGCTCCAGATCAGAAATCGGGAAAAATGAATGTACATATTTGCAGGCGATGTGCTTCTAACTCTTAAAACCCTGCTAACCTTTCCAATTTAATGCCTGAATTTGAACAAATATGTACTTTGGATTTAAAGTATTAAAAACATGTAATTTGGATATTTTCTATTAAATATGACTTATCAATGTAGCACATTTCAGAGCATACTTGAGTACAATTTTCCTACTTTCTTACACATCTTACTATTCTGGATAAGTAAATAGAACAAAGCCCTGGAGATCCCCTTCCAAAAAAATCTCTTCAATTTATAGTAGTAAATTGAAAAGGTCACTGTTGCACTAAATATTTGTGTGGTTTATTATCTTTTTTTATTCTGGTATTTTTAGTCTACATGATTAGGCAAAATCATGTCCAAACAAATTTATGTATGGAACCTCTTAGTGGGTCAACATTGGAACTCACCTGATTGTCCTGTTTTCGTGGATACAGTTCCTCTTCCATGGTAAATCTAATTGGTTTTGACAAGGAATAAATCCTCTGTATATAGCATTTGCAACTATTAAAGAATATCACAAGTGATATTTTGGGGAAAAGTAATGTTATTAAATCCTGTGTATCGATAAAAGAGCAACACCCACAAAAACCTCAAAAAATTCTTGCTTCATCTTAAGCTGATTAGTGTGCACTTCTTATAACGTAGCATTTTCCACCAGAATCCAGAAGTATGAGGCTCAAAAAAGTTTTACATTTCTTGCAGTGAACTACAATGAATAAATATAATTCTCATTTCAGCAGTGGATTGTATTATACACCTGTAATGACGTAAATGTGACTCCATATGATCATAGATTTGATATTCGGTTCAGGTAACACTTGAATATTGTCAGCAGTGTTGTATTTCTCTTAGCAAAGACAGTTGGCAAGTGATCCGTGCGGGAACGTCATTAGCGGCTCTCCATCACGCATCCATGCAAGTCAAGCTGGGGTGTCTATGGGCCCACAGGTGGAATCGAGTCCTCAGGGCCCTTCCTACTGCTGCTTTACATTAACGTGAAAACTGTTATTATTCCAGCCTCATGCAACAACAAAAGGTTAAAAAATGTTTTTGCAGTTTTCCAAACCGATTTTAACCTAGAATTCTGTCATACTGTTAAATGAATTGGGGCCTATTTGTGTATAACGAGAAACGTCAGACAAGCTGGGAGAAATCGTGGGGACCAGCTTCGGCGACTAGACATCTTTTTCCATTTTCTTTTCAATGTATGTTTTCTCTTGAATGCTGTATAGTTTTGCAGACTAAAACTTAAATATCTGTAATGATGGGGTTGGTTTCGGCTTTGTGGTGTTTGTATAAACCACATGACCGGTTAGGCTGTGTGCACACGTTGCGGATTTTTCTCGTTTTTTTTTCGTATTTTTTCGCTATAAAAACGCATAAAAAATGCATACATTATGCATCCCATCATTTAGAATGCATTCCGCAATTTTTGTGCACATAATGGTTTTTTTCCGCCAAAAATACGCATCGCGGTAAAAAATGCAGCATGTTCATTAACCCCTTTCTGACCTTGGACGGGATAGTACGTCCAAGGTCAGATCCCCTGCTTTGATGCAGGGCTCCTCGGTGAGCCCGCACCAAAGCCGGGACATGTCAGCTGTTTTGAACGGCTGACATGTGCACTTAATAGGCGCGGGCAGAATCGCGATCTGCCCGCACCTATTAACTAGTTAAATGCCGCTGTCAAACGCAGACAGCGGCATTTAACTACCGCTTCCGGGCGGCTGGAAATGACGTCATCGCCAACCCCCGTCACATGATCGGAGGTCGGCGATGCGTCTCCATTGTAACCATAGAGGTCCTTGAGACCTCTATGGTTACTGGTGGCTGTGAGCGCCACCCTGTGGTCGGCGCTCACAGCACACCTGCATTTCTGCTACATAGCAACGATCAGCAGATCGCTGCTATGTAGCAGAGGCGATCGCGTTGTGCCTGCTTCTAGCCTCCCATGGAGGCTATTGAAGCATGGCAAAAGTAAAAAAAAAAAAGTTGAAAAAAATGTTAAAAAAATAAAAAAAATATAAAAGTTTAAATCACCCCTCTTTCGCCCCAATCAAAATAAATCAATAAAAAAAATATCAAATCTACACATATTTGGTATCGCCGCGCTCAGAATCGCCCGATCTATCAATTAAAAAAAGCATTAACCTGATCGCTAAACAGCGTAGCGGGAAAAAAATTCGAAACACCAGAATTACGTTTTTTTTGGTTGCCGCGACATTGCATTAAAATGCAATAACGGGCGATCAAAAGAACGTATCTGCACCTAAATGCTATCATTAAAAACGTCATCTCGGCACGCAAAAAATAAGCCCTCAACCGACCCCAGATCACGAAAAATGGAGACGCTACGAGTATCGGAAAATGGCGCAATTTTTTTTTTTTTTTAGCAAAGTTTGGAATTTTTTTTCACCACTTAGATAAAAAATAACCTAGTCATATTAGGTGTCTATGAACTCATACTGACCAGGAGAATCATAATGTCAAGTCAGTTTTAGCATTTAGTGAGCCTAGCAAAAAAGCCAAACAAAAAACAAGTGTGGGACTGCACTTTTTTTGCAATTTCACCGCACTTGGAATTTTTTCCCGTTTTCTAGTACACGACATGCTAAAACCAATGATGTCGTTCAAAAGTACAACTTGTCCCGCAAAAAATAAGCCCTCACATGGCCAAATTGATGGAAAAATAAAAAAGTTATGGCTCTGGGAAGGAGGGGAGTGAAAAATGAACACGGAAAAACGAAAAATCCCACGGTCATGAAGGGGTTAATTTTGCGGATTTCCCGCTATATCATTGGATTGGGAAATCTCCGGGGAAAAAACGTGCAAAAACCGCAAGAAAAACGCATGCAGATTTCTTGCAGAAAATGTCCGGTTTTGCTCAGGAAATTTCTGCAAGAAATCCCGAACGTGTGTACATGGCCTTAACGTTAAGGCCATGTTCACACATTCAGTATTTGGTCAGTATTTTACCTCAGTATGTGTAAGCCAAAACCAGGGGTGGGTGATAATTGCAGAAGTGGTGACGTGTTTCTATTATACTTTTCCACTGATTGTTCCTCTTCTGGTTTGTGCTTACAAACACTGAGGTAAAAAAAACTCACCAAATACTCATCATGTGCATGTAGTTTAACATTTTTTTTCCTTTTTTTTTTAATCCTATGAGGAATCTTATCTGTGTATGCAAATTTATTGTGCCTGTTCATATAATATAACAAGAGAGTTGTCAGTCTGGCTGAGGGGTATGATACATGACGTATGGTCACAACTAGCTCTTCCTAGTATGTTTTCTCTTTGCAGAGTTTCAATGTGAAACATACCGGGCTGCAATAAGGCAGCCAGTGTCTGATACATCCTGCTTGTGGCTCAGACAGCATAAATCTCCTGTCAGGTTCCCTTAAATTTTTCAGAAAATTCACTTTGAAACAGTTCAAATTAGAACCTAATTGTTTATTTAGAGTTAATGGTTTTCTTGTCTCTAGATTAACCATTTCTTTTTCACTTTCTTAATAGGGTTGGTTCAGTCCTGGTCAAGTTTTTGTACTAGATGAGTACTGTGCACGATATGGTGTACGTGGCTGCCATCGCCATCTCTGCTACCTTAAAGAACTGATTGACAACGCTGAGACGGGGTCCGTGATAGACCCAACACTGCTTCATTACAGCTTTGCGTTCTGTGCTTCTCATGTTCACGGAAACAGGTATCAACAAGCAATATCTACCCATTGTGGAAAGAAGTCTTTGATTATTCAATGAAGACTGATGAGAAATGTAGCTTGCATATTTGTTACTGACATTATATTTTTGTATTTTTGTGATAATATAACACAAAATCACTTTTCTACTTTGTAAACGAGTATTTGATATATTACTGTATATTTCTTCATTATATCAGAGTTGTTTTCGCTTAAAGGATACCTGTCAACAAATGTACTGTCCCTAAATGGAAAGTTCAGGGAATTTAATTGTTGTATTCATACTACCATAAAGGTATAAGTAACAGTGATGGTTTTCCAAAAACGGTTCACTCTAACAAAGGCCTTGAACCATAAAGAATAAAATAGCCAGTATTACCTTTCAAGAGTCACTATAACACTCTAGTGGTGGTTAAATGGTTACTCCGGTGCCGCTCTCTTTTGCATAATGCCATGTCGCTCTCCTGCTATTGAAGTGCTTAACCCCTTAGTGACGGAGCCAGATTTTTAAAATCTGACCAGTGTCACTACATGTGGTAATAACTCTGGAACGCTTCAACAAATCCCAGTGATTTTGCGACTGTTTTTTTTCGTGACACATTATACTTTATGATAGTGATAAATGTAGGTCAATATGTTTTGTGTTTATTTTTTAAAAATATCAGAAATATGAGAAATTTTTTTAAAAAATTAGCAATTTTCAAACTTTGAATGATTATCTCTTTAATCCAGATAGTCATACCATAGAAAAACATTAATAAATAACATTTCCCACATGTCGGCTTTACATCAGCACCATTTGTAAAATGTTATTTTATTTTATTAGCATTTTAGGAGGTTTAAAAATGTAGCAGTAATTTTTCATTTTTTCAAGGAAATTTACAAAATTTATTTTTTTAGGGACCTATCCAGGTTTGAAGTGCCCTTAGGGGTCCTATATATTGGGAAACCCCCAAAAGTTATACCATTTTAAAAACAGCACCCCCAGACATATTGAAAACTGCTAGTTAAGTAAATAAGGCAGCACACTGCAGCGCTAAAACATGCAAACTTGAAAACACGAAATTTGAACTGCATTACTGCACTAGAAATATGAAAAATGAGAGCTTTTAGCGCATAAAAATGGCCAATTTTATGTGTACCCGGTAGCCTCTTTACGGCATCTCTCTTATACCAGGTCCTACGCTTGCCTTACCTCGCTGAGAATAAACGTCTCCATCTGAATGGGTGCATGTGAAACCTCTTCTTAGACTAAAATTCTTTTTAGTCTAAGAAGAGGTTTCACATGCACCCATTCAGATGGAGACGTTTATTCTCAGCGAGGTAAGGCAAGCCTAGGACTTGGTATAAGAGAGATGCCGTAAAGAGGCTACCAGGTACACATAAAATTGGCCATTTTTATGCGCTAAAAGCTCTCATTTTTCATATTTCTAGTGCAGTAATGCAGTTCAAATTTCGTGTTTTCAAGTTTGCATGTTTTAGCGCTGCAGTGTGCTGCCTTATTTACTTAACTATATACGAGTTGGCGACTCTGGGTTCAGCACCTGTTCACACTGAGTCTATGTTTGGATGTGCAGGTCAGGTTTTTGAAATATATTGAAAACTGCTGTCAGGTAGTTTATTTACCCTTCAGATGCTTTACAGGAATTAATGCAAAGTGGCATGATAGGAATGAAATTGTGCATTTTTACCACCTAAATGCCTCTAACTTCTGAACAGCTTACTACAGCCGTCAGACTCTAAGGCTGCTATTTGGTCATGAATTGCCATGGCAAACATCAGGACCACAAAATTATGATCTCAGGGTGCGGATGGGGATAAAGAGGAAGCCCCCACACTCTGTTAACCATTTATAATGATGTAGTCACTATTGACAGCAGCATCTAAGGGGTTAAACAAATTTGGATGGTGCAAACACTGATAGTGGCTGATGCAACAAGTTGTCAGCTATAGTGTACAGCCGACAGCTACTGGATAATCACCTGTGTGGGGAGGATATTCTCTTATATCTCAGGTCAGTTAAAAGACGTATTGGCTGTCATTAAGGGGTTAAATACCACTGTCAGAGACTTTAAGATTGCACAATCCTTATGGGGTGCACATTTTTGCTCAATACCCCACCCCTTCACTTGCGACTGGATTGTGGTATGCCAATGGGCTGCCATCACAGCACGGGAATCTCCTGAGGGCTCCTGTTCAACTGTTAGTCCATCTATGAAGCCCACCCTAAAGCGGAGATCACTGTGCTCTGAAGCTCAGACACATAAGAAATAGTTATGCTATGTATTACTGAACTAAAGTGTTGCAGTATTTAATACAAGCTATCAAACAATTGCAGGTTCAGGTCTTCTAGGAGGACTAAAAAATAAAGTGAAAAGTACAGTATATACTCGAGTACAAGCCGACCCGAGTATAAGCCGACCCCTAATTTTGCCACAAAAAACTGGGAAAACTTAATGACTCGAGTATAAGCCTAGGGTGGGAAAAGCGGCAGCTACCGGTAAATGTCAAAAGTAAAAATAGATACCAATAAAAGTAAAATTAATTGAGACATCAGTAGGTTGTGTTTTTGAATATCCATATTGAATCAGGAGCCCCATATAATGCTCCATAAAGTTTATGATGGGCCCCATAATATGCTCCATACAAAATACGCCCCATATAATCCTGCATAAAGGTTAATAATGGCCCCATAAGATGCTCCATATACACATTTGCCCCATATAATGCTGCACAAACGTTAATTATGGCCCCATAAGATGCTCCTTAAAGATATTTGCCCCATATAGTGCTGCACAAACGTTATGGCCCCATAAGATACTCCATACAAACATTTGCCCCATACAATGCTGCACAAACGTTTATTATGGCCCCATAAGATGCTCCATACAGACACTTGCCCCATATAGTGCTGCACAAACGTTGATTATGGCCCCATACAGACATTTGCCCCATATAAAGCTGCACAAATGTTATAGCCCCATAAGATGCTCCATACAGACACTTGACCCATTTGCTGTTGCTGCGATAAAAAAAAAAATCACATACGATACTCACCTCTCCATCGCTAAGGTCCCCGGCACTTTCAATATTCACCTGCTCCTCATTCCGGTGCCACTCCATCTTCAGCGTCTTCTGCACTGACGTTCAGGTAAAGGGCGCGCAATAACCACGTCACCGCGCCCTCTGACCTGAGCGTCACTGCAGAAGATGCTGAAGATGGAGCGGTGCCGGAATGAGAAGCAGGTGAATATCGCTCAGCGCAGCGCTCCCCTCCCCATTATTCTCACCTACTCCTGGCGCAGTCCCTGCTTGCCTGGCACCGCAGCTTCTTCCTGTATTGAGCAGTCACCGTTACAGCTCATTACAGTAATGAATATGCGGCTCCACCCCTATGGGAGGTGGAGCAGCATATTCATTACTGTAATGAGTGGTACCATGTGACCGCTCAGTACAGGAAGAAGCTGCAGCATTGGGGAACTAGGGACCTGCAGGGACCGCGCCAGGAGTAGGTGAGTATAATTAGACAGGCCCCGCTCCCCCTCCCCTGCTGACTCTTGGGTATGACTCGAGTATATACGGTAATATAAATGGAAATGTTTTTATAATATTAAAAAGAACATAACATTTTTAAATACCCTTTTTCCACATCCTAAAATAAGGAAATAAAAAAAGCATATTCGATATGATAAAAGTCTGATATATTAAAAAATAAAATTATTTAAAGGGTATCTCAGTAGGATCAACCTTTTTAAGCCAATCAACATGGCCACACAGGTCATAGGAAGGTGAATAAAATCATATTTTGATATCTGTAATCCGATGTCTTAGGCTACTTTCACACTAGCGTTGTTTGCTGTACGTCGCAATGCGTCGTTTTGGAGAAAAAACGCATCCTGCAAATGTGCCCACAGGATGCGTTTTTTCTCCATAGACTTGCATTAGCCGACGCAAGTATGGCCACATGTTGCATTTGTCGTGTGACGGATGCGTCATGTTTTGGCGGACACTCGGCACAAAAAAAGTTCCATGTAACTTTTTTTGTGCGTTGAGTCCACCATTTCCGACCGCACATGCGCGGCCGAAACTCCGTCCCCGGAACTCACAATGGGCAGCGGATGCGTTGTAAAACTGCATCCGCTGCCCACGTTGTTCTAGATAAATACACTGTACTCACAATGGACAGCGGATGTGTTGTAAAACTGCATCCGCTGCCCACGTTGTGCTACATTAACACACTTGTACGTCGGGCCGACGGTTTGCGACGGCCCGTACCAACGGACTAGTGTGAAAGTAGCCTTATTCCAGAGGAATCCACACTTCTCTTAATATCTAAATTACCAGTTAAGAGCTATGGGCTGGACACTGATCGCCCTGAGAATCTGACTCCAGAGCTTATTTTCAAGGAAAGGGACATTAGCACTTGTGGTACAGTCTGATTTCCTGATCTACTTGTTTCTCACTGGTAGCAAAAGATCAGGGATGCACCTCAACAATACATACATCAATTGTACTGCAAAAAAGGTGTAAATAAAAATTTCAGCCCAACATGCAAAAATAAAAAAAATTGCAAATTTAACAAAATGGAACAAGGAGAACACAGAGTCAAAAATATATCAATAAAAAATTACAAGAGTTTACTATGACACATAAATAAATGATAGTTCAAAGAAATTACTAAAAAATTGTGTATGCTAACAGTTAGTACATGGGTTCTATCATAATAGAGAATTAAGTCCATGGGTGTAAAAAAAAATAAATAATAAAACCGCTGAAGTGAAGGTCAGGAGTTGTTAAGTAGTTCAAACAGAGAGAGACAAAGCGGGATATAAAATCCCATAACAGAGACTGGTAGAAAAAGTGTATTGAGCACTTATATGCATCAATGTTTCATATAAGCATTGTATGCATAGTAATTGTTAGAACAAATAAACCGTCAGCGTGATGGTCATTAGGTCTCTCTGTTGTGCACCATTCTTATCAAAAAGTGACATTAGTAAAACTGGGAATAATTACCTATTGAAGTGATCCGTCCTGCCTTTACCTCAGCCACGTACCCCAACACGCGTTTCACGTTAAAATGTCGCTTCCACATACAACAAAATGACAGCACAAATTAAATTAAATTTTTTTTTTCTGCAAAGTTCCACATTTTTTAATTATCAAAAATGATGTTAACCCCATCACTACATGTGCCATACAATACATGTACTGCACATGGTGTGTCCCTCCCTTTGATATAGGCTATGGTGCTGAGCCCACATCTTTCCCAGCACGTCAGCTGTTTTGAACAGCTGACGTGCCCCTAACAGCGGCAGGTGCAATCGCTATCAACCAGCAGCTGTCAACTGGTTAAATGCTACTGTCAATCTCTGACAGCAGCATTTAGTGTGATTGCGCCGGAAGCACGTCTCTAATCCTGCCCGTTGATGACCCCCTTCACATGATTGAGAGTCACCAATGGATCGGTATGACAACCGGAGGTCTCCAGCAGACCTCTATGGTTGTCATTGCCAGATTGCTATGAGCGCCACTCTGTGGACGGCGCTCATATCAAGTGAGCATTTTTGCTACACACAGCTTCCACAAAATGAGTTGTAACACCTCATCTGAGAGCAGCAATATGTAGGAAAAGAGACCCTGAATCAAACCATGTATCACTTAGGCTACTTTCACACACGAACAACGGGGTCAGCGGATGCAGTTTTACAACGCATCTGCTGCCCCATTGTAAGGTCCGGGGAGGAGGGGGCGGAGTTCTGACCGCGCATGCGCGGTCGGAAATGGCGGACACGACGCACAAAAAAAGTTACATGCAACTTTTTTTGTGCCGACGGTCCGCCAAAACACAACGCATCCGTCGCACAACGGATGTGACGTGTGGCCATACGTCGCAATGTGTCGGCTAATGCAAGTCTATGGAAAAAAACGCATCCTGCTGGCAACTTTGCAGGATGCGTTTTTTCTCCAAAACGATGCATTGCGACGTACGTCACACAACGCTAGTGTGAAAGTAGCCTTAGTTTACTGGGTGCAGCAGTTCTGACACAATCAGAGTTCTTAGGCTATGTTCACATGTTGCGTTTCTGCTGCATTTTGTTATGGAAATTTTATCTGTGTTTTACAGTAGCAGCCAAAGCTGAGATTTCAGAAATCCCATGCACACACGTTTTTTTCCTGAGTGGATTGGAAAACTGCTGCGTTTTTGTAAACTGCAGCATGTAACTTCTTTCAGTGTTTTTTGCAATGTTTTTTCACCCATAGAAAGCAATAAGTGCAAAAACAGAGGTATCAGGTTTTGCTGCTTTTGTAGTGAAAAAAAGCATCTACTGCAGTATGTGAAATCGTTTATTTTTGTGATTTTCTCAAGTTTAAGTCATTATGACTTGGTCTCCTCACCCAAAAATGGCAGTTGGTATTATTACAGTTGAATTAAATTAGTGATATATGTAAAGTAAACATTGGCTGACCAAGGTGTGAAATTGAACAATACCTGACCAAAGTGTGAAAGTAAACAGTGTCCTACAAGCTCAATGCTCTGCAGATGTCTTAAGGTACTGTCACACTAGACGATATCGCTAGCGATCCGTGACGTTGCAGCGTCCTCGCTAGCGATATCGTCCAGTGTGACAGGCAGCAGCGATCAGGCCCCTGCTGGGAGATCGCTGGTCGGGGAAGAAAGTCCAGAACTTTATTTTGTCGCTGGACTCCCCGCAGACATCGCTGAATCGGTGTGTGTGACACCGATTCAGCGATGTCTTCGCTGGTAACCAGGGTAAACATCGGGTAACTAAGCGCAGGGCCGCGCTTAGTAACCCGATGTTTACCCTGGTTACCATCGTAAAAAAACAAACAGTACATACTTACATTCAGCTGTCTGTCCCTTGCCGTCTGGTTCCTGCAATGACTGCTGGCCGCAAAGTGAAAGTGAAAGCACAGCACAGCGGTGAGTCACACAGCGGTGACTCACCGCTGTGCTGTGCTTTCACTTTCACTTTGCGGCCAGCAGTCAGTGCAGCAAACAGACGGCAAGGGACAGACAGCTGAATGTAAGTATGTACTGTTTGTTTTTTTTACGATGGTAACCAGGGTAAACATCGGGTTACTAAGCGCGGCCCTGCGCTTAGTTACCCGATGTTTACCCTGGTTACCGGGGACCTCGGGATCGTTGGTCGCTGGAGAGCGGTCTGTGTGACAGCTCTCCAGCGACCAAACAGCGACGCTGCAGCGATCCGGATCGTTGTCGGTATCGCTGCAGCGTCGCTAAGTGTGACGGTACCTTTAGGCTAGGTTCACATTGCGTTAGTGCAATCCGTTTAGCGGATACCCTAACGGATTGCGCTAAAGCAATGTCCAAAAAGGGATTGCGTTCGGCAATCCCGCTAGCGCAGATGCCCGATCTGCGCTAGCGAGGAATGGACCCTGAACGCTGCAAGCAGCGTTTGAGGTCCGTCCGAAAATAACAGGACATCTCTG